>NC_142053.1:140905447-141245905 GCF_982192425.1 Myodes glareolus
GAGTTTATTTAGTGGGTATTGGGAGGGTAGGGTGGTATGGGGGAGAGAGAAAGGGGGACAGAGAGAGAGGAAAGCGAAGGGAGAAGGAGGGAGGCAGAGGCTGCCTCTTCAGAAGAATGGACAGAAAGAGAGGGAAAAAAAGAAGAGAGAATGGAGACCAGTTTGCAGGCAGGGAAGGGAGAGACTGGGAGTGGGCAAAGCTTGTCTCTTAAAGGGACAGCGTACCCAGGTGACAGGGCAGATCATACACACTAGTGGCTGCTGTTAAGTTTGATAACTTTCCTTTTTTTCCAAAAAAGGAAATTTGTTGGAACTACTTCCTTTCTTACTTTCCCTTAGAATTTGTTGAAGAAATCACATAACGTAGAAATTCCTGTATTTTGAAGGTTGTTGATTTTATCGTTGTGATGTGGTAACATATTTGAGAATTAACAAAATAAAATGTTTTTCTTCAAAAACCATAAGACTGGATTGGGGATGTGACTCAGCAGTAGACCACTTAGGTTCATGAGCTTTGATCTCCAGCACCATGAACAAAATAACAACAGCAACAAATCCTAAATTCTGAAAAACAAAGATACCATTAACAGACCAAAACGTTTTGGAATTTGGGACATTTGAAAGTAGGTGTGACAGAAACTTTAGGCTACATTCAAAATTGCAGTCCAGAGGAACAGACTGAAGATACCTAGTGGGCATCATGCTGGGTTGACTTAACAATACACTGTATACTTGAAAATTGCAAATAGAGTAGATTCCAAGTGTTCTTATCACAAAAATGGTATGTGAGGAAACACATGCTAATTAACTTAGTTTAGCTGTTCCACAATGTATAACATAGCCTAAAGCAGTATTATATTATACATTTTAAATATATTTGTGTGCATAAATATATGTATATGCAATCAATTTTGAATAAAAAGGAAAAAAGTGAAAAAAAAAGCTATCTGTGAGGAAAACACATCAGAGCTGCTACAAGGGAAACCTACACTGACTGTCTATACTAGCCAAAAGAATTCTTCTACAAGGATAAACAAAACCATGAACGGCTACACCTTTGCTTATCATACACAGGACTTTAGATTGGATCTTCCATACTAAAAGAAAAAGAAAGTAAAGGAAATATAAAAATCAGAGTAAAAAAGAAACATCCCAGAGACACAGAGGGAATTCCTAGAAAATACATGAACAATTCTTGACTTAAATATAATGAGCAAGCCAAACAAACAAGCAAGCAAAACAACAAACAAAAAACCCATATTTTTAAATTTGTGGTGGAAGAAAAATTAGGTTTTCCTATGTAGAAGACAGATATTATGTGGGGGATGGGGGGACCAAAGAAAGAGCCCCCAAACAGACAAATCTGAAACAATTTAAGCATTAAAAGAGAGTGATGTTATATTATAAGCCAAGGTACAAAGCAAGTATCCCTGAGTTTGTGACCAGCCTGGGCTACATAGTAAGTTTCAGGATAGCATGGTCTACCAGAGTAGAACTCTGTCTTAGGAAAAACAAAAAACAAAAAGAAAGAAAGGAAGAAAGGAAGGACGGGAGAAGGAAGAAAAAAAGGAAGGAAGGAAGGAAGGAAGGAAGGAAAGAAAGAAGAAAGGAAGAAAGAAAGTTACATGGAGGAGTGGTTCCTTTGTTTCATCTCACCTGGCTAGCTTACACCCGAAATAATCAAACAGAAACTGTATTCATTTAAACACTGCCTGGCCCATTAGCTCTAACTTCTTATTGGCTAATTCTTACACCTTAATTTAACCCCTTTCCATTAATCTGTGTATTGCCACATAACTGGCATACCAGCAAGATTCTAACCAGCGTCCGTCCCAGGCAGGAGATCAATGGCGTTTTGCCACTCTGCCCTTCTTCCCAGCATTCAGTTCTGTCTACTCTGCCTACCTAAGTGCTGCCCTGTAACATGAGGGGGCCTGCTAGTTGTTGGGGTTTCTGTTCTGCCCGGGCCCCCAGCTGTTTAGTCCCTGGTAAAATCCACATGAGATCTCTTTAAGTTATAAAGCTGATTGGCCCTTTAGCTCATGCTACCTACTTGTTCTTATAGCTTATTGTTCTGATCTATGTTAGCCACCTGCCTCAGTACCTTTTTCAGTGGGGCAGATCACATTCTGCTGCTTCGGTGCTCTGGGCAGAAGTGGGAGGAATCAGCTTTCTCCTTCCAGAAATCTTCTGCTCTCTGGTTTTTCCCACCTATACCTCCTGCCTGGCCAATCAGCATTTATTTAAAACATGATTGACAGACATGATTGATAGACAATTCTCCCACCTCAGTGCCCTATCAAAAGGCCAAGGCATTTTGTTTATTCAACCAATGAAAGCAACACAAAAACAGTAGGACCTTCTACACAAAGAAAGAAAGGAAGGAAGGAAGGAAGAAAGGAAGAAAGAAAGAAAGAAAGAAAGAAAGAAAGAAAGAAAGAAAGAAAGAAAGAAAGAAAAATAAAGAAAAAGGAGCACCTGACCAGCAGCCAGTCTGATGCCCCAGAAAGGGGAGCTCAGGCACCCCCCATTTCTCTAAACTTTCTGGCCATTCAGCGGGGGTTTCCCACTGGTTGCTGCCTTACTCTTCTTATCCCATCCCAGCTTGCCCCCCAAGCACCCCTCTCCATCTGCAGGGTCATAGAATGTAGGTACCCAGGTCTTTTTCCCTTTTCTTCCTTGGCATTTCGCAGGGCTGTTTGACCTCTGGCCCCTGGAGATTCTGCACTAGCACTGGCTTGGGGGTAGCTTAGAAAGAACTTGGCTGTCTTTGTTATGGTAATTCCACCTGTAAACAAGGTTGTAGCTGCGGGCCCTACAGGCCTCCCATGCCTGCCTCCCCCTTAGCTGATTCTGCCTGAGGCGCTGGGAATGTATCAATCTATCCTACTGCTCCTGATGGGAGGGGGCCATGCCTTTTTGAACCCTCTTGCCTCCTGGTATAAATACCCGACTTGAGTTTAATAAAGGTCCTTTTTTTTACTCTTTGGCAAGCGAGCAGGTCTCTTGTGTTTGTCTATTTAAACCCTTAGGACAATCGTCCATTCTCGTGGCCCTGGTTCAGGAAAGCGTGCTCCTGGATCAGGCCTGGGTATCCACAGAAAGTGCGGAGGCTTACAATAGGATTCCCCAACTCAGCCTGCTTTGGGGCTGAGGTCTGGGGACAAGTGGTGAGGGCAACTGCTGCAGGACTTTCTTTATCCTACTGAGCCTGCACCCAGCAAGTGCACCCTTTTGCCTGTGAGGTTCCTGGCCAGCAAGTGGCCTGGATCCTGTACCAGAAGATCTGTCCTTCTGGAGGGGTGAGTGTGTGCCCGGCCGGCAGCTGGCTGGATGCCCTGGAAAGGGGAGCTCAGGCACTCCTCATTTCCCTAAACTTTCTGGCCATTCAGCAGGGGCTTCCCCCTGGCTGCTGCCTTACTCTTCTTATCCCATCCCAGCTTGCCTCCCAAGTACCCCTCTCCATCTGCGGGGTCATAGGATTCCCCAACTCAGCCTGCTTCGGGGCTGAGGGTCTGGAGATAAACTGATGAGGGCAACAGCTGCAGGACTTTCTTTGTCCCACTGAGCCTGCACACAGCAAGCATGCCCTTTTGCCTGCAAGGTCTCTGGCCAGCAAATGGCCTAGATCCTGTACCAGAAGATCTGTCTTTCCAGAGGGCATTTGAAGGAAGAAATGAGCAGGCGCCAATAGAAGAATTCCTTCAACAATCTGAAAAACATCAGAATCCAGCGAACATACAACAGGAAGACTTGAACACCCTAATTCAGAAGATGTAGAATAAATAGACTTTAAATGTAACATTATGAAAGTAATAGAGTCCCTTAAACAGGAAGTGAAAAACTCCCTTAATGAAATAGATGATAAGAATAACTGATGGAGTAAGTCACAAAACAAAGCAATCCCACGCAAACTTGGAATTAAGATTAATAAAAGGGTTATTTATTTAAAAGGAAAAAGTTACAGATCACCGTCCTAGACAACAGCCTCCTGCAGGATCAGGAAAAGCATCTGAAAGCTAGAAGCGGAGTCCAAATCTAGCAAGAGCGCAAGAGGGCTGGTGCAGCTTATTTTTAAAGCGAACGATACCACACCACAGTGGGCTGGTATCTCAAAGGCTATTGGCTGAAGGGGCAAAAATAGCTCCCGCAGCAAATAACAAAAAGTTTGAAGAAATGAATAAATTTCTCAAAGATACCGTAGGAAACCAAAAAAAAAGCAATCAAACAGGTAATGGAAACAGTTCAAGACTTGAAAACTGAAATGGAGGTTATGGAGAAAACACAAACCGAGGGATGGCTGAATATGGGAAATCTGGGTAAACAAACAGGAACTACAGAGACAAGTATAACCAAGAGAATACAAGGGATAGAAGAAAGACTCTCAGACACTGAAGATACTATAGAGGAAATAAACTCATTGATCAAAGAAAAGAGCAAATCCAACAAATTCTTAACACAAAACATCCAGGAAATCTGGAACACCATGAAAAGACCAAACCTAAAAATAATAGAGGTAGAAGGAGAAGAATTACAACACAAAGGCCCAGAAAATATATTCAACAAAATTATAGAAGAAAACTTTCCCAACCTAAAGAAGGATATTACTATGAAAGTACAAGAGGCATACAGAATACCAAATAGATTGGATTAAAAAAAAATCCCCTCACCATATAATAATCAAAACAAAAAACATACAGAATAAAGAAAGAATATTAAGAGCAGCAAAGGAAAAAGGTCAAGTAACATATAAAGGTAAACCTATCAGAAAGACACCTGACTTTTCTATGGAAACAATGAAAGCCAGAAGGTCTTGGATAGATGTGCTGCAGAAACTAAGAGATCATGGATGCAAGCCCAGACTGCTATTCTCAGCCAAGCTTTCACTCACCATCAATGGAGGAAACAAGGTATTCCAAGATAAAAACAAATTTAAACAATACATAGCAACAAACCCAGCATTACAGAAAGTAATGGAAGGAAAATCTCAACCCAAAGAACCCAACAACACCCACAATAACTTAGACATCTAACAACCCTCCACAAGCACAACCCAAAGAAGGGAAACACACAAAATCTACCACCAAAAAAAAAAAAAAATAACCAGAGTTAACAACCACTGGTCATTATTATCACTTAATATCAATGGTCTCAATTCACCTATTAAAAGGCACAGGCTAAGAGAATGGATGCGAAAGCAGGATCCAACATTCTGCTGCCTACAAGAAACACACCTCCACCACAAAGACAGATATTTACTCAGAGAAAAGGGTTGGGAAAAGGTTTTTCAATCAAATGGACCTAAGAAACCAGCAGGTGTGGTTATACTAATATCTAACAAAATTGACTTCAAACTAAAATCAATCAGAAGAGATGGAGATGGATACTTTATACTCGTAATAGAAACAATTCATCAAGATGAAGTCTTAATCCTGAATATCTATACCCCTAATATAAAAGCGCCAACATATGTAAAAGAAACATTATTTGAACTCAAAGCACACATCAAATCCCACACATTAATAGTAGGAGACTTCAACACTCCTTTTTCACCAATGGACAGGTCAATCAGACAGAAACTTACCAGAGAAATAAGAGAACTAACGGAGACAATGAATAAAATGGACTAAACAGACATCTAAAAAACATTCCACCCAAATAGGAAAGAATATACCTTCTTCTCATCATCTCATGGAGCCTTCTCGAAAATTGACCACATACTCGGTAACAAAGCAAACTTTCACAGATATAAAAAATTATTAGTAACCTCCTGTGTCTTATCAGATCACCATGGAATAAAGTTAGAATTTAACAATAATTCTATGCCCAGAAAGCCTACAAACTCATGGAAGCAGAACAGTCAACTACTGAACCACCCCTAGGTCAGGGACAAAATAAAGAAAGAAATTAAAGTCTTCCTTGAATTCAAGAAAAATAAAGACACAACATACCCAAACCTATGGGACACTATGAAAGCAGTGCTAAAAGGAAAATTCATAGCTCTAAGTGCTCACATTAAAAAAAAAATAGAGAAAGCTCACATTAGAGACTTAACAGCACAGCTGAAAGCTCTAGAAAAAAAAAGAAGCAGATTCACCCAGGAGGAGTAGAAGACTGGAAATAATCAAACTGAGGGCTGAAATCAACAAAATAGAAACACAGAAAACAATTCAAAGAATCAATGAAACAAGAAGCTGGTTCTTTGAGAAAGTCAACAAGATTGACAAACCTTTATCCAAACTAATCAAAGGCAGAGAGAGAACATGCAAATTAATAAGATCAGAAATGAAAAGGGGGACATAACAACAGACATGGAAAAAATTCAGAGAATCATTAGGTCTTACTACAAAAGCTTATATGCCACAAAATTGGAAAATGTGAAAAAAATGGACTTGTTTTTAGATAAGTACCATTTACCAAAATTTAAATCAAGACTAGGTGAACAATTTAAATAGACCTATAAGTCATGAGGAAATAAAAGCTGTCATAAAAAACCTCCCAAACAAAAAAAGCCCAGGACCAGATGGTTTTAATGCAGAATTTTATCAGAACTTCCAAGAAGAGCTGATACCTATATTCCTTAATGTGTTTCACTTAATAGAAGCAGAAGAGTCATTGCCAAACTCTTTTTATGAAGCTACAGTCACCCTGATTCCAAAACCACACAAAGATTCAACCAAAATAGAGTACTACAGACCAATCTCGCTCATGAACTTCGATATAAAAATTCTCAATAACATTCTGACAAACAGAATCCAAGAACACATCAAAAAAATTACCCATTATGATCAGTAGGCTTCATCCCAGAGACGCAGGGCTGGTTCAACATATGAAAATCAATCATATAATCCATCACATAAGTAAACTAAAAGAAAAAAACATATGATTGATCATTTCATTAGATGCTGAAAAAGCACTTGACAAAATTCAACACCCCTTTATGATGAAGGTCTTGGAGAGGTTAGGGATTCAAGGATCATACCTAAATATAATAAAAGCAATATATAAAAAGCCAACAGCTAATATCAAATGAAATGGAGAGAAACTCAAAGCCATTCCACTAAAATCAGGAACAAGACAAGGCTGTCTACTCTCACCATATCTCTTCAACATAGTACTTGAAGTTCTAGCAATAGCAATAAAACAACATAAGGAGATCAAGGGGATTTGAATCGGAAAGGAAGAAGTCAAACTTTCGTTATTTGCAGATGATACAATAGTGTACATTAGTGACCCTAAAAACTCTACCAAAGAACTCCTTCAGTGATGTGGCAGGTTACAAGATCAACTCAAAAAAAAATCAGTAGCCCTCCTATATACAAAGGATAGAGAAGCCGAGAGGGAAAACAGAGAAACTTCACCTTTTACGATAGCCACAAATAGCATAAAGTATCTTGGGGTAACTCTAACCAAGGAAGTGAAAGATCTACTTGACAAGAACTTTAAGGCTTTGAAGAAAGAAACTGAAGAGGACAACAGAAAATGGAAGGATCTCCCGTGTTCTTGGATGGGTAAGATAGTAAAAATGGCAGTTCTACCAAAGGCAATCTATAAATTCAATGCAATCCCTATCAAAATCCCAACAAAATTTTTTACAGACCTTGAGAGAACAATAGTCAACTTCATATAGAGAAACAAAAAACCCAATCCTATCCAATAAACGAACTTCTGAAGGCATTGCCATCCCTGACTTCAAACTCTATTACAGAGCTACAGTAATGAAAACAGTTTGGTATTGGCAGATAAACAGAGACGTCGACCAATACAATCGAATAGAAGACCCGGATATTAACCCACAAACCTATGAACACCTGATTTTTGAAAAAGGAGCTAAAAGTATATACAATGGAAGAAAGAAAGCATCTTCAACAAATGGTCCTGGCATAACTGGATATCAACCTGTAGAAGAATGAAAATAGATCCATATCTATCACCATGCACAAAACTCAAGTCCAAATGGATTAAAGACCTCAATATAAATCTGAACACACTGAACCTGATAAAAGAGAAAGTGGGAAGTAGACACATGGGCACAGGAGACCACTTCCTACATATAACCCCAGTAGCACAGACAATAAGGGCAACATTGAATAAATGAGACCTCCTAAAAATAAGAAGCTTCTGTAAAGCAAAGGACATTGCCATTAAGACAAAAAGGCATCCTACTGAATGGGAGAAGATTTTCACCAATCCCGCATCAGACAAAGATCTGTTCTTCAAAATATATAAAGAACTCAAGAAACTGGACTTTAAAATTCTAATTAACCCAATCAAAAAATGGGGCACTGAATTGAACAGAGAATTCTCAAGATAAGAAGTTCAAATGGTCAAGAGACACTTAAGGTCATGTTCAGTTTCCTTAGCAATCAGGAAAATGCAAATCAAAACAACTTTGAGATACCACTTACACCTGTCAGAATGGCTAAAACCGAAAACACCAATGACAGCCTAGGCTGGAGAGGACGTGGAGTAAGTGGAACACTCATCCCTTGTTGGTGGGAATGCAAACGTGTGCAGCCACTTTGGAAATCAGTGTGGCAGTTTCTCAGGAAATTGGGAATCAACCTACCTCAGGATGCAGCAACATTACTCTTGTGAATATACTCAAGAAATACCAAATCATACTACAAAAATACATGTTCAACTATATTCATAGCAGCATTATTTGTAATAGCCAAATCCTGGAAACAGCCTAGATGCCCTCAATGGAAGAATGCATAAAGTGTGGAATATATACGCATTAGAGTACTAATCAGCATTAAAAAACAATGACATTTTGAATTTTGCATACAAATGGATGGAAATAGAAAACCCTATTCTGATTGAGATAACCCAGACCCAAAAAGATGGTATTCACTCATTTGTGGACTCTAGCCATAAACCAAGGATATTAAGCCCTTAGTTCACAAGCCCAGAGAAGCGCAATAACAAGGTGAAGCCAAAGAAAAACATATATAGATCCTCCTGGAAATTGGAAGCAAACTAGATTGCTGGGCAAAAGTTGTGAGCATGAGGGTGGGGGTAAGGGTGAGGGTGAGGTTGGGGGAAGGGGAGAGTGGGAGAGAGAAGGGACAGAGGAAAGAGTGGAGAGAGCTTGGTGGAGTGGGAGGGTGGAGATGGAGGAAGGGCGGATATAGGAGCAGGGAAGAAGATAGCTACATTAAGGGAGCCATTTTAGGGTTGGCAAGAGACTTGGCTCTAGAGGGTATCCCAGGTGTCCACGGGGATTTCCCCAGCTAGGTCCTTGGAAAGCAGTGCAGAGGGTGCCTGAACTGGCCTTATCCTATAGCCACACTGATGAATATCTCAAATACCACCATAGAATCTCCGTCCGGCAATGGATGGATATAGAGATCCTCATCAGAGCAACGGACTGAGCTCCCAAGGTCCAGTTGAAAGGCAGAAGGAGGGAGAAGATGAGCAAGAAAGACAGGACTGCGAAGGGTTGGTCCACCAACTGAGGCTTGTGCCTGTTCTAATGGGAGCTCACCAAATCCAGCTGGACCGGGTCTGAATGAGCATGTGATCAAACATGACTTTCTGATTGTGGCTGACAATGGGGGCTGACTGAGAAGCCATTGATAAAGGGACTGGGACTTGTTTTTACGGCATGTTCTGGCTTTTTGGGACCCTAGTCTATATGGATGCACAGCTCCCTAGGCCTAGATGTAGGGGGGGAGGGCCTTGTACTTCCCACAGGGCAAGCTTCCCTGCCCTCTCTCAAGGTCAAGCAGGGAAGGAGAGGGAGGAGGAGGTGTGGGGGAGCATAAGGGGATTGGGAGGAGGGAAGGAAGTGTAAATATTTGAATGGAAAAAAAAGAGTTAAAAAAGAATACATTTCATTCATATTGTATTTGAAATAAAACAAAAATCAGCTATTCTCCAAGATAAGAACCATATATACATATTTTAAAAATTAGTCAAAATGTCTATAGCTTCCAAAGCCTAACCCACAAAACAGCAATAGTCTATATACTCACGTTTTATTAAATCTTGCAAACAGCTTCTATGCCTTAAAATATAAATATTGCAATTTCAGACAAAACAGACTATTTAAGCTTTTCATTGCAACTAAGGTCTGTCAAGTTATTATTTCTGATTGTGCCTTTATTTTACTGGATTGCTACAAAGAACAGGTTTCTCAATCTAACATAAGCAATAGCTTTTTGTATACTCACTCACTCAATCTCAATTATTATCTGAATACCTACTGTGATAGCCAAGGAAACTCCATTGTGTACAAGGCACCCTCCTTAGTAGCCAATGGCCTCTGCCATAAATTCCTGAAAGATGAACTTCACAAGCCACACCCTCCCCAGAATGGTGTAACTGCTGAGAGACAATTAACCACTTGCTCTGGCTTCTGTCAAACTAGCTTTACATGTTAACCCCAAAGATGGGAAGAGAAAGATCACCAACTCAAATCATCATGGCCAAATTAATTAAAGCAAGCAATTAATTATAGCAAGCTCTTTTTATTCATGTACACAGGTTGCCTCCCTCTAAGGCAGGGTTGGAAAGGTCAGCCTTGGATATGGGGAAGACAGGCTTTTATAGCTCAAGTGTAGGGGGGTTCCAAATGAGGGATTTGGTAGGCAAAATGGGGGGAGGTCTTAGTTAAGGTTTCTATTGATGCGACAAAACACCATGACCAAAGAGTAAATTGGAGAGGACAGGGTTTATTCTACTTACACTTCCACATTGCTGTTCATCACTAAAGGAAGTCAGGACAGGAACTCAAACAGGGCAGGAACTTGGAGGCAGGAGCTAATACAGAGGCCATGGAGGGATGCTGCTTACTGTGTCCCTTGATTTGCTCAGCCCATCTTCTTAGAGAACCCAGAAACATCAGCCTAGGGACAGCACCACCTACAGTGGGCTGGACCCTCCTCCATCAATCACTAATTGAGGAAATGCCTGCCTTACAGGTGGATCTCATGGAGGCATTCATCAACTGAGGCTCTTTCCTCTCTGATGACTGTAGTTTGGGTCAAGTTGATAGACAATAAATAAACTAGCCTTGGCTATTTTATCTATCCTTATCTCCTCCTAGAAGCTGCCTGCTCTGTCTCTGTTCCCATTGGTGGTTCTTTGGAGCCTGTTGTTTACATCCTACAAAATCTTTTATCTCTGAGATTTCCTTGTTCTCTGCTTACTTTGTTCCATCCTTCTGGACACTGGATTCAGTTTTCTATGGAGTTAGGTGTCTTTTGTATGGATAATATTGAAATATTGTTTTATGCTGCTCTACTTTATTAAGAAATTGGCTCTGGAGTTGGCTTGTGTTCTCCCTCTTCTACCTCAAAAACGCTTGTTTAGAAATTTCTTCAAAATCTCTGTCCTAAGTCAGAAGGCCATCTGACTCTATGATAAGAAGATGGAAAACCAAAGAAAAAAAGCCCAGGAAAAGACACTATGGACTTTAAAACAGCTAAAAAGTCAAGTATTTGCAACAGGCAGTACTTCTATACATCTCAAACTATTTTGGGTTTTATTTAACTCTCTAAAACTTGTATTAAAATATAAACTTTATCTCAAGGTTTGCAAGACTACTGTGTAAAATTCCTGTAAGTCAAAATTTGTAAGTTTATTGAGTATGTTTTTTTAAAATCTATAAAATCTCTAACAAAAAATTACCTTAAAACTCATAACAAAGGGGTTAAAAGTTACAAATCTATAGATAGGTAATATTAAAGGGGTAAGTGCCTAGTGGACTCACCTTGAAGAGCAACCATGTGGCTTGTTGCCATTTTAGCTCATGTCCCCATTAGGATAGAAGCAACCACGTGGCTTGTCGCCATCTTTACTATAGTTAAAGTGAGGATAAGACATGTAACTTCATTACATCTTAATTAAGATGACCATGTAGTGTAAACTAATTAAGGCAGTGCCCATAAAACTTCTTAGTCCTACTGAGTCCTCTGCTTATCACCCTAACTTCTTTTTAAAATAAAGAAAAAAAAATGTCTCCAAGATATTTTGTATTAGGATGGATTTTGGTATGATTATTTTTGTCCTGGGAGTAAAAATTTTATTTAAAAATATGTTTAATAAGGTATGCTTACTTAAGGTTTATAAATTCCTAAGGTTATAAAGGTCTACTCAGGTTAACATAAACTGACTTAGTGTTTAAACTTAGTGTTTAAACTGTGTATGTTTAAACACATCTTTGCTGTGTTCAACACCAGGCTTCTAGAAAAATTTAGATAAGAAACAAACATGTCTTTGATAAATATTTTTGAATGGATGTTAACTAAGGTTTATAAATTCCAAAGGACTATTCAGGCTAGCAGAAATTGACTTGAAGATATATGTCTAGCCTCTTTGCCTTTGTTAATTTTGTTAAGCTTTAACTATTTGGAAAAATCAAATCACATAAGAAACTATGGCATTATATAATGGTATATTATAAAAGGGATCACAAAAATAAAGTCACAGTCTCTCTGTGAACTGTATTTATGGTTTTATAAGGTTCCCAGACTTTCTGTGGACTGTTTTTATTGATAAAAGTTTCATTTTGCTGCTAAAGAATTTCCAATTAAATCTTGAATTCAAATTTTTAGGGATAAAACTTAACAGGGATAAAACTTTAAAATCTTAATTTTGTAAAAGCTACTAAGTCATTGTAAACTGTTAAAGATAGTTAATGCACACAAGTTAGTAGTCAGTCACCTTAGAAATGACCAAATTCTTTAATGTGCATAGAACTATACTTGTAGTCATGCTGAGTACAAATTCATTTACAGGAACAAATGTTATTTAGCCTCCTGTCTATGTTTTCAAAGTTATGTCTGACATAAGTAACTAAAAACCAATAAAGCTTGTTTAAAATTGGGTAAATGTAATAAATAATTGCCCTCAAACTCCTCATGAGATCTGCTGAACATTTTAAATGTTTAATAAAAAGTTTCCCATGATAGACAAAAATGCTAACTCCTGGAAACAACTAAGAACTCCTCCAAAAATGATAGGGCACACCACCCTGACTGTGCAGTAACAGTAACCACTGAACAAAGAATAAACTGCCCGACTACTCGCCACTGCCAACACGCTTGCCCAAACTGTAAGCATTTTTGTGTTGACTGCCCTACTCTGCCTCGCCAAATAAGGTCAGTTTTCCCAAGTTCTTCATTTACTGATAAAACAATCTCTCAGACCTTCTCAGTCTTGCAGCTAAAAGCCATTGCTGCCCTGTGTGACAGCTGAGGACTTACCGCTGTGTTCAAAGACAGCCCACCTCTGCCCCGCCCCGCCCTACCCCGCCCAGCCTCAAAACCTTTGGGATAACTATGGAGGAGTCTAGGGTAACCATATAAGTAGTGAGTAAGACTCTACAGTTTTCTCTGATACAGAGTGCACTTAGATTATGTTTCCTGATCAAATTTATCCTTCTCAGATATTCCCCGAGGCTACAGCAGCCTAGTCAGTCCTTTTTATATGTAAAAATCAGGCCTTGCATTTCCCTTAGCTACTTGCAGAGAAAGGCCAATCTAGAAAGTTTACCTTGCTGACAGGTTTCACACTAAAAGAAATATTCATAAAACAGGTTTCAATGTAAGTTTTTACTATTCTTTTCTTTTCAATGACTGCTCTCAGTAAACAATCATCTGTGTCTTATGGTAAATTATTAGATAAAAAAATATGGATGTCTAAGGAAATAATTTAAGATAGGTATATGCAAGTTATACAGGTCTTAAAAACCAATTTAAGGTTGCCAAGCAGTGGTGGTGCATGCCTTTAATCCCAGCACTTGGGAGGCAGAGGCAAGAGAACCTCAGAGTTCGAGGCCAGCCTAGTCTACAAAGAGAGTTCCAGAACAGCTAGGGCTACACAGAAAAACATTGTCTTGAAAAACCAAAACAAATTTTTTTTGATTTAAAGTATGTAAAAATAAGACTTAAAATGATACATGATGTTAAGACTTCAAAAGTTCAGAGTTTTAACATAATGACCAGTAGAATTCTGATAAGATAATAATCTGGCCTTTGTAAACTACTGGCTACTAGTATCAAAGTCACAGGCCCGAAATTTTAAATTTCTTTTGTTGTCTTCTAAGTATAGACTCAAAGATACTTCTCATTGTGCTGAAAACAACTCTGTCTGATATCTCCAGCTCTCAGGAGAGGAAAGAGTGCTCATGACTTTAACCCAGAATCATTTTTTAGGTCCCTAAGCTTTTGCTACTTATGGCTCAAAGACATGAGTTTGCTCCAGCTGTTTACGGACACTTGTTAACCACTTTCTCTATGAGGATTCCAGTATAGAATACAAACAGCAGTAATATTAACATACCTAAAACCTTTACCTCTGTTTTTGTAAATTAAAGAGAGATCATGTAAGCTTCAGGGAGTCACAACTTGACTTGTTACAGGTCAGGTGAATTCCGGATAAGTGCTGCTGTCCTGTCAGTCATCAGTCTAAGCTTTGCCATCTCTTGCCTGTTCCTGAGGGCGGGTCTTCTATTGTTCCAACTACCAGAAACACAGGCATGGAAGTTTCAAATGTAAGAGTTTCCCAAAACTTCCTGAACATCACCTTCTGTACCTAGTCTGGATCTGTCCCTAATTTCCAATCAACTGAAGACATCAAACTGCCAGTCTCAGATGATCCTTCAGAACCAGGGAGCCAATGTAAACCAGATGCTTCTAATGGGATTTCCTACCAGTTTGAGTTCCCATTTTGAACCAGTACTCTGGACTGCTCCAAAGCTGCCTGTACTTCACTAGTCTCAGGTGGAACAGAAAAACTTGGGCAGCTCCTTCCTGGCCTTGGAATGACATTCCCGCCTTCCTGGATCCTGACAAGGACTTCCTAGCTGAGAAGCAGTTATAGAAGAGAGTACATTGCCCTTTCATCAAAAAGGGTTGAAATGTCTAAAAGTTCAAAGGAAACAAGTTCCCTGTAGTAACACTTCTTTTTTTAAAAATCAGGAACACCAGCCTGCAAATAATGAAACACACTTATTAATTATAAAAATTTGGTTATCAGCTTAGGCTTTTCTCAACTAGCTCTTATAACTTAAATTAGCCCATTTATATTAATCTACACTCTGCCATGTGGCATTACCTTTTTTCCATCTTGTACCTCCTGTTTCCTCATGTCTAGCTGGTGACTTAGCCTTTTTCCTTCCCAGAGTTCTCTCTCCCCAGAAGTGCCACCTATATTTCCTGCCTAGCTATTGGCCAATCAGTTTTTTATTACACCAATCACAGCAATAAATCTTCACACAGTGTACAAATATCCCACAACAGTCCTCCTCTACTGAAAGAGTTGTTTCCCTTCTTTCTGGCAAAAGGGATAAATAAATATGGTACCTATTGATATACCAGGGCCCATACTGGCTTCCAGACTCCCTCAGTATCAACAGTATCTGTTTAAAAAAGAAAGGGCTACTTAAGTCCTGGGGCTGGGATCTAATTGAATGGCGTACTTCATGGTTATAAAATTTTACCTGGTTAAAACAGATATTTATTTCCATCCTTTCACAGGGATTGCCTAAAACCACCAGAAAACATAGACATTTACATTACAATTCATAACAGTAGCAAATTACAGTTAATAGATGAAATAGCAACAAAAAAATTTTATGGTTGGGGGCCACCAAAACATGAGGAAGTAATATATTAAAGAGTCACAGCATTAGGAAGGTTGAGAAGCACTGTTCTAGAGCTAGCGGGGAATATAATGGGCTACTAACCTATAATTATGCCATCTTAAAAAAAATCAACTGTTAAAACATTAGCCCTACAGACTAGGTATCAACCTGTACCTCAACATGAATCAGTGATTTGATTCACATGATCTACAGCCAGTGAGGAATGTGTAACTAAGAAAACCCCATTCTGTACCAAGTACCCTCTTTTAGTAGCCATTGCCCTCGGCCTGAAAATCCTGAATGATGAGCTTCTAACAACCTACACCCTTCCCCAAAATGGTTTAACTTCTGTGAGATATTTAACCACTTGCTCTGGCTTCTGTAAAATCTGCTCAACACTGTACACAGTGGAGAAAGCATTTCATGTAGCTGAGGGGAGTGAAGCAGTTTCTCACTGAGCTACAATTTCCACAGAAAAAATAACTATGGTATTCACCTTTAAAAATTCTTTCCTTAGCCCCTTCTGGGCAGCACACCATTTGATTCAGTATTAAGACTGTCACCATACTGCCAGTTTTTAATAAATTCAGATAATTATAATTTCAATATAATGTGTTTGTTGGGCCAAAATTATCTCAGGGCCTGTACCTCGAGGCCTGTAGAACAGAAAAAAGTCTGGCTCAAGTTCAGGGCCTGTACCTCGAGGCCTATAGGACAAAGAAAAGCCTGGCTCAAATCTGAGTGAAAATGAGAGCAAAATCTAGGTAGACACCCCTCCAGCCAGAGGGAGGGCTTGGCTGTCTCTCATTGGCTAGAGGTACCCCCACATCACACTATGTCACTTAACCTATATAAGCTGACTCTCCATAGTAATAAACTAAGTTCCTGCTTTGACTTGACTCCCTATCGCTTCTGACTGTCCTGCATCATGGGGCTGCGGAATGTGGGTAGATAGTGCACTCACCTTTCCCTGGGGAATAAGAAGGCTAAGGAAGCCTAGCATGTGTTCCTTCACCTAGTGATGGTGAACTCCATAACACCTACCATTAGTAAAGCACTATACAGATTGCATATCCCCAAAATAAAATCAAATCCAAAATCCAAAACATTCACCAAATATGTACTTTGTCACTATCCACATGATAGATATATTCAAATAGAAAATTCTACAGCTTGGCTCATGTGATAGATCACAATCAAAATGGAGGCACAAAACTTTATGCAGCAACCCCAAGAGAAACTCCCAGCCTCCTAACTGCATATTAAAAGGTATTATATAAAATTACCATTACCGTTAGGCTACATGTAGGCAATGTATATGAAAGATAAGTGAATTTTGTGTTTAGGCTTTCAGTCTTAGACTGCACAAAGGAGCAAGCTAGCTGAGCAGGAATGTTCATCTTACTTTCAGTAGCTCCATGCTCCTACAACCTGACTAGTCCACTATCATGGATTATAGTATAATGTGGTTCTCAACCTTCCTAATGCTGCAACCCTTTAAAACAGTTCCTCATGTTATGGTGACCCCCACAAATAAAACTATTTCATTGTTACTTTATAACTGCAATTTTGTTACTGTTATGAATCGTAATATGATGTGCAGGATTACATTGCAGAGGGGTTGTGACCCACAGGTTGAGAGTCACTGGATTACTTATACCCTTGACCTCTGAGCCAAAACAAACCTTTCTATCCTTAAGCTGCTTTTGTCTAGTTGTTTTGTCACAGAAACAGGAACAGGAAAAAAAACAACAAAAACCAAAAATAAATAGCAAAAAAAACCAAAGCACTAAGGCAGGAAATATTCCAAAACATGAAATACAAAATACTTCAGACTCCAAAGGTTCAGATAAGAGAAATTTAGCCAGTTCCATATGCCATACAAGCTAAACTACTGATTAACACAATTGTTTCAGGTAATGGTCAACCTAGAGGAAGAAACAGCACAGCCTGAGGGAAAACAAGGAGATAAAAGGAAAATATGGCAGAGTACTGGTACTAACTTACATTTGCATACAAATGTTTTCAAACATCTCTCAAGAGATTTAGAAATTCACAGTAAAAGTATTATCTTTTGGGGTCTAGTTTTATTTTTATTGTTGCTGGTGTTTGTTAGGTTAGGTATTTAGACAAAGGATCTGTAAACAGAAGCTTCCGTTCCACCAGGTCCTGCAGGCATTCATTCCCAAAGAAATACACAGAGCTTTATATTAATTATAAACTGTTTGGCCTATTAGCACAGACTTATTATTAACTAGCTCTTCCAACTTAAATTAACCCATAATTCTTGTCTATGTTTAGCCATGCAGCTTAGTACCTTTTCTCAGTACAACATGCTCATCTTGTTTCCTCTGCATTTGGCTGTGTGACTGACTCTCTGGCTTTCTTCTTCCCAGAATTCTCCTAGCCTAGTTGTGATGTGGGATCCCCCTCTGTATTCTGTGAATATGCTTGATTGCCATTGGTTAATAAAGAAGCTTCTTTGGGCCTATGGCAGGGCAGAATAGAGCAAGGTGGGAATTCCAAGCAGAGATAGAGAAAAGAAGGCATAGTCAGGGAGATGCCATGTAGCTGCCAAAGGAGACAGATGTTGGAACTTTACTTGGTAAGCCACAGTCTTATGGTGATATATAGAATAACAGAAATGGGCTAATTTAAGATGTATGACCCTCCTACATCAAGAATTAGTTAATAAAAAGCCTAAGCTAATAGGCCAACTGTGTTTTCATTAATATAGTTTCTATGTAATTACTTCGGTCTGGGAAGCTGGGAAACAAAAGAGTAGTCTCTGCCTACAAAATGCCATGCCAACATGGGCCAGCTATATCCACATAAAACCTGAGAGAGAAATTCTAGACACAGGAAAACAAGAGTTAAGCACAGCTTCTTGGTAGCAATATATATATATATATATATATTATTGCTTAATATATATATATTATATTATATATATTAAGATGGGTTCTGTTTGCTGGCAGCGAGCAGGGGCACCACGTCTCCTATAAGAGAGGTCTTATTGACTCAGCCTTGGCAGCAAAGGCTCACAGCTTCTTTAAGGGAAGGCTTCCTGGCTCATGCTAGTTGCATAAACAGCTCTGGCTCTTTCAGGAAGCCAACTACTTAAATGGGGTCTGTTAGCAGCGTGTTGCAAATTGCTTAATGGTGACATAGACCCACTATGACCATGGAGCTGGGATAGTGCGCATGGCTCTCAGGGGCAGTGAACATGCCTCTGCCATGTTGGACTGGACAGAGCAAGCAGGTAGGGCCACAGAGTTGGTTCTAGCCACATCCACTTAACATTTTTTTTAAAAAAGCACTCTTGGACAGAAAATAATTACAGATATGCACACAACAAAGACAAATTCAGATGGAAAAGACCTCTAAATGGGTCACAGTATTGGATAAATGTACTTAGGCTTGGGAGAGAGAGAAAAAGGAGTATAGATAATTATAATAAAAAGTACAGACAGTCATAGATTAAAGTAGTAAAGATAATAAAATAAATATAAAACTTGTAAAGAACAGTAATAGAGTAAGAAAAATAAGTCACACAAAGATGTAATATACACAGAGAGTCTGGATTATGCATATTTTGTGTTTTCTTTAAATTTTTGACTGTGAATGAGCTAAGTACAGACATTTCATTGTACTAGCTGCTAAGTTAAACCAACATATATATTTTAAAGATATCTTGACTTCAAAATTTGAGTCTAAGGAATTGTTACTTTGGAAAAGAGGTTCTGCTTTTCTTTCCACAGAAGATGAGAACCTGTAGATTCCTTCCAGGATAATATGGTTTGATTGAACAAGACCCCCCTGAAAGGTCTCCGCAAACCCCAAAAATACTTCACCCAACAAAAAGCAGGAAGCAGTTTGAAGAAAACTATGCCCAAAATCCCAAATATTGTTTATAACTGTTTGTTTACATTTAAAGGGGGATATGATATAGACATGAATAGCTTGCATTTGTATGAATATTGGTATACTGATACAAATTTAAGGTCAATATATATATATTTCTGTTCTTGTTTAAGGTATTGTGTTTGTGCAGCTCATTTAAAATGCAATGTATAATTAAAATACAGGTAAACAGTCATCTATAATAGTCAAGCTTACAGTCATATTAGTTAGGTTTTCTAGATGTACAGAGATATATTTCAGATGGTTAGTATTCTTCAAATTTTCAAAGACTAACAGAATATGACATTTAAAATATTTTAAAAACTTAGGGCTTTTACTGCCAGTGAAACATGTCTGTTTCTGGCAGCACCAATTACTTCAGAGAGGTTGATGGGCATTGAAGAAACTCACTATGGGATTTACCTTCAATGTGACAATGTTAGCCATCTGGACAAGAAACTGCTCTTGCCTAGACTGCTTGTTGGTATGCTGTATGAATTGAACATGCAGGACCCACACAAAAATGACTGATGAAGTTGCCTAAAGAAAGTGAGACAGCACCTTCCTGGACCTGGGGGGAGCGGGGAGGACCTTGGACTTCCCAAAGGGTAGGGAACCCTGACTGCTCTTTGGCCTGGAGAAGGAAGGGGAGGGGGTGGGGGGGAGGGAAGTCAGAGGAGGGGAGGAGGTGGAAATTTTTAATAAAAAAATAAATAAATTTTAAAAAAAAGTGAGACAGTCCTTCAGGGTTCCTGCTTCAAGAAAGAGTCTGCCAGACATTCTGCAGGACACAGAAAAATGTGATTGATAAACTGCCAGTATAGGTGGAACTGTCTTTGAAACTTCCTGCTTCACGAAAAAGTCTGCCAGGAACTATGGGCTTGTAGGCTGAAGATGGATGCCTCAATGCTATCAAAGAACTTTGGGGTGACTGTCCAGGCTGCAAGGTGTCTCTTTCAATTCTAGAGTTTTGAAAGTAGCACACAATGCACTTTCTGTTTACTTGGGTAATATTATATCCTTCTGGAGTCTTTGATGGAGTAGAAGAAAGATAGTTATAATTATAAAAGATAGATTAGATATAAAACTTTGGACTCACAAAGATAGGATAGATTATAGAGTATTTTCCTTAATTTGTCAAGTGTAAATGGACTAAATATTCTAACTATAGGCCTTGCTTGATAACTGTTTTGTTGTATGTAATCTTACTATGTTAAAGTTAAAACCTTCCTTTTTAGACAGAAAAGGGAAGCTGATGTGGGGTTCCCCTCTGTATGCTGTGAATATGTTTTATTACCATTGGTTAATAAAGAAGCTGCTTTGGGCCTATGGCAGTATAGAATAGAGCAAGGCAGAAATTCTAAGCAGAGATAGAGGAGAAAAGAAGGTAGAGTCAAGGAGATACCATGTAGCTACTGAAGGAGACATATGCCCTGGAACCTTACCAATAAACCATAAATCTCATGGCAATACTTAGATTAACAGAAATGGGTTAGTTTAAAATGTAAGAGTTAGTTAATAAGAAATCTAAGCTATTGGCTGTGCAGTGCTATAATTAATATAGTTTCTGTGTAATTATTTTGGGTCTGGGCATCTGGGATATGAACAAACAGTCTGTCTTCATGACTGCCCCACCCATACTTCTTGACTGGCTACTCACCAATCAGTCTTCTATTAAAATAATATGAGTGACAAATCTTTACAATGTACAAGAGCATTGTCCTACAGCAAAGGTCTCTCTATTATATATCTCTGGCTATCCCAGAACTCAATATGTAGACCTAGTTGGCCTTGAACTCAAGAAATCTACCTGCCTCTGTCTCCTAAGTACTGAGATTAACAATGAGTACCACCACAAATAGCCACTGTTGTTTCTTCAGGCAGGAGCTTACTATGTAGCCCAGGCTGGCCTTCAGTCACTGTGATCCTCTTATATCGGCTTCCTGTATGCTAGAATTATTGCAGTGTACCACCATTTCTAACTCTTGTTTTCATAGTATATTTGGACTCTTAAAGGAATTTCTCTTCACTCATCCTATGCAAACAGCTCCCATATTACTATACAATTCTTCATACTAAATTATGTTAATGCCTCTAATTAAAAGCTTTAGAGCAGACACACTGTGTTTCCCTACTCTTCTAGCATATCACCCAAAAAACAGACACTATAAACATCTTCAAAATGAAAACTGAGACTGGAGTTCTCTGAAGTAGACTGCCTTGCTGCATAACCAGGTATGGTGCTCAGAGGCAGGACCATGGTTCTCATGGTTCTACCAACATGACCTGAACACAATAAAGATATTTGCTCCTTTTACTTTAATAGCAACGAAACGCTTAGTCAGTTAAAAATGGAGAAAAGCTCAAATAAGTATTTATAAGCACAATCACTTTATAGGAAGAAACTGAGTTTTATTTAGCACTCTATGAGGCACTAATAGGAATAAAAGAAATTAAAAATCAATTCTATATTCAATTTTAAAGAACTTCAAAACAATAAAAGCACAAAGCTTGTCACCAATATCAGAAATATGAAATGACACATTTACAATACACAGGATATACTATGGGTGCTTCCTATCACAGGGAGATAGTTGGAATAGCTGCAACGTTTCCATTCTGAAGACTCCAACCTATACTGTTATGCTGTTTTCCCTAACGCCAACAAAAAACTCTAAGAGCAAGACTAACAATACTGAAAGTTCTTCTAGGACAAGGGAGGGTCTGAGCAAGTGTGATGCTGGCCCTGAGAAACAAGTAAACTGGCCTAGTGTTCAAACAACATAAGGCTACCAATGTGTGAGAGCCACACAATCAAGGAAACAATTATATTTAAGCTATGATTTTATAACTACACAGAAAATCACAGTTCTTTAGACAAAAAAAAAGTCATATTACACTATTAGACATTTTAAAGCAATCTGTACATTTTGGTGAAGAGGCCAAAATTATAATTAGGATTTTTAGAAATAAAAAATTAGATGCATTTGAAGTTCATAAAATGTATCAATGACCCAACTAATAACATCCTCCTAAGTTAGTTCTGTCTAGGCTATCAGGGATAAATAAATCAAACAAAAACGAAAAATTAGAACATATAAGGAAACATTTAAAAAACTGTAGACATGAGAGAAGGAAAAAGTGTTTTAGGCATGTAGTATTTCTTTACAAAAGCCTTTAATGTAAAACATACTACATAAGCAAAGTAAGAAACATGAGGAAAAAAGATGGATACATCAGAAGAGTTTAATATCTTAATTCTATTGTTTCTACAGACTTCCACAAAGGGGTAATACAATTCTTCAATTTATTGCAAACACATTTTTTAAAAGTCAGCCATAATATTGAAGCTATAAGACATTTTTTAAAACATTATTGGCACTATACAGTAAAGCACAAGGAACTTTTAAAATAAGACAAGGTAATATTTTATCAGACAGTATACAGAATAGCTTTTTTCTGTCTCCATATATCCAATGACAATATTTATAGACTAGTTTCTAAACAAATGTAACTTAAAAAAATTGGCAAAATCCATGATTTGTTCAAGAATACTATTATTACATACCACACAGGTTGTCTTACAGCAGCTACTAACTTGTCAAGCTTCAAGTGGCAAAAGCTAAGCTGTTGCATTTGCAATTGTCTAGCTGGTTGTTCCTTTCTCTGGAGATTCTGGGGGCATGTGCCATTGAGAGATAGCCTTGCTGCCACCAATTTCTCACTGTTGGATCCACTAAGATAGAACTTTCGAGTCCTTAAGATGCAAGGCCTAGCAAAAAGCCTCCCACAAAGCCACTGGATATCACAATGTTCTGCTTGATAAATTCTGTTGCCTAAAAAATAAAAATGTCAATAAAAATACTATTAATTATGCTACAAAATAGATGAACCTTGAAATATTACACTGAATGAAATAAGATAGACAACAAAAGGACAAATGTACAATTCTATTTATGACCACTCTACCTGCAAGTCTCAAATGGAGGACTAAGGGGAGGGCAAGCTTGGGAAAATAGTATTTAATAAAATCAATTTTTAAATTTTGCAAATGGATAGAGGTAATCATTGTACAGAGGCATGAATGTACATAACGCCTCTGAATTATATACTTAAGAATGGTAAACTTTATCATATATTTAGCAACAATAAAAATGCACACTTTTAAAAAAATACTCTTAATTATTGAATTCAAGATAAATAACATTCTCAATAATTTTCTTTTGCTGTTTTTGCTTGTTTTTCTTTCTTGAAATGGAGTTTTATTCTGTAGCTCAGGCTGACAGGCTGGTTTATAATTCATGGCAATCCTCCTTACTCAGTCTCCCAAGGGCTGGGATTATAGGCATGATCCACCACACCTATCTAAAATATCATTAAAACAATGCAATCCTCAGTCATGATTTGTACTGAAACCTATTACCAAAAAAAAAAAAAACAAAAAACAAAAAAACAGAAAGCAAAATTTCTCATTGTCTTACTTCTTCAATTATATTGTTGATTTCGGGTGCTGCTTTATTTGCTCGTTTCTTAATCTGTCTTTTTGCTTTGTTAACATCTTTTTCAACTCTCTTCCAGTCAATCTGCACATAGCCACTGTGACTGGCAACCTGTAAACATGCAATAAAGATAACTGTCAAATCCCAGAAGTAGAAGGTCAATTAGATTTACAGGAATTCGCAAAGTTTCTACTTAAGAAACTGTGACTGACTTACCAATTTACTCATTCAAAAGGCACTGAACAAAGACGATATAAGACTCCACTCCTTTTAGGAGTATTCCTAAAAGTATATATAGTATGTGCTGGGAAAGATTCAAAAAGCTATATCATAACTATAATAACTGCTTTTATCTTATCTTTTAAAATAGAAATCAGCTAAAAGTATAGATTATTTGAAGTATGACTAAAAAAAATCTACCTTTTAATTAAATAGATGTGAAATAGTAGGCAATCAGTTGACATGTCATTAAAGAAATCTAAAATAGCCTGATAAAGGATCTTCACTAGCTCTGAATCTACTTAAGAAGATAATGTGGGGAAAAGGGAACTTCCATTCACTCTTGATGGGACTGCAAGTCGATGTCGCCCTTCTGGAAATCAGTGTGGAGAATTCTCAAAAAAGCTAAAAATAACTCTATCAAATGCCCCAGCTATAACATCCCTACTCCACAGACACTTGCTCAGCTAGGTATCCATGTTCATTGCTCCTCTATTCACAACAGCTGGCAAATAGAAATAAGCTAAAGTCCTACAACTGACAAATGGATAATGAAATGTGATACATATATACTATGGATACTATTCCGCTATAAAAAAAAATGAAAATAGGACTGGAGAGATGGATCAGTGGTTAAAAGCCCTGACTGCTCTTCCAGAGGACCCAGATTCAACTCCCAGCACCCACATGACAGCTCACAACTGTCTATAACTCCAGTCCCAGGGGATTCAATGCTCTCATACAGACATGCCTAGAGGCAAAGCAACAATGTACAGAAAATAAAAATCAATTAAACTCCTGCATTCAAGAGAGCCTTTTAAACAAAAGAAAACTGAAATAATCTGCAGGTAAAGGGATAGAACTAGAAAATATTTTATTGAATGAGGTAACTAGACCCAGAAAGACAAGCACTGCATGTTCTCTGTAATCTGGGGTTCCTAGGTACAAATCTTCAAATTTGAGTATATAACCTCGGATAACCACAGAAATCAGAAATAAGGGGACTACAGGCATAGGATATGCTAGAAATCGGAATAGTATAATACAAATGATATGAAAGGGAAAAATGAAGCATGAGGTTTAACTGGCAAGGGGGAAGTATTATGGAATAGTCTTTTTGTACACTGTAAAGATGTTTCTTTACCAAGGTGCCTTCTTATTGGTTTAATAAAAGAGCTGAAAGACCAAAGGCACAAAGAGATTAGGCAGGAGACCCAAACTAAGAGGGCACTACGAAGACGTCGAGTCATGAGAGTCTGAGGAGTCAGAGGACACAGCATGAAAGCAAGCAGAATGGGGGAAGTACACAATGAGGTAAACAAACCCCAGATTACCTCACACAGCACAGAGATTAATAAAAATGGGTTAATTTAAATTATAAGACCTAGCTAAAAACAAATCTAAGCTATCAGTTGAATATTTGTAATTAGGTCTCTGTGGTTATTTAGGAGCTGGCTGCCGAGACACAGAAAACCTCTGCCCACAGGGAGGGAGGTCAGTACAGAACAAGGGGCATGAGGATAGGGAAAAAGAGCACTATAGATGTTTGAAAAAGCCAAAAGGAATCATATTACTTTTTATTTACTGAAAATTACGTATAATGCACATTAGTGTTTATATATACATATAGTGTACCTATATATACATATATAAACACATATATGTACCCCCACAGACACAAAGTTATGCCACTTGGGCTGACACCACTACCCTAAGAGCCACTAACTGTTAAACAAAAAAATTCCAGTACTAGACATAAAAAAGTTATCTCGAGTTGGTCAGGGGAGTCCAAGAGACTCCCAAAATAATATATGCTATTGCTATTGCCTTTGGCTGTCCCCCAGAGACTAAAAGTATGTATTGATGAACACAACACGCACTTTAGACAAAGGACTTGGAGGATCCAAATTATGTCTAATCTGAAGTCTCCTTCCTGAGGACTCTAACTCTCATAGTAACAGAAAGGTACAATACAAAATGCCAAGGGAGGGAAAAAAATCAATATTCCTATCCGCCCATTATGCCTATGAACCATAACAATGACCAGACTGAGAAGATATTCTTAAAGGTAAAAAACAGTGACACTCATATCTTGATAGTAACCAACAACTATCTATTTGGACTTAAGGCTTCCACAACTGAGGGAAAGTACACCTGGTACTTACTGGAAGCCTAGCCAATCACCCAGAACTAGTGAGATCATGGATCTTAGAGGGGTACCTATTACTGCTACTTTCCTTAATAAGCACAATCCTTAACTTCGCATTCTAAATACTTACCTTGATAGCCAGATAAGTGCAGCTTTTAACCCTCATCAAAGCATCTTTGCTTTGCAGTAGATGGATATTACAAAACACCACCCAGACCTGACAGATAAATCTATAATAAAACTCTTGCACCTAAGGCTCTGGGAACATCTCAGAATAAAAGGGAAGAGTCTAAGAGTCAGAAGACCAGGAAGTTAGCTGTGAGATCTTGTCTCCCAGAAAGAGCAGAGAAGCTACACCCATGAAATCTCACCAATATGGCTGCTTAAAGAGGACCTAAACAATGACACCACCAACAGACGTGCGGAGTCCCACCCCTAGACAAAGAACTACAGGCAACTGCTGAAATATGAAGAATTAGTCAACCCCAGGGAAGAGCCTCTAATTGGTTATCCAGTTTCAAATTGCCATCCCTGAAACTACATACAACACTAAATGACAAGGCAGGTGGCACTTCTATGTGAATGCATTTATACATATATGCAACAATAATGAAGAAAAGGAGGCCATGAATTTTGAGAGAGGGGTCTATATAGAGAGTTGGTGGTAGGAAAGGGAAGGGGAGTAATGATGTAATTATATTTTAATTTAAAAACTTTATAGTAATTCTTTTTCATAATAAATTTCATACTATAAATCCTTTTTATTAAACTATAGCTAAATGCTTATTCATCTTAAGAACCATAATATGAAGTTACTGGGCCACTGAAAAAAATGGAAGACAACAGCAAGATGTAACCAGTATAATTAAAATATAAATTCAAATAAGCATATAAGTAAATAATTAAACCATATATACTATTATAAATTACTATCAATCTCATGCATTCTTTGTAGGTTTTTAACTATATATAAAATATTTAAAATAACAAAAATATCTGATTTCATATAAAGAGTCTGACTGGAATTTTAGGATTTATTTTCTCTATGACTAACTCCACATCGGAATTTATCTGCAGTTCTTCTTATACTCACTTACCGGCTATCCCATCAGGCTCCAGCCTCAGAAATAGAGGTGATCAAATTGAATGGCATATGAAAACTTTTCTGTTAAAACCTGATACAGTGATTTGGATCATAGGCACAGCAGTGACAATGAACTTCAGAGAAAGTTTTTTCTATATGAAAGTTAAAGGTATGCCTGAGTAATTAAACTTGTTGATTACTTTGAAACTTTTGTAATATTTAACCTTAGGTTGAATTTCAACATTTTGTCTTACTGAAATAACAAAAAATTCATTCATGTACATGGTTTTGGTTGTTGGTTAGAATGACCAAAACACTATCCATTTTACCACACACTGGCAACCCATAATTCAACTGCCATTTTCAAGATTTACTAATATAAGCTACAAATTTTTAAAAGAGTAATCAGTATCATAAATTACATTGTTGATAAAATAACAGCAACAAAAACCTTAAACTCACTCCTGGAGGTGACTACTGATCTACTCCAAGCCCACAACTAAAAATTAGAGGCCATCTAATCAGACGGATAAATTCTCACAAATACAATTCTATGTATAATTTTTTAAAAAAAATGTAGCTGCTACCAAAGTCAGTAAATCCAGTTAATTTGAGAAAAAGATCTAGTAGACACTCCATTTTGAAGTAAAGTATCATATAGTTACAGTGGTTAAGAAATCTTGAGATATATAAGACATAAATGTCTAAGTTCCCCTCCTCCAGTACCTCCAAGCAATTCAAGCCTTTCTCTGTACTCTCCACACCCCAGGTACCCATCCAGCTCGGCCTTGACCAGATGATTAAATTTGTTTGCCACTATCTGTCTCTTCCAGTGAACTGTGAATCTCTGTGTCCCTAGTCACAAATAATATCATGCAAAAAGACAAATGAGAAACACTGAATGAATGATGATAAAGATAATGAAAAAATACTAAATCTCCAAAGTTGCATTAACCAACCTGATTCAAAGAATACTTTAACAAAGTAACTGGGTCAGATTAGCCCAAAGGGTCCTATCATGTTTATTAGTGAGAAGATGGTTTCCATCCGACATGGATATAACTCACTACCACTGAAGCAATTTCCTTGAGAAGTTCATAACTATCTGCCCTTATAGAGAGACCTGGTCAAACTGAAGGGGAACAGTCTGAACCATACAGGATCCACTTTAGTCTTGTTTACTTTTATCTATGTAATTATAAAGAAATTCATACCAGCAGACTGGAGAAGAGGTGGAGCAATGATGACTACTTTTTGAACTCTATTTGACTTTTTTACAACATTTCAATATTTAATGAAATTAGGTAAAAAGGCTTTGTTAGAATAAAAATTTCTCAGTTAAAAATAAGGAGC
Source organism: Myodes glareolus (assembly GCF_982192425.1). NCBI lineage: Eukaryota > Metazoa > Chordata > Mammalia > Rodentia > Cricetidae > Myodes > Myodes glareolus. The sequence continues at coordinate 140,934,250 of NC_142053.1, forward strand.
TGATGGTACAGCTCAGTGGTAGAATGCTTGTCTGACATGTAGAAAGGACATCCTGGGTTAGATCCCTAGAAGCACAATAATAAAACAATAATGAAATGTTAAAAATAGCACCAAGCTTTCAGACAAAGATTCACTGCTGCTTGAAGTTGTAAGGAGGTAGATGGGGCTTCCTACATGTGAGTCTCACCATTAGTGAGTGATCGAGCAGAAAAATAGAGACACACATTCAGTGAGAAATCCTGCCTCAGAAAAGAAGGGGCACATCAACCTCAGGCCACACAGACATGGGCAAGTGAACCTACACACATGCATACACCATACACACATATATGCACACAATAAAAATATGAGTTAATAAAGGAATAAATGAATACCATGAATACTGATGGTCAGAGAGGATAATGCACAATTGAAAGAGCTTCCCGTGGCTAAATCTATAACAATTTGATCAAGAAAATGACACTTAAATTTTAACCCAAAATATAAAATAGAAAGCTAAGTTCATACTGGTATAATTGAATAAAAATTAATAAATAAAGAAGAGACAAGTCTTCAAATTTTTTTTTCTCTTTCTGAGACAAGGTTTCACCATGTTGCCTAGGCTAGCCTTCGACTCCTGGGATCAAATAATCCTTCTGCCTCAGCTTCCCTAATAGTTGGAACTATGCAGGCTATGCCACTATCCCTGACTAGAAATTTTTAAAAATAACTTATGTAGACACTTGTCCTCAGTGAGGTCACTCCTACTCCTCCAGTGTGGGCTGCCCTAGTGATTTCCTTCTAAAGAATACAGACTGGAAAGAAAGGAAATTGGTATGTACTTTCATAAAGGGATAGTGAAAATGCAATAAATGTATACTTACTAGAAGCACTTGACAATCAAAAGGCTTCAACATGTTTGCTTTGTGTTAGAGGAATGTGAAAAACGAAAACGATCTTAATTAAAGATCTGGGATGTAGCTCAGTGAAACAGGGCTTGCCTGGCACGCATGAGGCCCTGGCTTCAATCTCCAGTACTGCAAATAGATAGCTATCACTGCAGTGTTATCTGTAACACTGAAAAACTAGATTGATAAACAGTTTGTTCAGATGCTAAGAACTTCATGCATGACAAATTATTTGAACCAACACTCTAGACCTAGAGTTTATAAAATCAGTTACTTCAAACTAGCACCTGGCAATTAAAACAATTTTCAGCCCCTGCCACTTTTAAGAACCTTTTATTTTCAATTCAAATCAGAGATGAGGTAATAGGATCAAATTTCATATAAACACAGTCTACCTCCTCGATCTCCTTAAATAACTATAAATAGCTCAGAGGAATTAAAAATATAAGTACAGGGCTAGGGCTACATGTAGCTCAGTGGTAGAATGACTGCCAACTATGCATGAGAACCGAGTTCAATCCTCAGTACCAATAAATTAATAAATAGAAATAAGCAGAAATGAAAAACTCAGTTAGGAGATGAAGGTGAAGATATCTTCCAGAAAATAAATCAAAAAAAAAGACAGAACTAAAAATATCAAGAAGATAGACTATAAAAATTAGACAGCCAATCTAGAAGATTCATATCACAGGAAATACAGGTGCAGGGCAGCAATAAGAAAAAAAAACACAGAACAGGAACTTGCTTGGTAATATCAATAAAATTTCTGAACTGAAAGGAACCACAGTGAGTAAAAACAGGCCCACAGCAAGAACTAGCAATGTCACAAATCAGAACACTGGGGACACACACACAATAAAATCTTCTAAGCATTTACTAGGACATGGGAGAAGGGAGGTATGCATACAAATGGTCAGGTATTAGAACTGTTTTAGACTTTTAACAGCAGCACTGAATTTGGAAGAGAAAGCAGCAATATCTACACCGAGCTTAACTATTACTCAAATGTAATAGTTACATGCTTATTTTCTTCACAAGTTACTTGATGTGTGGTTTGAATAGGTAAGGCCTCCATAGACTCTTGTGTTTGGATGCTTGGCCCATAGGGAGTGGGACTCTTAGGAGGTGTGGCCTTGCTGGAGTAGGTGTGGCCTCTTTGGAGGTGTGAGGAATTTGAGGTCTCAAATGATCAAGCTATGCTCAGTAACACAGTTCACTTCTTGTTGCCTGAGGATCAAGACATAGAAGTCTCAGCTTCTTCTCGAGCACCATGTCTGCCTGAATGCTGCCATGCTTCTCACCATGATTATAATGGAGTAAGCCTCTAAAACTGTCAGCCACTGCCTCAATTAAATGTTTTCCTTTACAAAAGTTGCTGTGGTCAAGCAATACTTGAAAATATAATAATGGAAAGATGTGTCCCTTGAAAATAGGAAACAAAACAACATGAGACACAGGAAACAATCCAAGACAGAGCACAGGAAAACATTCAGAACGGTACTGAAAGGAAAATCCCATGAAAACAGGCATATGCTAGGCCTAAAAAACAAGCAGGACAAAGGAGCCTGGGACAGCCCTCTCCAGAAGACTAAACTGGCTGGCTAATGCATATTCCCCAGGAGAGATTTAGATAACAAGAATACATCAAAAGAAGAAAAAAAAAACCCAACCTTCATACTGTAAATAAGAGCCCAAACCTTCCTAAACTGTACATTCGTGCTTTTTCTATTTTATAAAGACAATTTATTTATTTTTTCATTCTGGTTTATTTGTTTTTTTATTTGCCTGTTTGTTTTCTAAAGAGAAAAAGGTTTGGAGTTGTACAGATGAGGAGGTAGGGAGTATCAATAAAAAACATGAATTCAAGTAGCTCACTTAACCCACAGTTACTTAATCATACACAATTATACTCAAGATGGGCATTATACTCATGCCAGAGGGCATGGGGGAGGGTCAGAAAGCATTCAGGTGTGTAATATAGGTGAGGTGGGGCTAGAATGGGACAACTCAAATAACAGCAAATATTCCATAATGTGAAAATAATAGTGAACACCTGCTACTAATAGATCAAAAAACTGGTCAATCAACTCAGTGGAAAGGAGGCTCTGTGAAAAGTTAAAATCGTTACTTCAAAGGAGGAAAAAATCGAGGTAGAGGATTAATCTGCAACAAGCGCTATACAAATATCTGTTCCCTATATACAAGCACATATAACTTTTAAAAAGCTGAACTACTCATACATCATTAACTTAAGCAGGGGGAGTAGAGAACTCTGTAATTGGTTACGACTCATTAGTTGGAAATAATACTGTACTCAGACCTGCTCTGATGTCTATTTTAAGAAGGCAATATAAGAAATACCTACTGAAAAACATTTAATATTGTTAGTAGAAAAGCTCTAAGTCCTAACCCAAAATAATACTTATCTTTAATGATAAGCAAAGGTTATGAAATATGGAGTCAGGCCTAAGAATGTGAGGCAATTAGCTTAAAAGCCATTTCTTTCTCTAGCTTCTCTTTCAGGTTCCTCCTACTGCCTTTTCAAGGCTAATTGTATCTGGGGGTGAAACAGTTTGATGCAGATGAGACCTGTGCCCTTCGGGCCTTCAAGACTTCAAAAATCCCAGGCTAAGAAAAGCAGGAAGTAGCAATGATAAAATGGGGGCTTGAACAGTGACTACCAAATGTATTTAAATAGACTAAAAGGCACAGAATAGATTAAAACACACAATTCAATTCTGTTAACAGTTTTAGTATATTATTTCATTCTAGTTCCCTTTGCATTGAAAAAAATGACAACACGGTTTTCAAAATACTGATAGACTTAAATATGCCTTTGATTCTATACAAATGCAAGTCAAAAATCAGCTTAAATAAAATTATCTTCCATGTAAACACTAGTGTACCCCCAAAAGACCAAATTAGAAATTAATCACATCCTCTTACCTTCACCACAAAAAATATTGCTCTTAATATTGTTATTAATAGAAAATATATCCTTAAAACAGTTAGCTAGAACGCTACTTAAATTAGTGCATAATTCACATAAGTTCTATCTCTTTGCACTTAAGGTGACTACTCCATTGGTTATTACAGGATCAATGGCTTAGGTACTAGAGTCAGATTTTGGTTGCTACAAACAGCAATCATTTCTTAAATCTGGTATAACCAACAGTTCTCTCCATCTTTAATACTGTTGCTAACACTCATTCCAAAAGATTTTCAATTATGAGATTTACTATAGTTGATCTTCTTCAGGAAACACTATTTTGAGGAAAACACATACCAATCAGACATGAATGGTAGATAATATCCTCAAAAACATTCTCTAATAGCAAAGCATTTTTAATCCCTAAAAGAGGATGAACAAAATTAAAATTTTAATCCACCTGCCTCAGAAATAGGATTATGGGTATTTTTAAACTTTATTTTCTACTTTCTGCATCTTCCTTTCTTTCTTCTTTCTTTAATCTTCTTTTCCCCCGAAAGTATTAGTATATAACTAACTAAGTAGGCCAAGGCTGGCCTGATTTCTAGATCCTTCTGTCTTAGCCTCTCAGCCTCTTGAGTGCTGCAATTTCAGGGTTACACTGTTAGGAATCAGTCCCCCTCCACTCCCAGCCTGCCTTCAGCAACTCAGGGCCAGCAGTCCCTTCATCACCAACCACCAAATGCAACACATGCACCCTTAAAATGTCCCAGCCATCACAGACAGCTCTCTCATTCTCTGTATGGCTCTATTTCTCTCCCCCCCTCTCTCCCCTCCAAGGGAAACTTTCACCCCACCCTCAAAAATCTCTTGCCTGAGATCTGTTATGTGGTGTGATCTCTGTGGCATTCCATTCCTTGGCCCCAATCTATCCGCCAAGGTACTCTTCCACAGAAACCCTACTATATAAAGGCGTTAGAAAAACGTTAATAGTAGATCTGCTTTTGACATAAGTAAGTATTAGTTTATGAAAAATACAATGAAAGCACAGTGTGATCTATAAACCAAATGTGGTTGTACACATCCATAATCCCAATTTACTGGTAAAATTCAAAGGTTCAACTACTAAACTACAGCCCCAGCTGTTTGGTTTGGTCTGGTTTGAAGATGATGTCTTGCTTTGGACTTGTAGTCCTCCTGCCTCATTCTTTTGAGTAGCTGGATTATCGATGTGTGCAACCACACCTGGTTCGAAGCTATCTTCTTAATAGTTGATATCTCATCATGCTGTGCATATACTCAAATCTAGAAATATTTAGTTTGTTTTATTTTATGACAGATGCAAACTTTTAAAACTCATTATAGTTTTTCCATAAACTAATACCTAAAAGAAAAATTCTACCTTCTATTGAAATGAACAGGAATTAAATGAGTTAACATTCTCTGTTCCCATAGGCTACCTGTATAAGCAAGTACATAGAGGTCTAACATACCTGTAGGAGAAGAAAGCCACCACCTACGGCAGTTGCTGCAAGTTTTCCAACCTTCTGGAATAAAAATCCTGCACACCTTTAACGACAGAAATAACAAAAGACAAGAACAATCAGTGATACACTAAATTTCTACATTTTATTGCTTTTCTAATAAAAGCTTAATGTGTTCCCATCTCTTTTGATAATGTCCTTTGCCTGCTCAGAAAGCTTCAGTGTTTTCCTGTAGTCATACAGGGTAGTTAAAAAATACACACTCTGTTCTAAAATGTCTGAGATTTGACAAATTTGCAAAATGAGTAGAGGAGAGAAGAGGGAGACTTAAAAGGAAAAGAAAAATAGCAGCTACAGAAACCAATTGTGAGTACTTCGATTCATTATACTCCTTCTACATTTGTTTATATAAGACAAAATTTCCCACAGTAAGTCATTTCCTTGTTTTGCTTCATGTGCTCAAGGTGTTCCATACATCTGGCCAACATGCACTCTACCTAAACCAGCTCCAACCCAGTTAGTTTCAAATGCATCATCATCTTTATTTGAGCTATTAATCTTTCCAATTCTACCGATTTCTGCCTAGCTTTGCCTATGAAAAGCTTTCCTGTCTTTTGTGTCATTTTATGTCCTTACATTGCCCACATTTCTCATACTATTGATTTTCTGGATTAAGCTTGTTTTGTCTCATCTAACTATGGAGTGTCACCCTATACCTCTGGAGTGAACTCACATTCCCCTCAATATTTCAGATTCAAATTGCATAAACAAATTCCAGATTTCTAACTGTAGCTTTGCACACTGAATTTGTGTGTCCCACAAATTACTGTCTTTCATGAGACTTTACTAGGAAATAAGGCTACTGTTGACGTTATTAGGTAAGATGAAGTCATATTGGAACACAGTAGGTCCTTACTTCAATTTGGGTCATGTCACAGGGACACAAACACAGTCAAAACAACTGCTACTAACGTTCCAATTTCTGTGACAGTACCATTCTCCATAGCCACTTCACATTCATTTCACATTTATCTTTTTTAACTCAAAGTTTTCTAAATCCCATCTCTAAAATTGTTTTTTCCTTTCTATTCTTTTGTTAATTTTTTTGTTTGTGTGTGTGTGTGCACACGCGTGCGCGATGTCTGAGCATTCACACACAGAGATGTCCAAGTACAATGTTTATGAGTTGATTCTCTCTACCATGTGAATCCTATGGTCCTAATAGAATTCAGGTCACCAAATTGGCATCAAGCCTACTTGCAGAGCCATCTTGCCAGCCCTCCTTTACACTCTTAAAAGAGTATTATTACTTTGGTAATTTAATGTTGGAATTCCATAACCATGCTTTTAGACCATGCTCTAACAATACCAGAATCAGTCTTAAAGACCTCCAGATTTCCTAGCAACCATCCATTCTCAGACTAGCTTTCACTTCTTATGACAAGACAGGCACCAAAGCTACAGAGAAACCTTGTCTCAAAAAAAGAAAACAAAACAAAACAACCAAAAAAAAACCCCTACAGCTACCAACCTAAAGCTAAATATAATCTCCTCAGGTTATCCTTCATGTCTCAAATAGGTGTGAAGTGTTAAGTTGGATTCATGCCTGTTAACTGCTCCACTTTTACACACCACAAACACACCAATGTTACATTCTAAGAATATTTCAAAACTTTACTATATTGAATCTACACTACAGTCCAAGCCATTACAGAAAATCACCTATGTAACTGCCAACATCCCTCAGAGATAGAGTGCTTACCTGCTATATGCAAGGCCCTTAATTTACCCCCAACACTAGATAAAAACAAAAACCAAGCCACCTATATATCAGTGTCCCATTACACAGTTCAGGCCATAGGATGGCTCAGTAGATAAAAGCACTTGCCACCAAGCCTGAAGACCCAAGTTTGATCCTCAAAACACACATGGTAAAGAGATTTGATTTCTATAAGCTGTCCTCTGACCACCACATATGCTCTGGGACACATCTGTGCCCCACATACAAACACATCAATGTGAAAACAAAACCAAAACACAAACTCTTACATAGCTCCTGGATTCAATACCTGGCAGATACTAATAAGTCAATGTATGAGTTATCATTATCAAGAATGTGTTCCTCATACAGGAGTCGGCAACAAAGGCTCAGAAAAAGAAGTAGGAAGTCTCCACAATATCCCAAGTTGGATGTTCCACAAGCTGTGTATTACTGCTAACAAGCATCAATCACTAAGACAACCATAACCTCTGCTCTGCCTTTAGGTTTTTCAAGAAAACCCAGCAATTATGGGCCTTTTTTTTTTTTTTTTAGTTTTTCAAGTCAGGGTTTCTCTGTAGCTTTAAAGCTTGTCCTGAAACTAGCTCTTGTAGACCAGGCTGGCCTCAAACTCACAAAGATCCGCCTGCCTCTGCCTCCTGAGTACTGGGATTAAAGGTGTGCACCGCCACTGCCTGGCTGGGCCTTCTTATCAGGCTTGGTCTACAAGAAGAAAATGTGCAGTAGTCTTATAATTCTATTTCTCAATTATTTTTAAGATATTTTTTAACATCGGGCTTTTAGCCATGACTCCATTTAACCAATCACCTCTGGCACCAAATTATGAATTGATTTAAGGGAGACAGAGGTGTTATCATCTTATAGCGAATTATTGGAGTGACCAAGGCCCTCAGCAGAAATTTCTGTTATAACTGCAGGCTCTTTCAGTAACAGTATTAATATTGTGCCTGTGTGCCATAGAATCTTCACAAGAGTTGGTATAAAAGGGCTTTTACAAGAAGGCATAGGGGACCATCATTATTCCAAGTTACATGTAAAACACACATGAAGAAATATCATTTGCCCATGCCATGTGGAAGTATGTATTTTAATTAACACAAGCTACGTTTACCTTAGAATGTAAAGGAAAAATGCTTACAACTTAAGCAGTGTCACTCAAAAGGAAGTCATCAACATTTTTCAAAATGTTGAACTGGTTCTGCCCCTTACTATCTGGTTAATCTTTCATTCCAAAAATAACAGAATTAAAGTACATGATAGGTGTGTTATTATGTGATCTGAATTGTTTCCCAGGTAATGGTCATTAACCACTCCTTATTGTGCTGCACATTATTGCAGAATAAATAATCAGTCCATAACTCTAACAGAGAAGCAATGTTGTCAGATCTTCAAAGCACTACCAGAATCTGAACTAGCACACAAAATAAAATCCGCTGCATCATCATGAATAATTTTTTCCTGAGCATTAATGCTTCTATGTACAGAGCTGCTAATCCTAGAGGCCAGTTCTGCAATGGGAGTTCTCATAGGTTTTTCAAAATGTTAGCACTGAATAGCAAGAAACAATTTACTTAAAATTGAATTGCTAGATTTGGAAATTTGATAATGTATCAAAGGAAGGGTAACAGGGGAAGAGTGGAACTATGCTGGGCCTGGGACAGAGGGAAATCACTAAAATCCAGCAAGGAGTGTCTGAAGGTTGATATACCTAGTTACATCAGGGGAAAGCCCCAAAGGTGTGCTTGACGGGCCCATTTACAAAAGGACAATAGCTAGCTTCCCACAGAAATTTAATGAAAAAGGTTCTCACCAGCCAGTCACACCACCCATTACAATCTGGGTAGCTACTGAGTATTTTTCTACCATAGGTCCCGAGCTGTGGCCAAACACTCGATTCCACCAGTGGTGTCTTCTTGCATACTCAGTTAAATCCAACACTTCGTAAGACTCGTCATCGCTTTCATAGTCTTTAAAAAACACAAAATGAAAAATATCGAATCAATCTATACTCAGAAGCCTCTCAAACTGTTTTAATCTGGCCTACAACTAAAAATGGTTACATGGAAACGAATGAACAAGATTAACTCAATCCCTGAGACTAGGACCTCAGGAGTAAAGAGCATAGCAATACCATCCCACAGGGACGCGCTGGCAGGGGCCAAGGAGTTACAAAGCAGTGAGTGGTTACCAGCCCAATGAGAATAAGGTCAGAGCAGGGTCCATTTCCGTCCGTGGGAAAATAGTGGAGAAGGCATGTTCCTCCAGTGAAAGAACAGGTCAGGAATCGAGCCACGGAAATGACAGGACTGAAACGCAACCAACCAATCAACCCACCTAACCCCCTACTGGAGTAAAATGGAGAAGGGCTAGAGGTGGGGGCCGGGCAGGATCCGGCCTTGGTAGGTGTAGAGGAGCCTGGTGAGTTACAGAGAGAGGGGAAGGAGACATTTGGATCGGAGGGGGGTTGCTAAAAGAGGCTGTATGGCCACCAAGCCCCAGAAACACTGGAGGGGAAGGGAGAAGCACCGTAGGAGCCAGGTCGAGAGCTGTGGGCCGCGTCCCAGTGACTACTTCGGGCCCTGGCTGCTCACCTTGGGGAGGGGGATTCCGGGACGCCATGATACCGCCTGCGGCCAGTTCGGGGTGGTCCCCGCCCACCCTCCTCTCTCAAACACTTTAAAGGGTGCTCTAGACGGAGGTGGAAGTCTATGGTCTCTCTTTTTCCTCAGCCTCCTCCTCCAGACAGTCTTGTCACCGCCCACTCTCCCCAGCACGGCCCCTTCAGCACTTTGTGCGCAGCCGCAAGACTCAGGGTTAGGGGCGGATTAGTTGGGTCCCCGCCCTGCGAGGGCTTATGGGAAATGTAGTCCAATGATCTTCTCCTGGGCTTCCCCCCCCCCCCAACCCCTCTAGAGTTTGCACGAGAAAATTTCCTTATTCTCTTTTTTAAAGCTGAAGGACTAAATGGAGGAACGGCTCTGGGTAATAGAACAGGACAACCATTTTGGTGTCAGCAGACTGTCCTTAACCAGCATTTAGTCAGAATTCTCTGAAACTGTCTGATTAGATTGCCTCCTTAGGTCCTATCTTTAGCCTCCAGTGGTTGCAAGAATCCTGTTGCCTTTAACAGAAATTTCATCCCTGCTCCTCGCTTGATAGCTAATAACCCAAATCTTTCTTCAGTAACGCTTTTAAATTAGCTTAGCAATAAACACTCCTGCACTGATTGTTGTGCCCAGTTACGACCCCCCAGAGAGAGACCACCAGAGAGGCCCAGGCTGTAATAAGCAAGGTTTAATCAGCATAATACAAACATGTTTGGAACTCATCTCCATCCCTGTTACAGTGAGGTGTAGAGAGGAGTAGTATCTCCTCTGTGGGGTAAGCTTTTAAAGGCATAACTACAAAGAGAATCTTTGAAGCTGCTTTGGCACGGGTACACGGACTTTTGCTCCCTCCCATTCTTCTAAGTCAACTTTTTTCTTGTTCTTAGAGCAAGGCCACTGTTCTTGAGTTAGGTCATCTTTATCAGCCTGTACCAGGTGACTGGCTGGGCTGAGCTAAGTGACCTTGTGCTCAGAATCTCCTGAGTGAGAGAGGGGAAGGCCACTATCCTCCTGGGAAACCATTCTGCTAGGAAATTTCTTCTCTCCCCTTTGAGAATAAGGGATGAGGGTTTCACACTGCTGCCTCCTCTTGGTAGGATTCCATACATTGACACGCTCACTCAGATTATGCGCCATAAATGTCCAGCATTTTTCTGTATTCCAAATTGAAGTGGATCCAATACCCATTTTAACAAGTGTCAAGACAATTTTAAAGGTGTTTGGTAAAATATGTTTCTTGTAAATTCAAAGTTTATTAAATTATAAAAGTTTCCATTTCCGCCCCTCCTCCCAACACCCTCCCACTCCTCCCATTCCCCCCCACCTCACTCTCCATCCCTAAGAGCAGTCAGGGCTTCCTGCCCTGTGGGAAGTTCAAATTCCTCCCCCCTCCCTCCAGGGCCAGGAAGGTGAGTATCCAAACAGACTGGATCCCAAAAATCCAGTATATGCAGAGGAAACAAGTCCCAGTGTCATTGTCAATGGCTTTTCAGAAAGACTCCGGGCCAGCCACATTCAGAGAATCTGGATGGATCACGTGCTCCTTCAGTCCCAGTCCAACAGGCCTTGGTGAACTCTCATTAGATCAGTCCCCTTGTATCAGTGGGTGATCGCACCCCTCGCGGTCCTGATTTACTTTTTCATGTTCTTCCTCCTTCTGCTCTTGGGTATATTCCCAAGAGTGGAATTGCTGGGTCTTGAGGGAGGTTGACTCCCAGTTTCCTGAGAAACCGCCACACTGATTTCCACAGAGGTTGCACAAGTTTGCATTCCCACCAACAATGGATGAGAGTTCCCCTCTCTCCACATCCTATCCAGCATAGGCTATCATTGGTGTTTTTGACTTTAGCTAATCTGACCGGTGTAAAATGGTATCTCATAGTTGTTTTGATTTGCATTTCCCTGATCGCTAAGGATGTTGAGCATGACCTTAAGGGTCTTTTGGCCATTCGGAGTTCTTCTGTTGAGAATTCTCTGTTCAGATCAGCACCCCAATTTTTAATAGGGTTCATTAGAGTTTTAGTGTCTAGTTTCTTGAGTTCTTTGTATATTTTGGAGATCAGGCCTTTATCTGATGAGGGGTTGGTGAAGATCTTCTCCCAGTCAGAAGGTAGCCTTTTTGTCTTACTGATGGTGTCCTTTGCTTTACAGAAGCTTCTCAGTTTCAGGAGGTCCCATTTATTCATTGATTCTCTTATTGTCTGTGCTGCTGGGGTTCTACCTAGGAAGTGGTCTCCTGTGCCTATGTCTTGTAGACTACTTCCCACTTTCTCTTCTGTCTGGTTCAAAGTGGTCAGATTAATGTTGAGGTCTTTAATCCATTTGGACTTGATTTTTGTATATGGTGATAGATATGAATCTACTTTCATTCTTCAACAGGTTGACATCCAGTTATGCCAGCACCATTTGTTAAAGATGCTTTCCTTCTTCCATTGCACACCTTTAGCCCCCTTGTCGAAAATCAAGTGTTCATAGGTTTGTGGGTTAATATCTGGGTCTTCTATTCGATTCCATAAGTCGACTTCTCTGTTCTTATGCCAGTACCAAGCTGTTTTCAATACTGTAGCTCTGTAATAGAGTTTGAAGTCAGGGATGGTTATACCTCCAGACATTCCTTTATTATATAAGATTGTTTTGGCTATCCTGGGTTTTTTGTTTTTCCATATAAAATTAATTGTTATTCTCTCAATGTCTGTGAAGAAGTTTGATGGGATTTTGATGGGGATTGCATTGAATCTATGCATTGCTCTTGGTAGAATTGCCATTTTTTACTATGCTGATCCTCCCAATCCAAGAGCAAGGGAGATCTTTCCATTTTCTGGTATCCTCCTCAATTTCTTTCTTCAAAGACTTAAAGTTCTTGTCAAATAGGTCTTTCACTTCCTTGGTCAGAGTTATCCCAAGATATTTTATGCTATTTGTGGCTATCGTGAAAGATGAAGTTTCTCTGATTTCCCTCCCTGCTTCTTTATCCTTTGTGTATAGGAGGGCAACTGATTTTTTGGAGTTGATCTTGTATCCGGCCACATTACTAAAGGTGTTTATCAACTGTAGGAGTTCTTTGGTAGAGTTTTTGGGGTCGCTCATGTATACTATCATATCGTCTGCAAATAATGAGAGTTTAACTTCATCCTTTCCAATTCGAATCCCCTTGATCCCTTTATGTTGTCTTATTGCTATTGCTAGAACTTCTAGCACTATATTGAAGAGGTATGGGGAGAGTGGACAGCCTTGTCTTGTTCCTGATTTCAATGGAATGGCTTTGAGTTTCTCTCCATTCAGTTTGATGTTAGCTGTCGGCTTGCTGTAGATAGCTTTTATTACACTTAGGTATGAACCTTGTATCCCCAATCTCTCCAACACCTTTATCATAAAGGGATGTTGGATATTGTCAAAAGCTTTTTCAGCATCTAATGAGATGATCATATGGTTTTTTTCTTTCAGTTTATTTATATGATGGATTACATTGATGGATTTGCATATGTTGAACCAGCCCTGCATCTCTGGAATGAAGCCTACTTGATCATAATGGATAATTTTTCTAATGTGTTCTTGGAATTGGTTTGCCAGGATTTTGTTGAGAATTTTTGCGTCGATGTTCATGAGTGAGATTGGCCTATAATTCTATTTCTTGGTTGTGTCTTTATGTGGTTTTGGTATCAGGGTAACTGTAGCTTCATAAAAACAGTTTGGCAATGACTCGTCTGTTTCTATATTGTGAAATACCTTAAGAAGTATAGGTATCAGCTCTTCTTGGAAGTTCTGGTATAATTCTGCATTGAAACCATCTGGCCCTGGGCTTTTTTTGGACAGGAGGTTTTTGATAACCGCTTCTAATTCTTCGTGACTAACAGGTCTATTTATATTGTTCACCTGGTCTTGATTTAACTTTGGTAAATGGTATTTATCCAAAAACCAATCCATTTCTTGTACATTTTCCAACTTTGTGCCATATAAACTTTCGTAGTAAGATCTAATGATTCTCTGAATTTCCTCTGTGTCTGTCGTTATGTCCCCCTTTTCATTTCTGATCTTATTAATTTGAGTGTTCTCTCTCTGCCGTTTGATTAGTTTGGCTAGGGGTTTGTCAATCTTGTTGATTTTCTCCAAGAACCAACTTTTTGTTTCGTTGATTTTTTGGATTGTTTTCTGTATTTCTATTTTGTTGATTTCAACCCTCAGTTTGATTATTTTCAATCTTCTACTCCTCCTGGGAGAGTCTGCTTCTTTTTTTTCCAGAGGTTTTAGGTGTGCTGTTAAGTCTCCAATATGTGCTTTCTCCGTTTTCTTTAATTGGGCACTTAGTGCTATGAACTTTCCTCTTAGTACTGCTTTCATTGTGTCCCATAGGTTTGAGTATGTTGTGTCTTTATTTTCATTAAATTCAAGGAAGACTTTAACTTCTTTATTTCTTCCTTGACCCAGGGATGATTCAGTAGTTGACTGTTCAACTTCCACGCGTTTGTAGACTTTCTAGTGTTCAAATTGTTATTGAATTCTAACTTTCTTCCATGGTGATCCGACAAGACACAGGTGGTTACTAATATTTTTTTGTATCTGTGGAAGTTTGTTTTGTTACCGAGTATGTGTTCAATTTTCAAGGTTCCATGAACTGCAGAGAAGAAGGTATATTCTTTCCTTTTTGAGTGGAATGTTCTATGGATATCTGTTAAGTCCATTTGATTCATTACCTCTAGTAATTCTCTTAATTCTCTGTTGAATTTCTGTTTGATTGACCTGTCCATCTCTTCCTTCAAATGCTCTCTATTGGAACTTCTGGTACCGGGTCAGGATCCCTTGTTGGGCAGGGACTTCACTGACAGAATGCCCACCTTTCCTCAGGCAGGCTATTGAAGCACAGGCACTCCCTCTTTCCGGGATGCGCCTACAGCCCAGGCCCAGCTCGCAAGGCAGCTGAGCTTGGGAAATTTTATGGCCCTAGGGGAAAGGGAGAAATATAGGAATTTGTACCTGGACGGGAGCTGGGATGGCAGGCGGGAGAGCTTAGCCGGGGGGAGCCAGCACTGCTGGGTGACCTGGGAATCTATGGGGTCGGGGAAAGCCCCAGCTCCTCCTCACTGGGCCCCTGCCGTGGGTCTGAAGCAAACTCACCCCTCTGATGGCCCTCTGCTAGAAGTCAGGGCCCCTGCTGGTCAGGAATGTGACTGAGCTGGCACCTGGTCCACCTGTCCTCAGGGAGGCCTTTAAGACCCAGGAACTGCCTCCTGCCAGGATGCGCCTACAGCCCAGGCCCAGCTGGCAAGGCAGCTGAGCTGGGGAAATTTTATGGCCCCAGGGGGAAGGGAGAAATATAAGAATTTGTACCTGGATGGGAGCTGGGATGGCAGGCGGGAGAACTTAACCGGGGGGAGCCAGCACTGCAGGGTGACCTGGGAGTCTATGGGGTCGGGGAAAGCCCCAGCTCCTCCTCACTGGGCCCCTGCCATGGGCCCGAAGCCTAAAATATGTGTTTGTTTGTTTGTTTGTTTGTTTGTTTTGTTTTGTTTTTGAGACAAAGTTTCCCTGTGTAACCATCCTAGTTGTCCTAGAACTAGCTCTTGCAGACCAGGCTGGCCTTGAACTCACCAGTGGAGTGAGTCACCTGCCTCTGCCTCCCAAGAGCTGGGATTAAAGGCGTGTGCCACCACTGCCTGGCAGTAAAAAAAAAATGTGTTTTAAGAGCTATACAAGAATTCCTGATTTCAAGCCACATAGTCCACAAACTTCTAAGGGCTCAGCAAAAGACAGAAGTTTCTTTTAGTGCCCTGATGTTAGGAAGTATAGGGCCACTGTGAGGGAATTGTTTAACAGTCAAGAAGACATAACTCTTTAACTTGTATTTTTGTTTGTTTGGTTGGTTATTTTAAGCAACTTCTCACATAATCTAGAATTCTCTGCAACTCCCTGTATAGACCAGGCTGGCCTGGTACTTGCACAGATCCATCTCCCTCTGTCTCCCCAGCACTGGGATTAAAGCATTTATCACCAAGTTGCCTTACTGGTTTTTACATATATCCTCACTGTGTAGCCCAGACTGGGCTCCAATGCTAGATTCCTCTGTCTTGCTCTCAAGTGCTGTGATTACAGACATTCACCACCATGTTGAGATTTTTGAAATCGTTATTATTTAAATCTGACATAGGGATAAAGGCAAGGTTTTTATCACAAAGGTTCATGGAATTCTATAAAATGTAAAAACATGTTGGGTACCAAACAGATAATCCACATCCACATAAATTAACATCAAACTTATTTAAAACATGAGTTCTATCTGAATTAGCTGTATAGTTAAACTGAATAGCCTGTTTTGTATTAGTGGAAAGTTAAGATATTCTAGTATAAAGTAATAATTTAAGAATATTAACTTTGCCTGAGAAAGCAAACTCCAGGGGAGTGGGAGCAGATTGAGTCCAGGGACGTTGGCAGACCAGGACTGAGCCAGAAACCTGGGCCAGAGCAAACCTGAGACAGTGAACTCTCCCAGGAAAAGGTACCGGGCAGGTACCACTGAGCTAGTAAGCCAGAGCCAGAGACCGCTGGGGATCCGGAGGTGAATCTGGGACCTTCAAGGGAGTGGACTTGGGCTGGGACCCCTGTGGGTCTGAGCCTGAGTCTGAGACATCTGAGGAACTAGGCCTAAGACAGGACCTCTCTAGGTCTGGGTGTTGGTCTGGGACATCAAAGGGAACAGGGAGAAACCAGAAGCCTCAGCCAGGTCCTTTGTGGATCAGGGCACACCTGAGCCTGGGAACTCCAAGGGAGTAGACTGGAGTCAGAAACTTTTGCAGGACCAACTCCAAGCCAGGGACTTCTGCAGGAGGGGATCCAGATCAAGATTTACAAAAACAGGTCAAAGGCTCTGACCTAGGCAAGAGCAGGCCTGAGACAGACTCCAAGGGAGTGGAGCAAAGCCCAGGAGCGCTGAGTAACCTCCAGGAACAAGGAGTGACCAATGGGGTAACTAGAACCATGACACTGACTGTACCAGAAGGAACAACCATTTGAGCCTTGGCACCTAGATTCACTGGCACCTAGAAGATTAATCAAAAGAATCCCAGACAGCCCCAACCACACCTATTAGAGGAAAAGATGAGTAGAAAAGGTAAGATCACATGCTATCACTACAAAGAACAACACAACACCAGTAAAACCTAAAGATACTACAACATCAAGACTTGAACAACCAAATATAGATGAAGCAGAATATAATGACCTAAAAAATAACTTCAGGAGAATGTTTGAAACTCTTAAAGAGAAAATGAGAAATTCCCCCTAAGAAATGGAGAAAAAGACAAACAAAAAATTGGAAGACATCAGCAAATACCTTAAAGAAAACCAAGAAAAAGCAATCATACATGTGAAAGAAACCATTCAAGACTTGAAAATTAAAATAAAGACAATAAAGAAAGCACATGTGGAGGGAATTATAGAACAGAAATCTTGAGAAAATGATCAAGAAACACAAACGCAAGCATGAACAGCAGACTAGAAGAGATGGAAGAGAGAATATCAAGCGCTGAAAATACAATAGAGGAAATAGACTCGTCAGTCAAAGAAAACATTTAATCTAACAAAAGCTTAAACAAAAATATCCAGGAAATATAGGACACCATGAAAATGCCAAACCTAAGAATAATAAGTATAGAAGAAGGAGAAGTTCAATTCAAGAGCACAGAAAATATGTTTAACAAAACCATAAAAGAAAACTTTTTCAACCTAAAGAAAGATATGCCTATGAAGATACAAGAAGCTTACAGAACAACAAACAGACTGAATTAAAAAAAAAGTTCCCTTGCCATATAATAGTCAAAACACTAAACATACAAAGTAAAGAAAGAATACTAAGACCTACAAAGGATAAAGGCCAAGTAACACATAAAGGCAGACCTATCAGAATTACACCTGACTTTTCAATGGACACAATGAAAGCCAGAAGGTCATGGTCAAGTGTTATGCAGACATTAAGGGACCATGGATGCCAGTCCGGACTACAATACCCAGCAAAACTTTCGATCATCATAGAAGGACAAAACAAGATATTCCATGACAAAACCAGACTTAACCAATACCTAGCCACAAACCCAGCCCTACACAAAATACTAGAAGGAAAACTCCAACCCAAGGAAGTTGACTACATCAACAAAAACACAAACATTTAATGGTCTCAGCAGCAAATCCCAAAGAAGATAAAACCATACAAATTAACATTACCAACAATAAAATCTCAATTAACAGGAGATAGCAATCACTGATCATTAATAACCCTTAGTATAAATGGACACAACTCACCTATAAAAAGGCACAGGTTAACAGAATGGATACAAAAACAGAATCCATCATTCTTCCGCATACAAGAAACACACGTCATCCTCAAAGACAGATATCTCCTCAGAGTAAAGGATTGGGAAAAAAAAATCCAATCAAATAGACCTAAGAAACAAGCAGGTATAGCTATCCTAATATCTAACAAAATAGACTTCAAACTAAAATCAATCAAAAGAAACAAAGAAGGACATTTCATATTAATAACAGAAAAATCCAACAAGAGGAAGTCTCAATTCTGAACAACTATGCCGCAAATCAAGAGCACCCTCATATGTAAAAGAAACACTTCTAAAGCTTAAATCACACATTAAACCATGATAGTGGGAGACTTCAACATTCCACTCTCACCATTGGACAGGTCAGTCTGGCAAAAAATGAACAGAGAAATAAGGGAACTAACAGATGTTATGACTCAAATGGATTTAACAGACATCTATAGAATATTCCATACAAACAGAAATACCTTCTTCTCAGCACCTTATGGAATCTTCTCAAAAATTGACCACATACTTGGTAAGAAAACAAACCTCAACAAATACAAAAAAATTGGAATAACCCCATATATCTTATCAGATCACCATGGTTTAAAACTAGAAGTCAACAGCAATACTAATTCCAAAAATCCCACAAACACATGGAAATTAAACAATGGTCACCTGAAGTATCAGTGGGTCAAGGAAAAAATAAAAGGAGATATTGAAGACTTCCTATGATTCAGTGAAAATGACCACACAACATACCCAAATTTATGGGACAATGAAAATAATATTAAGAGGAAAGTTCATAGCACTAAATGCCTACATAAAAAATCTCGAAAATCCCACACAAGTGAATTAACAGAACAATTGAAAACTTTAGAACAAAAAGCAGCAATCTCACCCAAGAGAACTAGATGACAGAAAATAAACAAATTGAGAGCTGAAATCAACAAAATAGAAACAAAGAAAACAATACAAAAAAATCAGTAAGACAAAAAGTTGGTTCTTTGAGAAGAATCAACAAACTAGACAAACCTTTATTCAAACTAACCAAAAGGCAGGAAAAGAATATCCAAATTAACAAAATCAGGAATAAAAAGGGGGACATAACAACAGACGTGGAGACAATACAGAGAATCATCAGGTCATATTTTGAAAGCATGTATTCCACAAAATTGGAAAGCTTAAAGGAAATGGGCAACTTTCTGGATAAATATCATTTACCAAAACTAAATCAAGACCAGATAAGCAAGTTAAACAGACCTATAACTGTTGAAGAAATAGCATCAAAAGTCTCCCAACCAAAAAATCCCAGGACCAGATGACTTCAGCTCAGAATTCTACATGATTTTCAAAGAAGAACTAATACCAAAACTCCTCAAATTATTACACACAATAGAAACAGAAGGAACATTGCCAAACTCTTTTTATGAGGCAACAATTACCCTGATACCCAAACTACAGAAAGACATTACTAAGAAAGAGAATTACAGACCAATTTCACTCATGAACATTGATGCAAAAATACTAAATAAAATATGGCAATTGAATCCAACAACACACCAGAGCCATCATCCACCATGATCAAGTGGGTTTCATCCCAGCAATGCAGGTATGGTTCAACATACAAAAATCTGTCAACATAATCCACCATGTAAACAAAGTGAAAAACAAAAACCACATGATCATCTCATTAGATACCAAAAAAGCTTTGGACAAAAGACAACATCCCTTTATTATAAAGGTCTTGGAGAGAGCAAGGATACAAGGAACATACCTAAACATAGTAAAGGTAATACACAGCAAGCCAACAGCCAACATCTAAATAATTGGTGACAAACTCCCAGCGATTCCACCCTCAAAAAATTACTTCACTCAACTGCCGACTGAGACGAACCTCACACACCAGTTATATCATGAAATACCTAAATAACAGCGCCCCCATACAGCAGGAAACAGTTTGGAGAGAAAAAACTCTGCCCATATTCCCAAATATTGTTTATAAAGGTTCTTTTACATTTAAAGGGGGATATGATATAGATATGAATAATTTGCATTGGTATGGATTTTAAGATCAATTTTGTTATATGTATATATATTTCTGCTCTTGATTAAGGTATTGTGATTGTGTAGTTCATTTTAAAATGTAATGTATAATCAGGAAATATAGGTTGTTAGTGGATAATCATCTATAATCAAGTTTGTAGTCATGTTAGTTAGACTTTCTAGATGTACATAGATATATTTCAGATAGGCATTCTTCATATCTTTCAAAGACCACAGAATATGACATTTAATGTTTTAATAACTTAGGGTTTTCATGACAATGAGACACATCTGTTCCTGGCAGCACCAAGCTACTCCCTGAGGAAGATGGGTATCAAAGGGGCTCCTTATGGAGTTTGATAGCCATTTGGGCAAGAAACTGCTCTTACCTGAACTGTTGCATAAACTGGACACACAGAACCCACAAAGAGAGGACTGCTGAACTTGTCTAAAGGAGAGATGGTCTTTTGGGGTTCCTGATTCATGAGAGAGACTGCTAGACATTCTATAGGATACGGCAGATAGTGACTGAACTGTCTTTGAAATTTCCTGCTTCATGAAAATGTCTGCTGGAAACTATGGGCCAGTAGGCTGGAGATGGATGCCCCAATTGTAGTGAGGAGCTGCGGGCAGGCCTGCTTTTCATCCCGCACGGCTAGCTTAGCCCCGGAAATAACAACACACAAATTGTATTCATTTAAAAACTGCCTGGCCTATTATCTCTAGAGAGTTAGTTTCTGGCTAACTCTCACATCTTGATTAACCCATTTCTAATAATCTGTGTAGCACCACAAGGTGGTGGCTTACCGGGAAAGATTCAGCATGTCTGACCTGGTGGCTGGCTCCATGGCCTCTACCTTATTGCCCTCTTCCCAGCATTCTGTTCTGTTTACTCCACCTACCTAATTTTCTGTCCTATCAGAGGGCCAAGGCAGTCTCTTTATTAACCAATGAAAATAACGTTTAACAGAAGGCCCACCTACATCACCCAATGGTACAAAAGAACTTTGGGTGAATGTACAGGCAGTGAGACGTCTCTGTCATTTCTCGAGTTTTGGAAGTTGCTTACTTCTTGTTTACTTAGGTAATATTATATCCTTCTGAAGTCTTTGATGGAGTTGAAGAATGGTTAGTTATAGTTATAGTTTTCCTTAGTTATGATAAAAGATAAAATAGATATAAATATCGTAACTGTAATTCTTGCTTGATAACTGTTTTGTTATATGTAATTTTACTATGTTAAAGTGAAAGCCTTTTTTGTTTAAACAGAAAAAGGAGAAATGATGTAGGTGGGTCTTCTGTCTATATGTTACTTTCATTGGTTAATAAAGAAACTGCCTTGGCTTTTTGATAGGGCAGAATTCAGATAGGCAGGGTAGACTGAACAGAATGCTAGGAGAAAGAAAGCAGAGTCAATCAGACACCATGATTCCCCTTCCCGAGACAGACGCTGGCTAGACTCATGCTGGTAAGTCATGACCTTGTGGAGGCATACAGATTATTAGAAATGGGTTAGTCAAGATGTGAGAGTTAGCCAATAAGAGGCTAGAACTAATGGGCCAAGCAGTGTTTAAATGGATACAATTTGTGTGTAATTATTTTGGGTGTAAACAAGTCAGGGAGCCGGAATCCCAGGAGAAAGCAGCCCACATCTCCTTTTACAACACAGGATAGCCAAAACAATCCTGTACAATAAAAGAACATCTGGAGGCATTACAATCCCTAAATTTAAATTTTACTGCAGAGCTACAGTACTAAAAACTGCTTGGTATTCACATAAAACAGACAGGAAGACCAATGGAACCAAATTGAAGATCCAGATATTAATCCACACACATTCGAACACCTGATTTTTGACAAAGAAACAAAAAATATGAAATGGAAAAAAGAAAGCATATTTAACAAGTGGTGCTGACATAACTGAACATCAAAATGTAGAAGAATGAAAATAGACCCATATCTATCACCATGCAGAAAACTCAAGTCCAAATGGATCAAAGACCTCAACATAAGGCTAGCCACACTGAACCTTATAGAAGAGAAAGAG
The DNA here is from genome assembly GCF_982192425.1 of Myodes glareolus. Taxonomy (NCBI): domain Eukaryota; kingdom Metazoa; phylum Chordata; class Mammalia; order Rodentia; family Cricetidae; genus Myodes; species Myodes glareolus. Next base: position 140,956,332 of record NC_142053.1, read on the forward strand.
GGAAGAACACTTGAACGCATTGGCACAAGAGACCACTTCCTAAATATAACCCCATTAGCACAAACACTGAGAGAAACAATTAATAAATGGGACCTCCTGAAATTGAAAAGCTTATGTAAAGCAAAGGACACGGTCAACAAAATGACAGCCTAAAGAATGGGAAAAGATATTCACTAACCCCACATCAGACAGAGGTCTGATTTCCAAAATATACAAAGAACTCAAGAAATTGGTCATCAAAAGAACAAGTAATCCAATACAAAAAAAATGGAGTATAGACCTAAACAGAGAACTCTCAAAAGAGAAATCTAAAATGGCTAAAAGACAATTAAGGAAATGTTCAACATCCTTAGTCATCAGACAATGCAAATCAAAACAACTCTGAGATTTCATCTTACACCTGTAAGAATGGCCAATATCAAAAACACTGATGACAACTTATGCTGGAGAGATTGTGGGGTAAAGGGAATACTCCTGCATTGCTATTGGGAATGCAAGCTGGTACAGTCCCCTTGGATGTCAGTGTGGCGATTTCTCAGAAAATTAGGTAACAACCTTCCTCAAGACTCAGTAATACCACTTTTGCATATATATACAAAGGATGCTCATCATGCCACAAGGACCTGTGCTCAACTATGTTCATAGCAGCATTGTTTGTCATAGCCAGAACCTGGAAACAACCTAAAAGCCCCTTGAACGAAGAATCAATAAGGAAAATGTGGTATATTTACACAATGGAGTACTACACAGCAGAAAAAATAACGATATCTTGAATTTTGCAGGCAAATCGACAGATCTAGAAAACATCATTTTGAGTGAGGTAACCCCCCAGACCCAGAAAGACAGTTATCATATGTACTCACTCATAAGTGGTTTTTTAACATAAAGCAAAGAAAACCAGCCCACAAATCACAATCCCAGAGAACTTAGACAACAATGAGGACCCTAAGAGAGACTTTCATAGATCTAATCTACATGGGAAGTAGAAAAAGGCAAGTTCTCCTGAGTAAATTGGGAGCATGGGAACCTTGGGGAAGGGTTGAAGGGGAGAGGCAGGGAGTGAAGCAAAAAAAAAAAATGTAGAGCGCAATAAAATGAAATAAAAAAAGAGAAACATTTGACATTTAAATGTTTTGAATTGCAGTTGATATTTAAAATCCTGGAGGTTTAAAAACATCTTGAGTAATTTTTTCATTCATATAGCTTGCAAATGTCTTTCAGGTATTTGTTGGGTAGGATAGAATACCTCCAGGCAGGTAATATCCCTTCAAATTGAATTACTTACCTTCATTATCCTTCATATTATAATACTAAGTTGTAATAACTATTAAATAACTTGTGTTTCTTAGTTCTTACCTTATCTATGCAAATAATTACTAGCCTTTAGCTTTGGTTGTTCTTTACTTTAAGGTTGTTTTCTCTGCTATGGTCTAAGGAGATTCCACTATCTACTGAATGGGCAAGATATAAAGACATGTAGACAACAATGACAATGCCTTCACTTCATGTTCATGAAGGGGGTTTGCAGAGCTAGGAATAAAGGAGAGAGAGAATGAAGGCAAACACATGGGACAGAAAGAGAATATAAGTCAAGAGAGATATGTCTCTTGGAAGGTGAGGATATTGGGAAATTTAAAGATTAATGTAAAAATTTAAACATTGATAGTTTAATCAATGCTGAAATAATGTACCTATTCCTAAGGTGGATAAGTTTATTGCACTGCTAATTCCTCCACCAAAAGAAAAAAATGTCTTTATTCACATCTAATGACTAGATAAACATGTAGGGTTAGGGCTCTAGCTCAGTTGTAGCCTGCTTACCTAGCATGTATAAGGCCCTAGGTTTGAATCTTCATGCAAAAGAAAATTAGAATTTTTTTGTACTATATTAGTATTTGTGTGTGTGTGTGTGTGTGTGTCTGTGTCTGTGTGTATGTGTGTATGAATGCCAGAAGAGAGCATTGAATCCTCTGTATCTGGAGTTACAGGCAGTTGTGAATTGCCTGATGAAAATAAGATGTTTTCAGGGGAACTGAGACTGGTGGTACAGGCCTATAATCCCATCGATTTGAGAGGGTGAGGCAGAAAGATCACAACTTCAAGGCCAGACTAGGCTATGCACTGAGTTCAAGACCACCCTGGAAAACATTGAGACTCTGATGATTAGTGTTACTTGTCAAATCTACACCTTGGAGGTAGGCCTCTGGGCACACCTGTGAGGGATTGTCTAAATTAAGATTAACTCCTGGGAGTATCTGGGAGGAATTATTTGGTTGGTACGTTTGGTTTGATGTAGTAGGCACCATCTTGATTGAGGGCAGGACTGTTCTCTAGGCAGAGGAGCTTGATGTAAAATAGTGAGGGCAAGCTGAGCACTGCTGTTAACTGTGTTGCTGTTGATATAATGTCAGCAGCTCTCTCAAACTCCTGCTGCTATGACTTTCCTGCCATGATGGGCTATAATCTGGAACTGGGAGCCAAACAAACCTTTAAACCCTTTCTCATTAAGTTATCTTTGTCAATGTATTTTAATCACAGCAACAGGAAAAGAAACAAAGACAGACCTGGTTTCTAAACAAATAGTTAAAAAATGCGCTAGGAATAAACCAGAGTGTTATGGTGCTGGTTTAGCATACAAATGACCCAAATCCCTGTTCTGCCCCAACCCAGGAACTTCTTAAACAAAAGCCACTCATTTAAAATGTGTCAGACAGACTCAGGCCAGGGAGGCAGGTAGGCAAACTGCAGACCTTCACTTTCACCTCCACCTCTGCTGCCACAAATCCAATGCCCTAGTCGCATTCCCAGTTCTGCAGCTGACCACCTGCTCAGAAATCTCCCTTCCCTCAGTATCCCTAGCTCCAGTTGGTCACACAGATTTTACCCTCCTAGCACCCCTTCCCCCACTCATTGCTTTATCCTATCCTCCAATTCCAGCAGGCATTCCCTGGGAACCCACAGGCCACTCTGACCAGGGAAGAAGGTCCACTGACTTATGTTAGGGTACGAGAGACGCTCCCCAAAGAAAGACCAACAGCCACGTGTGCAATAAGAAGAGCACTTTATTAATTCCAAATTTGGAGTGGCTCTTGGTGACCCCCAAAGAAGGTCACTGTTATGGTTTTTGTCTCTTTAAGAGACAAGCCACACCCACTCCCGGAGACTCCTGCCCTCCTCCCACCATCTTAGCCTCTCACTGTCCCCTCTTGGCATGTGCATCTCTCTCTCTCTCTCTCTCTCTCTCTCTCTCTCTCTCTCTCTCTCTCTGTCTCTCTGTCTCTGGCCCTCCTCTGTCTCTCTCCTCTTCTTCTCTTCTCCTTCTTCCCCCACACATTCTCTCTCTCTTCTAAGTAATAAATACCCAATTCTATTCTGTACAATGTGTCTGCCCATGTGCCTTCTACCCACCGCCTGCTCACACCCGCTCGCCACATGGCGGGACCAGTCTGCCCTACTGCAAACCGCTCTCCCAGGACCCGCTGTGAGCAGCTCAGGACCACCGGGCTCGCTGCTGCTCTGTGGGGGATCTTGCAGCATTTTTTTAAAAGACACAAGCTCCTTTTCAGTGGAGTTAGGGGAATTCCAGGGAGGAAAGACTAATCTGAGGCAGATTGGTGGAAGAAAGATTAGTCTGGGGAGGTTCTAGTGGTTAGGGACCTTCCTTCCAACAGCAGGGCAGGGGAAGCTATCTTTAGTTATCAGGAGACAGGTGGGGGGAGTGGGGGGGGACACACCTGCTGAGCCAGCAAAGGAACTGTAGGGTGCCTGTTGAGCTAGCAGAAGCCTGTGGGGAGCCTGCTGATTGGTTGCTCCTCAGTTGTGGTTTTCCTGAGAACTGTCTGGTTAACTCTGTTCCATTTTAGTGAATCAAAACGACCCAGTTTCTATCTCAGTTACTGGGAGAGCCTGTCTTAGCTCTGGTCTGCCTCTGCCCAGTCCTCTCACTGTAGATCTTCATGTTTCTCCCAATTCATCTAAGTTCAATCATGCAATCTCATGGCCAGCTCTGTAGTAAACCTTCAGATGTGGCCTCTACTCACTCTGCTCCCATTATCAGGAAACTAAGCAGATCCTGGAGGAACACACTGTTAATCCTCTCTTATATGGATCCTCTCAGTTCCCACCAGGCCATAACCATTCCTAAGAGTCAGCTCCCAACACCCAGAAACACATTTTACCTGGAACCCACAGTGGCCACACATATCAGAATTCCAGAATATTTTTTTTATTTACCTGGAACCTACAATGGCCACACATATCAGAATCCCAGAATAATGTTTTTAATCAGGTGACAGATACTACACTATTCTAAGAATCAGAGAGGAAAACAGCAAACAAGGAACAAAATGCCCATTCAACAATGGCAAGACCAGATCCCAGCACCTGTAATTACAATCTTCCCAATCCCAGATGCCTACATGCCAGAATAAAACCCCAATCAATAACAGCCAGAACAGTAAGTCTCCCCTAGAGTCCAGTAATCCTACCACAGAAGGCGCTGAGTATTTAACACAGTTGAAGCACAGGGAAAGACTATAAAATAGCCTTTATGAATATGATGGAAGTCTTTAAAGAGGAAATGAATAAATCCCTTAAAGAAATCTAAAAGATACAAACAGTGGAAGGAAATGAATAAAACCATTCAAAAGCTGAAAGTGGAAATACACGCAATAAAGAAAACTCAAACTGAGGGAAATCTGGTACTGAAAAAGTTAGGAACTCAAACAGGAACTACAAAGACAAGCCTCGCCAACAGAATATAAGAGATGGAACAGAGAATCTCAGATATTGAATACACAATAGAAGAAATAGATACCATGGTCAAAAAATGTTAAATGTTAAAAAAATTCTTGACACAAAACATCCAGGAAATCTGGGACATTAAGAAAAGATAAGATCTAAGAAGAATAGGAATTAGAGGAAGGAGAAAACACCAAGGTCAAGGCACAGAAAATATTTTCAACAGAATCGTAGAATAAAAAAGTTCCTAATTTAAAGAAGGAGATGCCAATCAGGAACAAGAGGCATACAAAATACCAAATAGATTGGATCAGAAAAGAAAGTTGCCTCAGCACATAATAATAATTTAAAAAAAACACTAAACATGCAGAACAAAGAAAAAGACCAAGAGAAAAAGACCAAGGAACATATAAATGCAGACCTACTAGAATTACACCTTACAAGTTTAAATTTACAAATTTAAATTAAATTTAGAACTACGCCTGACAAGTTCACAGCATGAAACAAATACTTTGAGAGCCAGGTGTGGTGGCACACACTTATAATCCTAGTACTCTGGAGTCTGGTGCAGAAAAATCTCATGTTCTAGGTGTATGTAGCAAAATCCTCTCTCAAAATACTAGGGAAAAAAAGGTTCTTAATTAATTCATTTAGCAATGTTTACTTTTTCCTATATGTGAGGATGCCAAGTTGTAGTGGTGAGTTTTATTCCTAATATTTCTATGACAGTCCTTGTTAATATAAATATTGCATAGTTTTGTTGATAATGTAATCTTGTTTTCAGGTTATAATCTTCATAGGAGAGGAACAGTGCTTTAAAAAGTCAATGTCCCAATGACATAAAGAAAAAAAATTGAACAGAATTTCCTTAGTTCTGCCACAAATAAATAGTACTGCTGGAGTTGAACTCATACTGCCTCATACCTTCAAAAAATAGGGTTCTAATGCTCCATGAGACAGGGAGGGAAGCAAGGGAGGGGAGAAAGAAGAAAGAGAGGCCACAGTCTCTTATTGTGACCCCCCAAATTCCAGAGTGTGAGGGGGACAATTCATTTTTCAAAGAAAGGCACAGGAGGAAGATGAGGTTAGTAATAATTTAACAAAAGGAAAACGAAAGCAGTCCCCGTCTCAGATCAGTAAACATGCTCTTATTAAAGAGTACATAGGGAGAAAATTGCTCACAGGAGTCAGATGGTAGAGTACAGGAAATAAACCCCATCAGATGCAAGCCCTTAAAGTCACACACAAAATTTGCTGCAGTACCTGGCTTATCAGAGGCTATCCAAAACTTGTTGGCTGGTCCATGGAAAAAATCCTTCTGTAGCTTTCTCTTTCTTGGATATCTTTTTGAAATAACTTAGCACACTTCCTTAGGGGGAGTGAAAAGCAAGCACATGGCCAGTGCAGCCAGCCCTGAGTATGTCAGGAGACTGGAAGGCCGCCAACAGCCCCATTCCCTGATGTAAGCCTTCCTGCTCATAAGCAGATTTCAAAATAACATTTCTCAGTCCAAAGCATCTAGTGCAGGCTGGCAGCTCTTGGATGGATGGAAATGGACCAATTCTTTGAGGGTACTTTAGTAGTTCATCTTTTGAAAATGTTTTGAACCCTACATTCAACAAACAAACATCCAGAACATCAGGCCAAGTAGAAACAAGATAGAACAAATAAATAGGAACAATCTCAGCGGACTTTTACTGTTCCCTCAGCTTACCATGTGACAACCCACCGGATATTCCATTGGTTAATCATTCTTCTGCTTCTCTGACTGTGCCTGTTATCTCTTCTCTCCTACTTTGGGTAAATGTTTGATTATGTCTTAGTTTCTGACAAAAAAAATGAAAAGACCTAATGTTGCTGATTTTCAATTCAATTCCCAGCCAAAGAGTTTCAGTTAAATATTTTGAATTAACTCTTAGAATTGCAAACAGGATACTGCCAGAAAGCCAAGGGAAGGCTCCAGAGGCAGTTCCCCCAAGGCTCTAGCATGACTGCCAGGTTTGGAAGTACAGGAAAGATTGCCCTATCCTTAGCTATTCATTTCCTTAGGGTTCAAACCCTTCACTGAACTGTCCTGCCTTTTCAGCGCTTGTCAGTTTCACTTGAAAAAGTCAAAATGAAGCAGAGAATTTACCTACTGATTGGTGGAACCTTGGGGTTTCAGTTGCAAAATGAATCTAAACACTGAACAAATGAGATGTTCGGAACTGGTAGGCGGAGAGAGGTCAACTATGCAGGCTTCATTCTCTTGATTGGAAAGATATCTTCAAGAAAATGTTCACCTCCCAGTTTGACAAGGTACAATTAGTGGAGTTCATTTATATCTTTTTATATTCAAGAAATTAAAAAAATCATTATGAGCATTTAAAAGAATGGTAGTATCTAACTATCTTTTACTGAAACATAGGAGTATAGTTAACTTATATTTTCACTCAGATATTCTACTCTTGTAGAAAAAGAAGGAACAGGAATAAAACAAACACTTGTTCTTTTTACCCAGGAAGTACTTCAAATATTTATATACAAGGCATCTATCTCAGTTGTCAGCTTAATGATCCCCAGAATCAAACTGGAGCTTCTGGCTGTACCTGTGAGGAATTATCTTGATTAGGTTAGTTGAAATGTCACCACAACACTGTGGGTGTCACCATTCCCTGGACTGCATTCTGGACTGAATGAAAAGGAGAAAAAGAGCAGAGTACAAGCATTCATTGATCTCTGTTTACTGCAAATGTAATGTGATTAAATAGACTTGGAGCTGTGTGCCAGAATACATCTACAGGTTGGTTTGAGAAGGTATTTTATCATAGCAGCAAGAAAAGTAACTGGAACAATATTATTTTTCCTATCTTCTTTCTTCTCTCTCTCTCTCTCTCTCCCTCCTTTTTTCCTTCCTTCCTTCCTTCCTTTTTTGGAGACAGCGACTGATGTAGATAGAGACAGAGACCCACTTTGGAACACTGGACTGAGCTCCCAAGGTCCAGTTAAAGCACAGAAGGAGGGAGAATATGAGCAAGAAAGTCAGGACCACGAGGGGTTGGTTCACCCACTGAGACAGTGTTCCTGATCTAATAGGAGCTCACCAAATCCAGCTGGACTGGGACTGAACAAGTATGGGATCAAATTGGACCATCTGAATGTGACTGACAATTGAGGCAGACTGAGAAGTCAATGATAATGGCACTGAGATTTGTTTCTACTGCATGTACTGATTTTTTGGAACCCTAGTCTATTTGGATGCATACCTTCCTAAGCCTGGATGGAGGGGGCAGGGGCTTGGACTTCCTACGGGGTGGGGTACCCTGACCTCTCTTAGGACTTGAGGGGGAGGGGAAGGGTTAGTGCGGGAGCGGGACGGAATTGGGAGGAGGGGAGGAAGTGGACTTTTTGAATGGTATTATTTGTAAAGTAATAAAAAATTATTAGAAAAAAAGAAACTAAGGCTGGTGTTGAACTACTGATTCTCCTGTCTCAACTTCCCTGTACTGAGTTTGCAGGCATGATCCACCATGCTGAGTTTGTGTGGAACTAGGAATCAAACTCATGACTTTGTGAGTTGTAAGCAAGCATTTTACAAATTGAGTTGCATTCCCAGTCCCAATTTATACTTTACTATTAATAACTACACAGTATTCAAATATTCATATTAGTGATAACCAATATGAGGTACATGGCACACAAATAGAACTCAATAAATACTTTATAGTTGTCATTGCTTCTCTCCTGAATCAGTGCCTTAGAACACTACACTTCTAGTTTCTACTGCTACAGCAGCTGTCTTCATTATGTTGTCATTATTTATGTACACACCCTTCTAGTATAGTTTGTATCTGAACTGTCCCCAGGGGACCAGCTGTTTATTGGTGAAGACTTGGTTCCTGTGCTTGGATTGGGATGCAGGGAATGCTTTAGTAGGTAGGCCATTGGGTGACTGAACGCGTGTTCACTGGAGTGATTTTGGGTCCTTGACCCCTTCCCGTTTTCTTTGCTCGCATAATTAGAGTGTGACTGCCTTGAGTTTTCTTCTATAATTTTGTTGAATATATTTTCTGGGCCTTGGATCTGCAATTCTTCTCCTTCTTCTATCCCTATTATTCTTAGATTTGATTTTTTTATTGTGTCCCACATTTCCTGAATGTTTTGTGATGAGAATTTGTTGGATTTGCTGTTTTCTTTGGTCAGAGCGTTTATTTTCTCTATAGTGTCTTCAGAGTCTGAGATTCGTTCTTCTATCTCTTGTATTCTATTGGTTATGCTTGTTTCTGAAGTCTCTGTTCGTTTACCTAGATTTTCCATAGCCAGCTGGCACTCGGTTTGTGTTTTCTTCATTGCCTCCATTTCAATTTTCAAATCTTGAACTGTTTCCATTACCTGTTTGATTGTTTTTCTTGGTTTCCCAGGGTTTCATTGATGGATTTACTCATTTCTTCAAACTTTTTGTTATATGTCTCTTCCATTTCTTTACTCATTTCTTCAATCTTTTTGCTATACTTCTCTTCCATTTCTTTACAGCAGATTTTCACCTCCTGTTTAAGTTCTTCTATTATTTTCATAAAGTTCCGCTTAAGGTCGATTTCTTCAATTTCTTCTGGAGTACGGTGTTCAATTCTTCTAGTTTCATGATCCCTGGATTCTGGTGATGTCATGTTGCCTTTCAGGTTGTTGGAGGAATTCTTACATTGGCACCTGCCCATCTCTTCCTCTCTGGATGGGACTCCTCAGCACTCTCTGAACAGAATTCCTCAGCACTCTGGATAGAACTCCTCAGTACTCTGGGTAGAACTCCTCCAGCACTCTGGATAGAACTCCTCAGCACTGAAATAGGGAGAGCTGGTATTCCAAGGACACAGGAGACAAAAGGGCGCCAGTGGGGGCAGGGAAGATTCCAGCAGAACACTGAAGAGATCCTGCCACAGAAACTGAGGCGGGGCGGGCAGGGGGGAGGGGCTGTGCTCTCTTCCGGGACAGTTTGCCCCAGCTAGCACACACTCACCTCTGGATATAACTCCTCAGCGCTGAAAAAAATCTTCTCTCTCTCTTTTTATAAACACTGAAGGAGAAACTTCTAATGGTTTTTAACTAAAAAACAGACATCAAAGGACATCCTTCTCTGTTTCATGACAATCATGGTCAAACAAAACATTTGTTTGCTATGTTGAAAGAAAAGGCTGTATTTAATGATAATATAGTGCTTATTATTAGGTCTGAGTAAATTATTGTTTCTTTGTTTGCAATACTGTTTGTTTTGTTTACCTACAAATGTTAGGATTACAGGTACTGTACTCAGTTTTTAAAATTATTCTATCTGCTGATTTGTTTGTTCAAACAGACTTTTATTTATAGTCATAGCATTTGAATTCAGGGATTTGTGTATATTCTACTAATGAACTGTATGTCCAGCTAATCAGTCTAGCTAGTTGAAATGATTTAAGAATTGTTTCTCATTACGGGTAGGAGTGTGTAGTGACTACACATGTTGATGTCAAGGCAGTCAAAGAAGTTTATGAAACCCTAGATAAACTAATTTGTGGAAGAAAATGACTTGCTGGAGCAAATCTTTAGTATGAATAAGACAGCTCTATTCTTGAAACAGATGTGTAAAAGACTTTTCATCCACAAAGAAGCCAACTAAGTGCCAGGGTTCAAGGCTTTTGAAGACATCTTGCTTGAGGGCAGTGTTGCAGAGTGCAAATTAAAACCTGTTATGATCTGGTACAATTGTGGACCCTTGGGCCTCCAAGCACATGGATAAAGAATGCCCTTCTCCTTAGCAGGAATAGAAAGAAGTCAGGGTTGATATCTTCCAAGATATCCTGCTGATGTGCTGTCCACCGAGATGAGAAATGCTGTTTAGAGAATAGCATGCCTTCAGTCTGCTGCATACTATTAGCAATGTTCCCATATGCTCTCCTTTTATTGTGATTTTCACCTCAGTACCAAAGCAATATTTCTCTCTCGCTGGGCAGTGGTGGCCTCTGTGAACTCTGTGAGTTCAAGGCCAGCCTGGTCTATAAGAGCTAGTTCCAGGACAGCTAGAACTGTTACACAGAGAAACCTTGTCTCAAAAAAAAGCAATATTTCTCCAAACACCACCAGTGAATGTAGTAGTGACAGCAGCTTTAAAAGCTGGCTACCAGAGCCGGTCTTTACCCAAGCTTGTACAGCCATAGAGGAAGACCATGAGAAGGTGCGAATGTCATTCTGGAAAGTTTGCGGCATCTATGACTTCATAAGATCCTCGCTTGGACTTGTGTAGTAGCAATTTACACCTGAGATGAAACATTCCCTCTAGGAATGACCATGAAGGCTCATGGGATTCAGGAAGTAAACAAATAACACATGTCCAGGAAAGCAGGAGCTTAAGAGACTCAGCAAGGCCCCTCCCCTGAGGATATAGAAGCAGTAAACAATGGACAGGTCAAAGAGCCGAGGTTTCTCTGACTAGAAGAGACTGTTCAATCTGTCAAGATGCTTTGTATGCCAAGTAGAAAGCTCTAGGCTTGCAGTCACTGTCATTATCTTTTAGGGGTGGGCTTTTCAGTCATGCAGCTGTTTCATCTTTGGTCTTGCAAGTAACCCAAACGAATTCATCGGTTTGCCAAGTTGGGCTATGGTGGCATCGTTACTTAGGTTTGTCATTGGTTTGGGGTGAGTTGACAGAAAAGTCTCATATAATGCACTTATAGTGATGTATTAAAGAGGTGCCTGAATGCCAAGTAGGGAGAAGTTGCAAGAGCCAACAAGATTGTGTTTGATAAAGAGGAGCACAACACATGTGATTTCTAAAGACATAACTAATGAGGAGTTGCAACTTTTGCAGACCTCAACCAGTTCCTTAAAATTTTGGAGGAAATGGACCCTGGGATGGTTACTGTTAATTATCAACTTAAAAACATCTAGAATTCCTTAGAAAATGGGCATCTGGGGGATTTTTCTTTCTTAATTAATTGAAGAGAGAAGATCCATCCATTGTGGGTTGTAATGAGAATCTGCGAGAGTCTGGGAAAGGTACAAAACAATTTATTTAGAGATATAATAGGGGTAAACACTCATTGATACAGTACAGGTTAGATGCCACTGTAGTTGTTCTGCCCAAGGGGAAGAAGCACCAACAGCAAGCTACTTGCTCAGCTTCTATTATCCAAGCAAGCAAGAGAGAGAATGACAGTCCCCCTCTTTCCTTATGAGAGATCACATCCGCAGATAAGAAGCCATGCCCTAAGGTCAATATCCCAAATTTATTGGTGGAATGAATTCCCACAACACTTCCTGTTTTAATCTAAATAAGATTCTAATCCTGACATAAAACTATCATATCAACAATTATCAAGTATTTTTCAGGAAAAAGAAAGGGCAATAACATAACATACACAAATATAGAACTACAACCAACAAGAACAATGTCAAGCAAGAAACACATACTAAATGTCCAGGCTATAAGTAATAGGCAAATAACAGAGATTATTTTAATAACTGTTCTCTTCTGAAGAGTCTAAGCCTTGTACCTAATTATTTAGCTAAGATAAGAGAGAGCTGCAATTATGACTATCTAGTCTTCAACCCTATCAAAGACCTGAGAAGGAAAATCTATTATCTGAATAAGCAGGAAGGGCAAGCAAGTGACTTCCAAAAGGTGCAAGAAATGACAGAAACAGATGGCTACCTGGACAGTCACCCAAAGTCTCTCTGCAACGTTAGGGCAACCAAATCTGGCTGTAGGCCTAGAATATCTGACAGACCATTTTTAGAAGCAGGAAAATTTGAAAGACTGTACTATCCTGTCTTGACAAGGTTTAGCAGTTGCTTGTCCAATTTGGACAGCATGCTTACTGTCAGCAGTTGAGGCAAGGGCAGTTTTTTTTTTTTATCAAAAGGCCAATTTTGCCAAGAAGAAAACAAGCTCCATATAAAGTGTCTTCAGTGCCCATCATTCTCTCAGGAGTAGATGTGTACTGTCAGGAGCAGTTGTGCCTTGCATCAACAGAATTATAAATTACTGAAACACTTAAATGCCATATTCTGTAGGTCTTTGAAGTGTTTGAAGATTACCTATCTATGTAGATTCCATCTTTGTGCATCTACAGAACCTAACTAACATAAGTATGACAAACATGGGTAACTATTAACCTGTAATTCATAATAACTTATATAGCTTAAAGACTAAAGCTTAACAGTATAAAAATAATCTTTAAACAGATAGGCAACATGAGGACTATGACATCAAAATTGTAGTAATATATAAAATATCTTAATCAGAGGCCGAAATGTTAAGTGCAATATGACAAAATATCCTTATTTTCTATCAATATACAAAATATCTTAAGCAGGTAGAAACATCTATATGGTATAACAAAAATAATTTTACATTTGTGTACAAAAACATTGTAAACAGAAATAGGAACATACACAATATAACAAAAACAATTTTATATTTGTATACAAATTAGCTTAGCCAGGAATACAAAAATAATTTTACAGTGGATGGTGCCATTTTCTGACGTGGACACTAGACTATGTAAGTGGAGAAATTACTCTCTGTCCCCAGTTGTGGTTACAAAGTGATCACCTCCTCAAGCTCACACTGCATTGACTAGCTTGTTATGATGAACAGTAGCCTGTAACTGTGAGCCATAAAAAACATGTTTCTCTTAGGTTGCTTTTTTCGGAGTATTTTTATCACAGCAACAGAAAAGAAACTAAGATTCTACATTTAAAGATTTTCATTGCTAGAGAGTAATGTGCATGATGCATTAGCTGCTATGATGAAAAAATAAGGAAACAAGTAAACCACCATGGACGTATTCTGAATAGATTGCCATCTCTGTAGGAGCAACTCCATGTAGGCTCTTCAGGAGGGATCTGGAAAAAGCCATTGTTATCTTAGGAGATGAAGCTTCACTTGTGTTGTTGACTATGAAGATCTTCAATTAGGATATGAAGTGAAGGTGAAAGGCAGTGGAATTGATGATTCTGGCCCTGTGTGGACATAGACTAATGTGCTGGGATTTTTTTAGCAACAAAATAACAACAAAAACCTATAAAGGTAAAAATAAATAATAGGAATGTAGGTTATAGAATAAGGATACTCTGTTTAACTGTTTGTTGCTGTGAAAAGGTACCTGAGAAAACAAGGAAGAAAGGTTTATTCTGGTCACAGTTTCAGGAACTTAAGTTCATCATGACCAGTAGACCATGGCACTATAGCTTACCTCATAGTACTCAGAAAGCAGGGAGGGAGGAAGAGAAAGGTAGACAGCAAGAAGACATTCCTAAAATTCCTAAGGACCTGTTCCAAGTGATTTACATCTTCCAGCTGAGCCCCACCTCCTAGAGTTTCAAAAATCTCCCATATCCTCTAAATCAAATTAGATGCCTCTAGCAAACTTGGTGATTTGGTCCCTGTTGTTTGAGTATGATGGAGAAGGGAATTGAGGTGGTAGAGTCAAACTGTGTTTGGCTTTAAATAAGAGAAGATGAACTCTGTTTCAATTACTATCTCAAAATTGTCTTAAGGAAATGACTTCAGATACACAATCAACTTGGACTGAAAGGGACAAAGAGGACAGAGCACTGGTTTCCTCTTGGATGCCTTACATTTCTTCAGCAAGACCTTAAAGCAACTAAGTCAAAAAGAGTAGTAAAGTCAGGCCTATCACAACAATACCCCGCTTCTTGTTACCTACTTAGTTACTGTTCTATTGCTGTGTAAACACAACATAACCAAGACAGCTTATAAAAGAAAGCATTTAACTGGGCACTTGCTTACAGATTCACAGGGTTAGTTATGGTCATCGTGACAGGAAGCATGGCAGTGGGAAGGAAGTCATGACACTGGAGCAGTAGCTAAGAACTCACAAGTGATCTGAAAGTTACAGGCAGGAAGAGGGGGTGACTGAGCCTAGCTGTTGGCTTTTTCAATGTCAAAGCTCCCCCTTGCCCCACCAAGTGACAAACCTCCTCCATTGTTTAGATTATTTAAAGGCAGTAATAGAGGGAGGCAAGGTAGAAAAAAGAAATAATAGCTCTGACATTAGGCAGAAACATGTTTATTCATGGTGAGGGACCATTTTGCCACCCATGTGTATATAAATGGCCAAAATGTCTACAGAGGAAGATGGGATGTGGTCCCTTATAAGATAGAAATGACTTTTGAAGATTGCAAGGGAAACTTGGAAGTATAGTCCTTCAGCAGAGAACTGTCATTGCTAACTCTGGAAGGACACAGAAAATGCAGAGCAGGGAGGTTATAGCTGTTTTCTGATGAGGAGGGCGTTTGTTGGAGGGGCTAGTTCTGGGTCCACTGAAGAGAGCACACTCTGCCATGTAGCTGTGGGAGAAGCTTGCCTTGAACAGCTGTGACGGGTCAGGTGATTGCTGTCCTGATTTGGGAAATAACTATTAGGAGGTTGTAAGCTGATAACTTGGTTACAGAGTGGAGCTGAGATTTCCCAGAAAGGTTGGAGAATAGGGAGGAGGAACGGAGGTGGAAGAGAGAGAGTGAGCTGAGGAGAGAAAACGTAGAATTGATTCGGAGTGACAGTGACTGGTCCCATTGCCAGAACTGTTGAATCAAAATGAGGCATCAGAGGTAGCAGGGAACTACAGAGCAGCAAGGAAAAGAACAAAAGAAAATAGAGAACACAGGTAAAGAATTGTGTCTGGTCTTGGGTGAAAGGGATGAGGTCCCTTTTCGACAGAGTTTCTCCATAGCTTCTAAACGGTCTTTTTTGCAGACATATAAAGAATAAATTGGGCTGTTATTGGGTGAGAGTTATTGGGAGAGCTTATGTGAAACATTTTGTTTGGGTTTAGAGTGACGTTCTGTATGTAAAACATTTAAAAGACAGGGAAACAACATAGGTATGAGCATAATAAAGAGAAAAGAGTGATGGGGGAGGAGGGAACTAGAAGGAATTTTTGTCTGGTTTCTTTCTCTAGACTCCATCTCAAACCAGCTAGACTTTGTGGTGTGGACAGAAGCAGTATCATTTGTGGAGAAGGCTCAAGTCCCATGACAGGGGTCAGATCCAGTCCTTTTCAATGTTGGAGTACTGCAGCTGTCACAGAGTCAAGCTGGTCCTAGGGAATGTTGAGCTGGAGAGACAGAGAGGGCAACTGAGGCAAAGAAGGTTTCAGTCCAGCTGATTCTGTTCTGAGTCCCCAAAACAATGTCCAGAGTGGCAAGAAGAGGGGTGAGTTAGAGAGCCCATGGCCTAGTAATCCCCTTTTAGAGGTAACCCTAAATGCTGTTAGAGCTTTAGGGGCATCGGCTTCTTAGTTACTGCTTTAAGGCTGACAGAAGGGCAATGAGTGGAACAGCAGTTAGAGTGTCTCAGAAGAGGATCCATCCAAGGGACCATGAGAGAACTTGACAGTTGGCAAAGATGCAGAACACAAGCAAGTCAGGAGATAATTGCACAATTTTGTGGGGAGCATTACATGAGAAAAACTCTTACATCAAGATTAACACGAGTTAAATGCAATTGTATAACTGGCTGGGCCGTGTACCAGAGCTCTGTAGAAGGATAAGGTGACTGTAGTTAGCTGTTTGTTTACATCAGACACTTGCATAAGGAACAAGCACCTGGAAGGTTTGTAAAAGAAGTCAGCTGAAGTCAGCATCCAAGTAATGAATCTGAACAGAAAGGGCCTAAGTGGTATTCCTTCCTTCCACATATGGTAAACTTTGTATATTTGATTCAAATAGTAACAATGCCTGCTGTTATTTAATAACAAAACAGTATTTTAAGTGAAACAAATTTTTTTATTAGATGTAATCTGATAAGTTGAAATTTAAAAAATTGGGCCTATTACCTCAAATGACCATGTTTTGTATTTGAAAACATGACAATGCATGTTTTTGCTAACATCAAATTGTTATACATATATTCCAACAAATATATTCCAGTAAATATCAGGCTGATGGAGAGACAATTTAGTTCAAAGCTGTAGTCTCCAAAAGAAATTATTTTTCAATTTCGAATTTAAAAAGTATGGTCCCAGAAACAATGACTGCCTTGTCTAGAGAGAATCATTAGCTTTGCAAAGTTTTCTAAAATTAATCTTATTAACAGAGCCTTTAAAAAATTCTCTAAAACGCTTTCATTCCACACACTTAACTAATAGATGAAAGCAGTCAGTCTTGTCAAATCTATAATAAATAATGTAACATTAGGTATACATTGACTGAGCTGAGAAGAAGGTTAATATCAACTCTTGACTCCTCCTGCCAGTAGACAAGTCTCTAGGTCACCACATGCTGACAACAGTAAGCATGATTGAAAATAGATCAGTTTTATAGAGGCATAATTTGTAAAGCAAGGCAACCAAGTTAAATGATCCTTTGGCTTCTGGAATTTCTTAGAAGCACCCACAAACACTACTGCCAAAGCCCTTCTACTTCTTGTAGGCTTCAAGATAAGAGCACAGGTGTTGGCCCTGGAGATCTCTATCTGGGTAGAGATTAGATTGTGTTCCCAAAGCACCACAGGTGAGTCCAGGTGGAGACAACCTCCTTCATTTAAGTAATTTTCTTTTAAAGAATCTAAAGGCTTGGGATATGACTGAATAGAATCATTTGTTGACCCTACGGATATAAAACCAGCTGTCAATGATACCTCTTGACTATTCTGGGTAATGTTCTAAAGTTGTGGGCTTGATGGCAGATGTCTGGCATCTCCTTTAATGAGGGAACACAGGTAGAGTATAGACCATGGAATTATCTTTTCCTAAGAGAAAGACTCAAATGCAAGGGTATTGGGCATTTCAAATTGAACTAGCATGTGAGTCACTGGAGATGACCCTGTTGTCTTTTTCTCCCTCTGGGCTGCAGGGCCCTTATGTTTAGAGCTTCTCCACACCCTTGCACTCAGGATTGAAGAGAAGGGACCAAATGATTTAGGCATAGAAAGAGTCAGAGGAAGGAAGTCCCATTAATCTAGAAAGATGAGCAGGGCATGCAGGCCTTTAATGCCAGCACTGGAGAGGCTTTAGCTTGGGGATCTTTGTGTGCTTAAGGACAACATGGTGTTTAAAACATTGCCCCCTCCCACACCCCACATGCCACTATGACATCAGAGTGGTGGTCCAATCATTTGGCTATGGAACGTGGGATAATTTACATATGATTACCGACTGGCCGAGTCGGTAATCGACTCGCCCCCAAGATGACATTTGTGTACACATAGTTTCCAGAGAAACCTCAGTTTGTGCTGGTGGTTAGACAAGCAGAGTGCTGCTCCTCTACCATCCTTAAAAAAGAGCAAAATTTGGTAAACCATTGGGAGATTCAATCCTGGCTATAGAACTAATTCAGACAAGAGACTTCTGGGTTGTGTGCCCAGTCCATTTTCCCAGATAATGCTAGAAAACCTGGGAATTCACTAGTATTACTTAAATGAGTTCCAGAAGGAAAGGACCTCATGTTCATGACCAACATTTTGGGGAAGGAGATGACTTCGGGAAACAGACACCAAGCTACAGGGAGGTCAGAAAGGTGAGAAATCGCTCTTCAGAACAAAATTCAGACTAGCTGAAAAATTGTCAACTACCTCTTCCAGGAAGACCACAGGGTGGCCCTGCCACAAAAAGTCACTCAGTGGAGTGAAGGTGTAAGTCACAGACAATCCCACACCAGTTTGGAATTATGATTAATAGAATGGTTATTTATTCAAAGGGGAAAAAACTTACAGATTACCATCTCAGACAACAGCCCCTCCGCACGACAGGAAAGGAGTCTAGGAGCCAGAAGCGGAGCCGGAAGCCAGAGAGGGAGTGGAGGACAGTCGCTGCTTTATTTAGAGAGAGAGAGAGACCACGCCCCAATGGGCTGGTAACTCAGTGGCGATTGGCTGAAGGAGCGGAAGGAGCTCCCGCAGCATTTCCCCCTTTTGTTTAAGTAAGAGGGTTCTAAGTCTACTACGAAATTATATACAATAAGTACAAACCTATGAAATTATATACAATAAATAAAAATATCCTATTCTAACTAGCTTGAGTCTTGTATAACAAATAACTTGGCCAAGTCATGAAAGGAAAGTAACTACATTTATATAATCTTCAATCCCATCGAAGATCTGAGAAGAGAAATAATGTTACCTGAGTAATTAGGAAGTACAATCAAACAACTTCCAGAACATGCAACAAATCACAGAGACAACTGGCTACCTGGGCAAACACCCAAAGTCACGTTTGCAGTGTTGAAGCAACCAACTTTGGCTAAGGCCTGACGTAACTGACATACCATTTTCAAAGGCAAGAAACTTCAAAACTATCTTACCCTGTCGTGGCAGGATATGACAGTCCTGTTTTTATCCATTTACAGATATTCTGTAACTCTCTCAGTAGTTGAGGTATGAGCATTTCTTTACCCAAAGGCCAGTTCTGACAAGAAGAAAGGCTCCAGGTAGAGTGTTTTTGGTGTTCAACATTCTCTCGGGAATAGATCAGTGTTGCCAGGAGTGATTATGTCTCCCTACCACAGAACTCTGAATTAGATTAAAGGCCATTTTCTACAGCTCTTTGAAGAGGTTGAAGATTATCTATCTATACTGAATATAATCACTATGTATCTAAAGAACCTGATTAGTCTAATTATAAATGACAAACGTAGATGACTATTGATCTATATAATTCTCAATATCTATCTAACTTAAAGACTGAGATAATAAACAACTGTGCAATAAATGAGGACAATATGACCTCCAAATATAAACAATGTGCAAGTATACATTGCAATATGGTAAATATATATATCAATACATAAACAATATATAAGTATCTTGATCAGAGGTAGAAGTGTACAATGCAATATGGTAAATATACATATATCAATACAATTATATATATCAATACATAAAAATATTTTAAACAGAGGTAGAAGCATGCATGCATAAAATAGTCAACATAATTTAACTTTGTATAAATATATAAGAATCGATACCAATATGTTTGTCTAAAAACAATAGCTCACAAGTACAAATCAATTATCCCATAATCCAATTATCCCTCTTTTTTTTAAGATTCCTGTGCTTATAAAATTCCTCCCCCAACCCTCAACCATATACTAATTATAACCAACCCCTAAATTATGTCCCTAAACCCAAGGACAAACTTTACTGGCAGAGGGGATGTCGTTCTCTAGAATTACTCCCAGCTGTCATGGGGGCGACATTCTTTCTGGGGAATCCTGTGAAAGTAAAATGATGGTTAAATTTCAAGATCAATGTCTTTTAAAATTGCAAATAGTCTCTGAGTATTTTGTGGAGGTCTGGCCAGAATGTTGTACAAGATGTGCACCATTTCAGCTAACCAAGTTGGAACCTTCTTGTGCAGCTGGTACCCAAAACAGATCTGGTAGTAGCACTATCAGTATCATGACGTCATCTCAACCAGGTGGAGTTGTTGTTATGGGGCCCCATCTTCTTCCTGGAAACTTCAAATGTCACTGCAGGAAAAACTCATTGTTCATTGTGGAAAACTTAAACAGAATCATATAGACATATACAGACATACATATACTCAATGAAAGGCATGATAGATATATTTAATGAAAGGTATGATAGATATGAAGAAAAGTAAAGATGCTTTCTAAACTCATATTTCTTTCTGTCCCATATCATGGCTCTTGACATGAGACATAAACTCCAGAAACTCTGGGTTTTTCTTTTAACAACAGGCATGGAATTAGAGAGGGACTGAGCCAGAATCCAACTCCAAAACCAGCTCTATAAATTTAGAAATATGATCTAGTATATCTTACTTACAGAACCTATTCAGTTTTCTTGAGAGTCCCTGTTGGGTAGTTATTTTTCCATCTGTCAGTATTCAAACATCCAGGGTCCATTGAACTTTTCAAAGATCAGTGTTTTCTGTGGAGATAAGAACAGAACCCTGCCACCATTCTATATGTTTTTCTTACCAACTGTATGAATATCATCATTGTAGATGAGTTGTCATTTCTCCTTTCCAAGAGGTTTCTCCTCTTCAAATCGAACCTTTATTTATTTTGATGGTATCTACAATTTTTCTTCTCCTGTGGAAACAAGAGCAAAACCCCTTCCCCAATGTAGCACATCTCCTGGCTTCCATTGAGAGGTCAGTATGTCTTTGAAATAGACAGGTTGGTTTAGTTCAGAAGTTTTTTTCATTATCCAATGCCTCTCTGCTGCTGTTGTTCCTTTTTATTATCATTAAGAAAATTCAAGGTTTATAAAGCATTATGCAATCTATTTCTGGGGGTATCTTTCATCCCTTTCTGTTTGTTTAGCATATCCTTTATAGTACAATTTGATCTTTCTATAACTGTAGGATTCTATAACCTGTAGGATTATTTGGTATACCCGTAATGTATTTTATATTATAATAAGCAAAAAAGCATTTCATTTTCTTAGATACATAAGCTGGACCATTGTCTGTCTTTATTTGTGCAGGTATACCCATGATGGCCATAACTTTCAATGAATGTGTGATTACCGAATCAGCCTTTTCTGAGCTCAGGGCAGTTGCCCATTGAAAACCTGAATACGTGTCTATGGTGTGGTGTACATATTTTAATTTACCAAATTCCATAAAGTGGAACACATCCATCTGCCAGATTTCATTCCTTTGAGTACCCTTTGGGTTACTCCCTGAAGGCAACTGTGTTTGATTATAGAAAGAACAAGTAGGACATCTCTTTATAATGTCCTTAGCTTGCTGTCATGTAATGGAAAACTCTTTCTTTAAGCCTTTACTATTGATGTGATTTTTTCTTGTGAAATTCTGAGGCCTGCAGAATGCTTCCAATCAATAATTGGTCAATTTCAGCATTACCTTGTGTTAGAGGGCCAGGCAGACCAGTATGGGACCAGATGTGTGTTATGTACATTGGACAAAGCCTATCTCTAATTATGTCCTGTACCTGGATAAACAATGAATTCAACTCTGTGTCATCTGGTATGAATTCAGCGGTTTCAATATGCAAGATAACTCTTTCTGCATATTGTGAATCTGTAACTATATTAAGAGGTTCTTTAAAATCCCTTAGCACCATAAGAATGGCATATAATTCTGCCTTCTGGACAGAATTATAAGGGCTTTGTTCCACCTTACTCAATTCTTCCAATTTATAACCTGCTTTCCCTGATTTATTTGCATCAGTATAAAATGTCCGGGCTCCAGTTATTGGAGCATCATGTACAATTCTAGGAAGAATCCAAGAAGTTCTCTTTATGAGGTTAAATCTATCACTTTTGGGATAGTTGCTGTTAATTTCTCCCAAAAAATTAGCACAAGCTCTTTGCCATGGTTCATTATCTTCCTCATTTTTTATTTCCTTTAGAAATAGATTATTTATATTTATAAATATAATACAATCTTTCAAATTTTTCTCTATCCTTTTCTCGCAAAGGTATAGTGAAAAAACAATCTTTCAAATTTTCTTATTTCCTCAGTAGTAAAAGGCACTATAATTTCTGCTGGGTCTATACCTGCTAGTTGACGAAGTCTCAGTTTACCTTTTATAATTAATTCAGAGATCTTTTCTACATAAGTTTTTAATTTTTTACTTTGTTTATGAGGTATAAATATCCACTCTAAAATAATATCTTCCCTCTGCATTAAAATCCTGGTAGGAGAAATACTGGAAGGCAGTATGACTAGGATGGAACTAAGATTCAGGTTCACCCTATCCACATGTGCCTCCTGTAATTTTTCCTCAATCATTGTCAGTTCCTTTTCTGCTTCAACTGTCAATTTTCTGGGACTATTCAACTCTTTATCACCATCTAAAGTTTTTTTTAAATGAACTATTCGATCAGGTGTTATCCCAACAGCTGCTCATAGGCTGGAAATGTCTCCTAACAATCTTTGGAAGTCATTAAGAGTCTGTAACCGGTCTCTCCTAATTTGTGCCTTGTGCATTCGAATTTTCTCTAACCCTATTCTGTAACCTAGGTAATTAATAGAATCTCCTCTTTGAATCTTTTTAGGGGCAATTTGTAATCCCCACCTAGGCAAGACTTTCTTTACTTCTTCAAACATACTTTCCAAAGTATCTTTATTTGAATCAGATAATAAAATATCATCCATGTAATGATAAATTATGGACTTGGGAAATTGCTTACGAATATTTCCAATGGTTTGTTAACAAAATATTGACACAATGTGGGACTATTGAGCATCCCCTGTGGGAGGACAGTCCATTGATATCTCCTAGTAGGCTGAGAATTATTATAAGTAGGCACTGTGAAGGCAAATTTTTCTCTATCCTTTTCTTGCAAAGGTATAGTGACAAAACAATCTTTCAAATCAATAACTATAAGAGGCCATCCTCTTGGTAATAGAGAAGGCAAAGGAATTCCAGATTGTAGCGGACCCATAGGTTGAATTACCTTGTTGACAACTCTTAGATATGTCACCATTCTCCATTTATCACATTTCTTTTTTACAATAAACATAGGAGAATTCCAAGGGCTGGTTGATTCTTCAATATGGTGAGCATCTTGTAAAAGCTGTTCCAAAGCCTGTAATTTATCTTCAACTAGAGACCACTGCTTGATCCATATTGGCTTCTCAGTTAGCCATTTTAAAGGTGGGGCTGTTGGTACCTCTAAAGGTTTGCTACTGACTGTATGTTCTTGTACAGCCTGAATGCCTGGTGACCTTTTTCCATAATACCTCATTATATTCTTCCCAGAATTGTGAGTTCCTGGAACTACAGGAATGTTAATCTGGGTATTCCATTGCTGTAGCAGGTCATGGCCCCATAAATTTATTGCAATATTGGCTATATATTGCCTTTTTCTTCCTATTTGCCCTTCAGGCCCTAAGCATTCCACCCATCTTGTGCTTTGTTTTACATGAGATAGGGTTCCAATTCCCAGAAATTGAACATCTACCTCTTGAAGAGGCCAATTTGGATGCCAAGATTCTGGAGTAATTATACTTACATCTGCACCTGTGTCTAATAAGCCTCCAAAAAATGCCATTTATACAGACTCTTAGCTTTGGTCTTTGATCGTTAATATACGTTTGCCAAAATATACGTTTACTCTGTCCTACTGAATTTTTTGACTCATTCTCTTCATGTAATTCATCATTTAGACCAGTATTACTTTTTACAGCAGACATTGGAGTTTTCAGTTTTCTTGGTGAGACACATTTTCAACTGTAACTGGGAATGACTGGGACACTTTTGGCTTCGGGGCCTGCAAGAGGCCCCTCAAGGAGTTTCCCGATGGTATCAGGTTGCCTTGTCTGTCTGTTGTTGACCTACATTCGTTGGACCAATGTCGGCCTTTACCGCATCTCCTACATATACCTGAAGGCTGAGGTCTCCTACTTTTGTCATTCCCAGAGGAGATATTATTCCTAGAATTTCTTTGCCTGTAATCCCTTTTCAGATGTCCTAATTTACCACAACTAAAACACCTGGTAGTTTGATGTCTCCTCATAGCTTTGGAAATCGCTTCTCCTACCCAGGATTCATCATTTTAGCTAAACATCTCAACATTCATTGTATGCTATATCCATTCTTCCATAGGTGTTGATCTAGATCTTAAAGGCCCAATTATCTTTTTACATTCGGTATTTGAGTTTTCAAAAGCTAGAGATTCAAGAAGTATTCGTCTAGCTTCTGGGTCTGTTATCACTATGTCCAGAGCCTTAATTAATCTTTGCACAAAGTCAGTATAGGGTTCTCTCTGTCCCTGTCTAACCCTGGTATATGATTCGACCCTTTTTCCTGGATCTTGTATTCTATTCAAAGCATTCAAGGCTGTTTTGTGACATAAGGACAGCACTTCTTTGTCATAAAGAGCTTGGACCTGTGGATCAGCATATGCTCCTACACCAAGAATTTGATCTTTAGAAACCTACACACCTTTTGCTCTTCCTTGCTGTTCCATATGTTTGGATTCTTCTCTGAAATAAATTCCAAACATCAAGGAAGGTCCATCATCTAAAACTGCAGACACTAGCTGAGAGAAATCATGGTGGGTAGCTCTGACATTAGAAGCCCAAGTCCTTATCATTTCCTTAACAAATGCAGAGTGCAAGCCATAATTAACGACAGCTTGCTTAATTTCTTTTAACTCATTCATTGCTATTGGTGTCCATCTAGCTTCTTTAACTCCCTCTGAGCCTTTAGAAGTTGACCCTTTGTCAGAATAAATTACAGGGTATGTTAGTAGAACCCTGGGTAAGCCAGTTCTAACAGCTGGTGGTGGCATTGTATCCTGTCATTGTGCCTTCTTACTCTGTTCACCAGCTCCAATAACTTCTTTAATCATTTCTAATCTTTTTATCATTGTCTCCCTTAAATCTTGAATCTCCTGACCTACCCATGTTTCTAGGAATTTCACTAAGGTATCAGTTTTTTGGTTCCCATTCTGAAGGTGCATTATCTGTTACCTTATCAAAACTTTGTGGTAACATCTGAACGTCAAATTCAACAGCCTGAACCCTTTCAGGTAACGTCCTAATACCCTTGGACATGGAGTCAATTTTGTCTATCATAGTATCCACTTGTTCAGATAACCCCTGATTTTCAATAATTTTAATCCTTTCCACTAGTTGTTCATTATTAGTCTGTAAAAATCGTATCTTCCTTACTGATGAAATATTGAAAAGAAAACTGAAACCTAGTAACAACTAAATTAATGTATCCTCATAGTCATATAAACCTTGCATGACATAATCCATTGTATTAATAAAGAAAACAGTAAAATTGGCGTTGGAAACAAAAACTGCCATATTACCAGTTTTTAACAGAGCCAGAGTGGGCGGCTCTGTTGCCAAGTCGCAACTAGCACCACTGCAAAGGTGACAGAAACAGGGTCCTGTTTCAGTGTCTGCCTTAGTATTTGTTAAAATTAGGAAATATAAGTTGCTCAACAAAGAAAATGTAATTAAATCAATTCCATACACGGATCCAGAATCCCAGAATCCAGGGGTAGAAAAGAGCAACGTGGAAGCCGCGTATGCCTCCATGTGACTAAGTTGTTCTGATTCAAACCACTAAAGCGCTGCACTTACAAAGGAAATTTAAAAACTCAGAAAAGAGCAAACCAGGCAGGCAGAGACTGTCCCGAGCCTGTGGAGCTTGGGAGGCGTCGGGTTTAATTGAACTGCTGGCTTCACACACAGGGGACAGGCCGCAGCTGAGGGAGGGCTTGTGACTAGCTGAGCTGGCAGCAAGCAGTTGAGTAGGGGGGAGGGGCGTTCTAAAACCAAACGTGGGGCACCAGATGAAGGCATAAGTCACAGACAATCCCACACCAGTTTGAAATTATGATTAATAGAATGGTTATTTAATCAAAGGGGAAAAAACTTACAGATTACCGTCCCAGACAACAGCCGCTCCGCGCGAACAGGAAAGGAGACTAGGAGCCAGAAGCAGACCCGGAAGCCAGAGAGGGAGTGGAGGACAGTCGCTGCTTTATTTAGAGAGAGAGAGAGACCACGCCCTAATGGGCTGGTAACTCAGCGGCGATTGGCTGAAGGAGTGGAAGGAGCTCCCGCAGCAGTGGAAAGAGGGACCTCTTCAAAAGCTGCCCTGCAGAGGAGGGTCATTTATCCAAAAGAGGCAACTCTGCAAAGAGAGGACCCTCCCCTGGAAAAGAACGCCGCACAAGGAGATGTCACCTCAGAAAAAGTTATCCTGCAGAGGAGGGTTACTCATTTGAGTGGGGTAACTCTGAGGAGAGAGGACCCTCTGCCCATGAAGATTGCCCTGCAGGTAGTGGTCACTCCATCAAAAGCCTCGCTGCAAAGGAGCATCCTTCACCTGAGAAGGGTAACTCTGTAAAGAGAGGACCATCTTCTAGGAAAGATCGCCGCACAAGGAGGCTTAGCCTCAGAAAAAGTTATCCTGCAGAGGAGGGTTGCTCATTTGAGTGGGGTAGCTCTGAGGAGAGAGGATCCTCGGCACGTGAAAATCGCCCTGCAGGGAGAGGTCAATGCATGAAATGCCGCCTTGCTGAGAGTCGCTCAGTGGAATGGGGTATCTCCATAGCGAGAGGATGCTCTGCAGGTGAAGAGTGTCATGTTGAGAGAGGTCAGCCCATCAAAACCAGCGCTTCAGAGGAGGGCCATTTATCTCAGAAGTGTATCTCTGCAAATAGAGGACCCTCTCCTGGGACAGATAGCCGCACAAGGAGGAGTCGCCTCAGAAAAAGCTATCCTGCAGAGGAGGGTTACTCATTCGAGTGGGGTAACGTGGCTGCAAGAGGACCTTCTGAAGGTGAAGATCACCCTGCAGGGAGAGGTCACCTCATCAAAAGCTGCCCTGCAGATGAGAGTCATTCATCTAATAAGGATAACTCTGCAAAGAGAGGACCCTCTCCTGGAAAAGATCACCCCACAGGGAGAGGTAAGCCTCCAAAGAAAAGCCGCCCTGCAGAAGAGCATCTTTCAGTAGACAGGGCTAACTTGGCACCAAGAGGACACTTTGTAAGTGAAGATCGCCCTGTAGGGAGTGATCACCTCATTAATAGCCACCCTGCTGACAATAGTCATTCATCTGAGAAGGGTAACTCTGCAAAGAGAGGACCCTCCCCTGGTAAAGATCGCCGCACAAGGAGGCGTTGCCTCAGAAAAAGTTATCCTGCAGAGGAGGGTTACTCATTCGAGTGGGATAGCTCTGAGGAGAGAGGACCCTCTGCACATGAAAATCGCCGTGCAGGGAGAGGTCACCTCATCAAACGCTGTCCTGCAGAGGAGAGTCATTCATCTAAGAATGATAAGCCTGCAAAGAGAGGACCCTCTCCTGGAAAAGATCGCCCTGCAGGGCGAGGTCAGCCTCTGAAGAAAAGCTGCACTGCAGAAGAGGATCACTCAGATGAAAGGGGTAGCTCAGCAGCAGGAAGACCCTTTGCAGGTGAAGACTGTCCTGCAGGGAGTGGTCAGCCCATCAAAACCTACTGGGCCAAAGAGGGTCATTCATCTGAAAGCAGTATCCCCGCAAAGAGAGGAGCCTCTCCTGAAAAAGAGGGTCATTCAGATGAAAGGGCCAACTATGCAGAGAGAGGATCCTTTGCAGCAAATGATTGCCCCACAGGAAGAGGTAAGGCTCCAAAAATAATCTGCCCTGCAGAGGAGAGTCCCTCAGTTGAGAGGGGTAACTCGGCAGGGAAAGGATGCTCTGCAGCGAAGGATGGCCCCACAGGGAGAGATCAGCCTTCAAAGAAAAGCTGCCCTGAAGAGGAGGGTTGCTCACTGGAAAGGGGTAACTATGTGCAAGGAGAACCCTCTGTAGGGAAAGATAACCCCACAGGGAGATCCAGGCCTCCAAAGAAAAGCCAACATGCAGAGAAACATCTATTTGCCATGGCAAGCTGCCCTCCCCAAACAAGTCCTCCTGCAGAGAAAAGTCTATCTTCTCAGAGAGTCTGCTCTACAAAGAAAGTACATGCAGGGGAGAGAGGTCACTTTGTTGAGAAAAGATGCCCTGCTGAGAAAGGTCAGATGGAAAAGAAAGACATCTGTTTTGAAAAAGTTCATTCTGAGGAGAGAGATCAGTCTTCCCAAAGCAGCTACACTGCAGAGAAAGGTAACAGAGTAGATAGCGGGTACCCTGCGGCGAAAGGTCATCACTCCATGGAAAAAAGCTTTCCTGTGGAGAAACCCTCTACTTCAGGATCCGCGCCTACCATGCCAGTGCCAAAGACCATGCAGAATATTCGAGAAAACAGAGTTGGCAGTGGTGCCAGCACAGTACCACAGATTCCTCACCAGAATGTGGCTGGGACTGTCAACACTGGTCAATCTGTGCTGGCAGGGAAGGTGAGAATGAGAGTTGAATTGAAGTTGCCTGATGAACTTAAGCCATGTCTTGTTGAGGACTGGGAACTGATAAACAAGCATAAGCAGTTATTCCAACTCCCTGCTGAGAAGAATGTAGACACTATTCTCGCAGAGTTTGTCACTTTTGTGAAATCACAGGGAAAGGCTGATAATAGGGAATATTCTGTTGATGAACTTGTATATGGAATAAGAGAATACTTCAACAGGATGCTGGGTGCCCAGCTGCTCTGCCAGTTTGAAAAGCCCCAGTTGGCCCCAATCCACCTGGCTTATCCTCATTTTCCAATGTCTCAGATTTATGGGGCTCCACACCTCCTACGATTATTTACTCAAATTGGGACTGTATTGGCCCACTTCCTCCTTAGTAGGCATAGTCTTATGCAAGTGTCTACGTATATGCACGATTTCCTTAAATACCTAGCTGAGAATTCCACTTCTTTATTTAGTGCCAGCAATTACAAAGTGGCTTCTGCTGAGTATTGTTGCCAAGCCCTGTGAGGGTCAGCTGACCACTCCCTGTTATGACCTGGATCAGTAAACATTTCTGTTTGCTGTTTTTATTATAGTTGTTCTTGAAAACTGTCAAAGTACAACAGGGCTTAATATTTCAGTTTGCTTATTGTTGTGAACAGAAATAAAAATATTAAATGCTTCATCAGTATTTCAACAAGAAATTAATGTTCACTATGAGAATTTGCATTGCTCATTTGACAACATTGCTTAACTGTTGGTGCTTCTTTTACTTACACACTATGAGTTTCTACTAGGTGTTCACATTACATGATAACATGGCCTCATTCCTAGTGCTAAAGGTTCAACACAATGGGTATGCTCCAAAAATATGCATACACATAATTTAAAATAAAAAATCATTTAGAAATATAAAAGGATTGAAGATGGACCTAAGTAGGCCTTGCATTTACTCCTTCATTTCAAATGTGAAAGAAAGGGGTAAAAAAGAGGAAAGACTGAGGAGAAGGAAAAGGAAGGATGGGTTTAAAGTGAAAGGAAGGCTAGAGAGGGGAAGGCGAGGAGGGAGAGGTAGTGAGGGGAGAAGAGAAATAGGTGGAAAGAAGTAGAGGGGAATAAAGAAAAGGGAGTAGATAGAGGAGGAGCAAGAGGAGAAGGTGAAGGAGAAGAAGGGGCAGGAGGAAGACAAAATGAGGAGGAAAAGGAGGAGGAAAAGTGAAAGGAGGAGAAGAAAAGAGAGGAAGAAGAAAAGAGTGGGAGGAGACAGAGAAGGGTAATGAAGAAAAGGAAAGGGAGGAAAAGAGGAGAAAGAGGAGGAGAGGGGCAGGAGGATGCGGAGAAGGATATGGAGGAGGAAAAGGAGATAAGGGACAGGAAGAGAGGGAAGAGAGAATGAAGAGAAAGAGGGAAAGGAGAAGGATAAGGAATAGAGGGGTGGAGAAGGAGAAGAGGAAGAGTAGAGAAGGAATGAGGGGGAGAGGTTGAAGCAAAGGTGAGGGAGGAGGAGGAGAGTTGAGAGAAGAAAAAGAAGAAGAGGAGAAGAGGAGGTAGGAGAAGGAGAGAGGAAGAAGAGGTAAGGGAGAAAGAAGGATGGAGAATGTGGAAGAAAGGGTGAGGGAGGAGAAGGGGAAAGGAAGATGAGATGGTGAATGAGGAGAAGGAGGAAGAAGAAAGGAGAGGAGGGGAGAAGAAGAGGAAGAAGAAAATAAGAGGGGAGGAGGGAAGAAGGAAGAGAAAGGGGGAAAGAAGGATAGAGAAAGGGGTGAGGAAGAAAAGTAAGGGAAGAAGGAGAAAGGTGTGGAACTGCAGCCCCGTGTTACTTATCCCTGCCCCCATTTGAGGTGCTTATCTGCAAAGAAAACATAATAAGTTCCCTCTGCTCCTGGAACTTGGAATGGAATTTTAAGTGCATGCTGACCATTCCTTGATCCCTGCTGAGGTCAGGTTACAGTCCCTTCGCAGCCCCCTCCTCATTTGGTGCCATGGTATAAAAGATAGCCCCAGCAGAACAATAAAGAAGCTGCTGTTCCACCCCAATCTCGTGCTCTGTGAATTCATTCAACCTGGACACCCTCCGCCAAGACTCGTGGTTCCAGACCATGCAGGCGCGGTAACTGGAGGTCTCCACAGAGATAGCTGAGAGATAGCAGAGAGACAGCCGAGAGACCACCAAGATTGGAAAGGTGAGGATAGTGGACCGGGTCATCCTGTAGCAGGCCAGGATGCATTGGGGATTAAGAGATTAATTAAGAGATATAAGAGATAAGAGATAATTAAGAGATAAGAGATATTAAGCGATGGGAAATACCCTGGGTAGATCAGAGCTAAAGTTTCAGTTAAAGAGGTTATTGAAAGAGCAGGGAACAGCTGTAAAAACTAAGACTTTAGAAGATTTTCTTAAAGGTATAGAAATGTGGAGTCCCTGGTTTGTCACCAGTGGAGCCCTCAATATTTCTGAATGGGAATAGGTTCACGGGGATCTTCAAAAAACCTTGAGAAAGAAGGGGACTGAAGTCCTGCCAATAGCCACGTTCTCCCTTTGGAGACTGATCAGGGATGCTTTGCTTACAGAGAAAGTCCAGGTTAAGCAGTCTTTGGAAGCAAAAAAAGAGGTGTTATCTGAGATTCAAGATAGTGAGACCAAGGCTTCTCTTTGTTCTAATGTGGCCTCTGACACAGAGGCAGAACTGCTCCCTCAGCCTGCTAAGGGGAGGCCTGGTATGAAAAAGGAGAGAAAGATTAAAAAGAAAAAGCCTGCAGACTGGGAGGACGGAAATGAGTCACAGGACAGAGTTTCCTCTCAGAATTTAGGGGCTCGTCCCAAGCAAAATTCTCTGGCACAGACACGCCTCTATCCCTCTTTGTCTGATTTTGAAGAGAGCTTGGGAGAATCAACAGGCTCAGAGGAAAAAACTTTAGAGGGAGAAATCGCAGCACTGCAGCAGGAATTATGCAGGGCCCGTTTAAAGAAAAGACAAAAGGACCTCTGGGGAGAAGGATAAACCCCCTCCCTATCCTCTTTCTGATACAATTAGGACCTCTCCAGCCCCTCCCTTTCGGTCAGGCTCGGAGGAGGCTCCCTGCAGAGGCGTTAAGTGCTATCCAGTAGTCTCTCCTGTTGTGGAAATTCCAGATCCCAACAATCCAGGGCAGATTTTTCTCAGTCATGAACCTCTGGCTTTTAAGGATTTAAAACAATTAAAGGAAGCTGCCAGCATTTAAAGCACCCAAGCCCCATTTACGTTATCTCTTATGGAGTCTTTTAGGGCTATTAACCTCACCCCAAGTGATTGGCAACAGCTCTGCCCTGCTGTGCTTAGTGGGGGGGGGGGCT
The DNA here is from genome assembly GCF_982192425.1 of Myodes glareolus. NCBI lineage: Eukaryota > Metazoa > Chordata > Mammalia > Rodentia > Cricetidae > Myodes > Myodes glareolus. The sequence goes on from NC_142053.1 coordinate 140,988,160, forward strand.
TCTTATTTGGAGAGGGGAGTTTCATGATAGATGTATTCAGATTGCCGCTCAGAATGCACTGCATGGGCAACTCCAAAGAAACGCTGACATGCTAGCAGGGACAGGTGCTTTTGGGACCATTCAGCAAAAAATTCAGTACGATCTGGCAGAGATTATTGAAAGATGTTCAGTGGATCTGTTCTTCCCTTCCCATTCCTCCGGGAGTTCTTAAGCCCCTTTATGACATGCTGCCTGGGGACTCTTCCCCTGCTTCCCCCAGGATCATGACTCCAGCAGCAAAAGAGTTCCTAGATACCTTGCTTAATGCTATTGAGCGAGCACATCTCCGCTGCCTCGATTATGCTTGCCCTTTTTATTTCATGGTCTTTTCTTCACAATTTTCACCTACTGGCATTTTTTGGCAAGGGGGATCCATTTATTGGTTACATTTACCTGCTTCCCCTAAGAAGGTAGTGACCCCATATTATGAAATGGTGCTACAGCTCCTATGGAAGGCATGTGATTTTAGTTTACAAGTTTTTGGCAGGATCCCAAATAAATTTCTAATCCCTTATCAAAAAGAGGAAATAACAAGGCTACAGAGGGTCCAAGATGAATGGACCTTGTTCATCGCAATCACTGGAGCCATTTTTGATAACCATTATCATGATTCCCATTTAATTTCCTTTTTAAAGAAACATCCTGTTATCTTTCCAAGAATTATTAAAACTTCCCCCTTAAGGGAGTGCACTCAGTGTTTACTGTGAAGGACCCCAACTTCATTGGGGTCACAGTTAAAACTGTGGTTTTAACTTTAACCACAGTTATAACGCTCTGCAAAGGTTTTCAGATAGCAAGCTTCATTAAAAGGCCTCCGGAATGCAGGACCTCCGGAAGTCTGAACACAGATACCGGAGGACAGCCTTAACTGGCGGCAGAGATAGGGGTTTATGGACTGGCCATAGAGACAAACAAAGAAAGGATTGCGAGGCCTGAGTCACGTATACAACAGGACTCTCAGACATCTAGTCGCCAGCCAAGCTAGGAAGGCAGGAAGAGATAAGAAAAACAGGTAGCACAGCCCCCTCCTTGGTATCCAGGTGGGTCTGGACAACCCCCTCCTTGGTATTTAGGTAAAAAGTCAAGAATGTGCCACTCAGCTTAGCCTTATTTGAACTGACCAATGAAATGAAAGCTTTTCTGCTTCTGTACCCGCGCTTTTGCTCCCCTATAAAACCCCTCATCCCCAACCTGCAGGCGCGCAAGTCCCCGAGAGACTTTGTCGCCCGCAGGTACCTGTGTACCCCAAATAAACCTCTTGCTGCTTGCGTCCAGCTGCGTGCTTTCGACTGATCTTTGGGCTTGGGGTCTCTCCCGAGGGAAGACGCCCAGCGGGGAGTCTTTCAACTGATGGTTATTCCAAGGGTTATGCAGTGGTGGTCTCTGGTTCAATTAAAGAAAAGCAGCCCCTAGGTCCAATTTCTGTCTAAGCTGCAGAATTCACGGCCTGCCTTATGACCTTTTCTCTTTTCAAGGATCAACCCTTCAATTTGTATACTGATAGTATATATGTGGCAAGGAATGTTGGACCATTGGAAACCTCGCCATACATATTACCTACCTCTCAAGTTTTCCACCTTTTGGTTCAGCTGCAAAGTCTTATATGCCAAAGAGTGTTTCCTGCCTTTGTTGGCCACATTCAGACCCATACTTATCTGCCAGGGCCCTTGGCAGAGGGAAATAAGCTTGCAGATTCCCTCACCCACCCAATGGCATTGTTCCTTTCTGAGGAACAATGAGCCCATCATCTTCATGAAAAGTATCATTTAAATGCCTCTTCTCTAAAGTTTCACTCTGGCTGTTCTCTAGCCACAGCTACTCAAATCACATCCCAATGTACAGCTTGTGCTCCATTTCATAATACCCCCAAAGAAGGTGTTAATCCTCGAGGCCTCCATCCTAACCACCTTTGGCAGATGGATGTTACCCATTTGTCTCAAGCTGGCAGACTTAAATTTTTACATGTCTATGTAGATGCTTATTCCAAGGCAATTTATGCCTCCTTACATTCAGGATAAAAGAGTAAGGATGCTATTGCCCATTGTCTACAGGCTTTTGCCTACATGGGCATCCCAGATTTTCTCAAAACAGACAACGGACCGGCTTATACCAGCCAATGGTTTGCAAAATTTTGCCAAGAACATCAAATTGCACATACCTTTGAAATTCCACATACTGCCACAGGACAGGCCATAGTGGAGCTCACACATGCTACCCTTAAACAATTTTTTTGTAAAATAAAGAAGGGAGAGTATATCACCTCCCGAAATACCCAGTTATCTACAATTTTATACATTTTAAATTTTTTAATAGTAGATAAACAAGGTCTATCAGCAATGGAAAGACATTGGCAGAAACCTTCCCAATCTCTGGGTTGGGTTAGATGGAAGGATAGTATCATGGGACAATGGCAATCACCCACACCCATGTTGGCTAGGGTGAGGGGAGTCATTTGGGTCTTCCCTCCAGGAACCAAAAAACCCATCTGGGTGCCGGAGCAGAATGTTCAGCCAGTGGAGCCAGGCCCTACTGGTCCTGATAATATGGATTCAAGTGAAGAACATCGAGGGAGGCCTGAGATGGGCACTGGTGAGGAATGCACCCATACTGATGCCAATAAGTAAAATAAGCTCTGTTTTTCCATCCTTTTATTCCACCAATTATACATTGGGGGTTCCTGCAGCAAATATAGCATTAAAAAGATCTTCATTGGGTAATTTAACGTTTGATATATCCCATGCCCTCTGCTTCCGGAAGATTAGCAGTATTTCAGAGATGCCTAGTATCTCTCGTTCTGGACCATGCATGGTCCATAGTAATTATTCTCTGGGAGACTTTTCTTCTAATTCTTCTGGGCATCCTTGTTTTGGATTGAGAGATATCTTCTACTCAATAAATTTTAAAAGAAATGTTTCTGGACTTCCAACCCCTCTGAGACCAGCTCCCTTATGTTGGAAGATGCCACAGTCCTTCAGATTGTACTTACCATTTCCTTGGGGAAATTGTGCTCCTAAGGAACCATGGAAATTGGAGGGAGATAAATATTTATGGTGGTTTGGTCACTGACCTACCTTTAAAAACTCTTTGAGAGGGGCCTTTGATTATTCCTATAGAAATCCAAATATGGCAGAACTTTCACCTACGTTCACTGGCGTGTTTCTCTGCGGTCCTCGTGCACGTACAGATATTAGGCCTTTAGCCCTTCAAAGGGGCTTGGCCTTCAATGCTACAGCCCAAAGGAACACATCAGACATCTTTGAAACATTCCTCCAGATTAATTATGCAGCGGGAATGAATTTCTCTATTGTCAGCCTAGCTTGTGTTCTGCCTCCCTTTATGTTTGTCTTCTTTAATGGGTCGGTCAGGGAGGATGGTGTCCTTAATTGTTCTTCCAGCTCCTGCTTTTTGAGCAACTGCTAGTCCCCAACGGATGAGTCCTTACTGATGGTGAGAACTCCTGCTCTGGTTCCCCTGGTGGTAGAAGACCCACATGATGGATGAGAGCAACCTGTGAGGAGACCCCCCACCTAAGACAGGGTATCGGGGGTCCAATGACGGATAAGGGATGGTACTTCCCTTGCAGGACCTAAGACAGGACCCCTCATTATAAAATAAAGTAGGGGGAATTGTGGGAACTGCAGCCCCGAGTTACTTATCCCTGCCCCCATTTGAGGTGCTTATCTGCAAAGAAAACATAATAAATTCCCTCTGCTCCTGGAACTGAGAAAGGAATTTTAAGTGCATGGTGACCGTTCCTTGATTTCTGCTCGTGTCAGGTTACAGTCCCTTCACAGCCCCCTCCTCAATTGGTGCCATGGTATAAAAGCTAGCCCCAGCAGAACAATAAAGAAGCTGCTGTTCCACCTCAACTTCATGCTATGTGAATTCATTCAACCTGGACATCCTCTGCCGAAACTCGTGGATCCAGACCATGCAGGCACGGTAGAAAGGAGTAAGGAAGGAGTGGTGGAAGAGGAAAATAACAGTCGGTGGAACATGAGAGGCAACAAGGCAGGGAAGAGAAGGAAAGGAGGAAAGGGAGAAGAAAAATGAAATAAGAAAGGGGATGAGGAGAACGTGGAAGAGGAAGCTAACAGGAGGGAAGGAGGGGAAGGAGGAGAGGAGAAAGAGAAGTAGTGGAGAATAATGGAAAAGAGAAGAATAGAGAAGATGTGGTAGCAGTGGAAAGGGGGAGAAGGTAAAAGGAGAAGAAGAAGTAGGGGAAGGAGGATGGAGAGAGAGAGAGTGGGGAGGAAACAATAGGAAGAGGAAGAAGATGAGGAAAAGGGACTAGGCAGAGAGAAGGAAAGCACTAGGAAGAGAATGAAGAAAAAGAAGGTTAGTAGAAAGATTGGTAGAAGGAGTTGGAGAAGGAAGGAGAGAGAAGGGAGGAGAGGGGTGAAGAAGAGGAGGATTGGGATGAGGGAGAGTGTTGGGTTCAAACCCCAGCTTTGTCCAGGCATGGTTGGGAGGGGAACAGACAGAGCATGGGCAGGACGAAAGGTGGATCCTGATAGGCCATTTGTACAATGTGCATTGGGGGAATGACACCCTGGAGACTGTGTCAGTGAACAGCTTGCTTATCCAGAGGGGACAAGGGACATTTTTACTCTAGGAAGAATGGCTCCTTGGGTCCATGTGGTGGAATGTCATCAGTTTTGGACAATAACATCGAGGGTGATTCATTTGTGTACTCAGAGGCAGCAGGGACCAGAGGAAGGAACATTATAAAGTCATAGAAAGTCCAGCCTGGGCTGTTTCAGTGGTCAGATAAGCAGCGACCAGTCCCTGTAGCCTTGAAGGCACATGAGCTTATCAGATGTTACATGCATTGGGGCACTTTGGGGCACATCCACAGGAAGACTAATTGCTTGGGGTCTGCTGGCACCTGGGCAAGTGGGGAGAAAACAAACTCCTGCTGATATCAGGATGAGAAAATCCAGGTTTTAGGCTTAACTTCAGAACAGCCCCGCAGGAGAGGATGAGAAAAAGAAGGGGAAAAGGAAGGAAGGGAATAAGGAGGGAGGCTGAGGAGGAAGAGAGGACAAGAAGGCAAGGGAGAAGGAAAGAGAAGAGAAGGAAAAGGAGGAGGGGAAAATGAGGAGAGGAGTAATATAGAATGAAGGAGATAGAAGAAAATGAGTAGGGAGAGAACGAAGAGAGGGGAGGAAAGGAGAGGGGGAAGAAAGAGAAGGGATAAGGAGAGGGAAAAGGGAAAGGGAAGAGGAGGGAAAGGAGGATGGGAAAGTGTGGTGAGCCCACAAGCATGATACAGTAAATGTACAGCTGACAGATCTGTTAGACTAATCCATGGGAAGTGTTTATGTACAAATCCACATGGAGAACCTGTTCAGCAGAGCTGCGGGAACACTTCTCTTTTGGATAATTCACTGCCAATTCTGTAAAAATATTGTGAACTCATGGCGTTTCTCCCTTCAAAATGGGATTCATTCCTAAAATACCTCAGCAGTGTAACTTCTTCTGTATGGGAGCAATGGAATTACCTTCCACGAGGCCTTAGAATGATAACACTTACCCTTTGTTCCAATAGTCAAATTTACATAAAGTCAATCCCCCACAATTACCTTTGCTAACAGACAAGATAGGAATTTCAAAAAGATAGAAGACACCACCCTTAGCAGACAAATAGGCCTTGGTGTGGGTGAAGACCAAGGTTCAAAGACATTTAGTAACTATCTAATGGTTTGGAATGCCAGGTATTTGCTTAGATGCTGGCCCTTCCTGGGTGGTGTCACCTGTTCCAAGAGTACTGCATTATCAGGTTCTACCTGCCTTTTGTGATTCTGAAATGCATATTGATATCATTGTCTTGCCTATGGAATTTTTTCTAATTTTATTTTATTTTAAAAAACTATCATTTTATTGTGCATACCAATTTCAGTTCCCACTCCCTCCCCTCCTTCCATCCCCTCCACCTTTCCCCTACCCCACCCCCATCCACTCCTCAGAAAGAGTAATTTACATTGTTTTGAGGAAGGACCAAGAGCCTCCCTACTGTATCTAGGAGCAAGGATGGAGCAAGGTATGGAGCAAGGTATCCATTGAAAGAGATGGGGTTTGAAAAAGCCAGTACCAGCAGTAGGGATAAATCCTGGTCCCACTGCCAATGGCCCTCGGTAAGAGTCGGCACTTTCCAATGGATACCCATGCCTGACCCAGGCTGCGTGCTTCCTGAACTCGGGCCCACGAGAAGGGACGATTGTCCTGAGGGTTGAAAAAGAAGACACACACAGAAAAGAAACCTGGCTCATCTACAAGAGTAAATGGCAACTTTATTAAGCATAAGTCGGGTATATATACTGTGGGGCAGAAAAACACCAGCCCCTCATCAGGAACAAGGAAAGAGAAAAGTCAGGGGGCCGCACCCAAGGTCGGAGAGCAGCTGAACAGAGAAAAGAGGAAGCCAGGTGGGCATGCTCAGGCTCAGAGAAAAGCTGACCCGGGAACCTTGCCTGCAGCGAGAACATTGCTTGCAGGTGGAATTACCATAACAGTAAAGGGAGAGTTCTCTCTAAGCTACACCCTTGGGCCATAGGTGAAATTAACATAACAGGAGAGGGCAGTTCTATGCTACACCCTCAAGCTGATGCAGTGGAACCTACAGCCCTCCAGTCTGCCCCAGCCATACAACTGTCACCCACATTCCAAGGCCCTAATTTGTCATATGCTGGTTCCTTCCCTCCCCAGCTAGAGTTGTTGAGCTCCCCTGAGCTCAGGTAAATTGTTTCAGTGGGTGGTCCTATCATGGTCTTGACCTCTTTGCTCATAGTCTCACTCCTTCCACTCTTCAGCTGGACTTTGGAAGCTCAGCCCAGTGCTCCATTGTGGTTCTCTGCTTCTGTTTCCATCAGTTTCTGCATGATGGTTGTATGGTGACATTTAAGAGAGTCTTTAATCTGACTACAGGACAAGGCCAATTCGAGTACTCTCTCTACTATTGTTTAGGGTCTTACTTGGGTCATCCTTGTGAATTCTTGGGAATTACTCCAGTGCCAGGTTTCTTGCTATCCCCATAATGGCTTCCTCAATCAATATATCTCTTTCCTTGCTCTTCAACTCTGTCCTTCCTCCATCTTGACTATCCTGTTCCCTCAAGTTCTCCTCCCCCTCCTCTTCTCCCAATCTCTTTCCCTTTTGCACTCCCTTTCCCCCCACCCCCATGCTTCAGATTTTGTCAGGAGATCTTGTCTATTTCCCCATCCTAGGAGGATCTACATACGTTACTCTTAGGGGTCTCCTTGTTACTTTGTTTCTCTGAAGTCCTAGACTATGAGCTTATTATTGCAATGGTCTGTCCTGTCTCTTTAAGAGACAAGCCATGGCCACTCCCTCCTCTGTCTGCTGAGAAAAGCTGATATTCAGATTCCAACCTGAATTCCTTACTTTTCCATCTCCTTTTCAAAGATGCAGCTTCTGCCTCTCCCTACTTCTCCCTTTCCCCCTTCTGCTTCTCTGAAGAAATAGAAACAGTCATCAAAAGTATCCCAGCCAAAAGTACCACAGGACTAGTTGGTTTCAGCTCAGAATTCTACAAGATTTTCAAAGAAGAACTAATACCTATACTCAAATTGTTCCACAAAATAGAAACAGAAGGAATATTGCCAAACTCTTTTTATAAGGCAACAAATACCCTGATAACCAAAGCACAGAAAGACATTACTAAGATAGAAAATTACAGATTATTCTCACTCATGAACATTGATGCAAAAATACTAAACAAAATACTGGCAAATCGAATCCCAAGAACACATCAGAACCATCATCCACCACGATCAAGTTGACTTCATCCCAGAGATGCAGGGATGGTTCATACAAAAAATTGTCAATATAATCCACCATATAAACAAGCTGAAAAATAAAAACCACATGATCATCTCATTAGATGCTGAAAAACCTTTGAACAAAACACAACATCCCTTCATGATAAATTTCTTGGAGAAAGCAGGGATACAAGGAACATGCCTAAGCATAATAAAGGCAATATACAGCAAGCCAACAGCAAACATCAAACTAAATGGAGAGAAACTCCCAGCAATCCCACTGAAATCAGGAACAAGACAAGGTTATCCACTCTCTCCATATCTATTCAATATCATTCTTGAGGTCCTAGCTAGAGCAATAAGACACTAAAAGAAGATCAAGGGGATACAAGTTGGAAAAGAAGTCAAACTCTCACCGTTTGCTGATTGTAACATGAGGGCTGGCTTGTTGGTGTTTCCGTCCCACCTGATACCCACAGCCGGCAAATCCCAAAGAAAATCATGCGGAGTCTACATTAGATTATAAGTTGATTGGCCCATTAGGTCAGGTTACTTATTAGCTCTTATAACTTATGTTACCCCATTATCCTTATCTACGTTAGCCACATGGCTCAGTACCTTTTCCAGTGGGGCAACTTACATCTTTCCTCTCCGGTGGTCTGGGCAGAACTGGCAGAGGGAACTTCCTAGAATACTCCCAGTCTCTTTGCTCTACCTCTACTTCCTGTCTGGCTTTCCTGCCTATACTGCCTGCCTGACCAATCAGAGTTTTATTAAAATATGATTGATAGAATACAGATAATCCTCCTGCACCATTTCCCTCTTTTTTTTTAAACAAAGGAAAATACCCATAATCGATTTGATGGGAATGTGGGCATATTATTTCAGGCTACTTCCTGCTGGTTGGGGGCACTGCTTATCTTATGGGTACCTAAAGAAAATTTAGAGTTATAATCAAGTTCTGACTGGATTATCCTGTGAGTCTTGATCATCTCAGGCAGCAGTCTTGAACCTGTTCTGGATGAAGAACTCAGACATCTGGGCCATCTGTTCCTGTCGGAGATTTCTCAGGTGGCCTCCCTTGATCAAAGCTGATTTTTCTTAACTCAGAATGAATCCATAGCCTCTCATTTTCTGTTGAAACAAAAGCAAAATCTCTTCTCCAAAGTAACATACCTTTTGACTTCAATTTTGAAGCCAAGATATTTTCAAAATACCTATCGTGGGTTAGTTCAGCAGCATTTATAAACAAAAGTCCTTTAGCAGCTGTTGCTCCTTCCTCAGCATTCAAACAAGTCAAACAGAGCATAATAGCATACAGTATCAAGATTCTCTGTTTATTTTCCATCTTTATTTTAACCTCTATTTTTTCTCTTTTTACTTTTACTTTTTGAGACAGGATCTCTGTGTATCTTTGTCCTGGAATAACTCTGTAGACCAGGCTGTCCTTGAACTCACAGAGATTCGCCTGTCTATGCCTCCCCAGTGCTGGGATTAAAGGTGTGTGCTACCACACCTTGAACTCACAGAGATCTGTCTGTCCCTGCCTCCCAGGCATTGGGATTAAAGTTGTGCACTACCACACCTTGAAGTCACAGAGGTCAATCTACCTCTGCCCCTTGAAGCCACAGACGTCAATATACCTCTGCCTCCAAGGCATTGGAATTAAAGGTGTGTACTACCACAACCAAGTACTCCCCTTTTTTCTTTTTTACTTCTAAGAACTTTAACCTTTAGCCTGCATATATTTTTAACACACTGTAAAATATTTAGAGGTTTTCTTCATCTTTGAATCTCTCTTTACCGTATATCTCTCTTTTTCTGACCACATGAGCCTTTAATTTACTAAGCAATATGGAGAGCCATGGCTTTGAAGGCTAGATCCAGCCCATTCCTTAGCTTTCCATCCTCATGGCAGAAGTACCACCAGAGTGATTTTTATCGTCACAACTCTACAGTGTTTCAAGGTTCCTGCCAGAAAGCAAGCTGCAGCTTTCTGCTCACAGACCACACTCGACTGGACTGCCTGCCTGAAAGAGTCAGAAATTGCCCTGGCAGGACAGCCCAGAAAGCCAGCATTTTAAAACGGTGCAGCTTTTTTCCTGCTATGGCTGAAAGCTGAAAAGCATGCGTTCAGCTTTTCATCAACACCATTTAAGTATTTCGTGGCAGGACCTCTTAAAGGAACTACAAAGTTTTGCAGTTAAAGCTGAATCAGGAAGCCTCTCTTAGATGAGAGCGCTTTCTTGCCTCTAGCAAGCAGAGCAGACCTGAGAAATTGCTGCTACCAAGAAAACATGCTTTACTCTATTCTTTCCCAAGCTTTCTCAAGCTTTCTGTGGATTCTGTTATCCACGTGGGCTCCATCTGTAACATGACAGCCAGCTTTTTGGGGTTTCTGTCCCACCCGGTACCCCACAACCGGCAAGCCCAAAGAAAATCACACACAGGACTCCATAAGATTATAAACTGATTGGCCCATTAGGTCAGGCTACTTATTAGCTCTTACAGCTGATATGAAAGTTTACATAAGCAATCCCAAAATTCTACCAAGGAACTTCTACAACTCATAAGCACTTTCAGTAATGTAACAGGATATAATATTAACTCAAAAAAATCAGTGGCCCTCTTGTACACAGATGATAAATGCAGTGAGAAAGAAATCAAAGAAACATCACCCTTCACAATAGCCACAAATAGCATAAAATATCTCAGATTAACTCTAACCAAACAAGTGGAAGTCTTGCATAACAAGAACTTTAAATCTTTTGAGATAGAAATCGAACAAGACACCAGAAAATGAAAAGATCTTCATGCTCTTGTCTAGGTAGAATTAACATAGTAAAAATGGTAATCTTACAAAAAGCAATCTACAGATTCAATGCAATGCCCATCAAAATCCCAGCAAAATTCTTCACAGACTTCAAAAGAGTGGTTCTCAACTTAATATGGAAAAGCAAAAAACCCAGGATAGCCAAAACAATCCTGTACAATGAAAGAACTTCCGGAAGCATCACAACCCCTGACTTCAAACTCTACTACAGAGCTACAGTACTGAAAACATCCTGCTATAGACATTAAAAACAGGAGGACCAATGAAACCAAATAGAAGATCCAGATATTAATCCATACATTTTTGAACACCTGATTTTTGACAAAGAAGCAAAAAATATCAAATGGAAAAAAGAAAGCATATTTAACAAGTGGTACTGGCATAACTGCATATCAACATGTAGAAGAATGAAAATAGACCCATATTATCACTATGCACAAATCTCAAGTCCAAAGGGATCAAAGACCTCAACATAAAACCAGACACACTGAACTTTATAGAAGAGAAGTGGGAAGTACACTTGAATGCATTGGCACAAAAGACCACTTCCTAAATATAACCTCAGTAGCACAGACGCTGAGAGAAACACTTAATAAATGGGGCCACCTGAAATGGAAATGCTTCTGTAAAGCAAAGGAAATGGTCAACAAGACAAAATGACAACCTACAGAAATGGAAAAGATCTTCACTAACCCCACATCAGACAGAGGTCTGATCTCCAAAATATTCAAAGATCTCAGGAAATTGGTCATCAAAAGAACCAATAATCTAATAAAAAAATGGAGTACAGACTTAAACAGAGAACTCTCAATGGAGGAGTCTAAAATGGCTGAAAGACACTTAACAAAAGGCTCAACATCCTTAGTCATCAGAGAAATGCAAATCAAAACAAATCTGAGATTCCATTTTATACCTGTAAGAATGACCAAGATCAAAAACACTGATGACCACTTATGCTGAAGCTGATGTGAGAGAATTGTTTGTATTCTGTCAATCATGTTTTATATAAACGCTGATTGGCCAGGCAGGAGGCGTAGGTGGGAAAACCAGACAGGAAGTGGAAATGATGCAAGGAGATCAGGAGAATTCTGGGGAGGAGGAAGTTGATTCCTCCCACTCCTGCCCAGATCACCGAAGCAGCAGGATGTGATCTGCCCAACTGAAAAGGTACTTAGCCACATGGCTAAAATAGATTAAAAAATGGGTTAATCAAGATGTAAGAGTTAGCTAATAAGTAGCTTGACCTAATGGGCCAATCAGCTTTATAACTTACAGAAATCTCTGTGTGGTTCATTTTCTCTGGGGCCTGCTAGCTGGGGGAACTGGGTAGGACAGAAATCTAAACAAACAGGCCCCTTCATTTTACATGGAGCAGTTGGGATTAATGGGAATACTCCTGCATTGCTGGTGGAAATTTAAGCTGGTACAGCCTCTTTGGATGTCAATTTCTCAGAAACTTAAGAAACAACCTTCCTCAGACTCAGTAATACCACTTTGGGGTAAACATCCAAAGGATGCTCAATTGTGCCACAAGGACATGTACTCAGTGATGTTTATAGCAGCATTGTTTGTCATAGGAGAAACCTGAAAACAACCTAAATGACCCTTGTCCAAAGAGTGGATAAGGAAAATGTGGTACATTTACACAATGGAGTACTACACGGCAGAAAAAAAATGGTATCTTGAATTTTTCAGGCAAATGGATGGAGCTTAGAAAACATCATTTTCAGTGAGGTAACCCAGACCCAGAAAGACAATGACCACATGTACTCACTCACAAGTGGTTTTTTTGCATAAGTCAATGAAAATCAGCCTACAAATCACAATCCTAGAGAACCTAGACAACAATGAGGACCCTAAGAAAGACATACATGGATCTAATCTATATGGGAAGTAGAAAAAGAGAAGATCTCCTGAGTGTATTGGGAGCATGGAGACCTTGGGAGAGGGTTGAAGGGGAGGGGAGAGCCAGGGAGCAGAGCAGAGAAAAATGTTAAGTTCAATAAAAATCAATAAAATTTTTTGAAAAGTACAGAATAGATATAAGTTAAAGAGGCTGAAGTGAAGTTGAAGAGGTTCAGAAGTGGACTGAGAAGGGTTCTGGAAGAACAATGAACCAGATCAGTGCCTGGAGGAAGCTGCTCCTGGAGCTGCTAGAGTCAGGCTTTCAGAGTAAAACTGTTCCAGTTAAAGGCTGAACTGAGGTCTGACAGCAACAAACAGTGGATTCAGGTTCAGGTCCATACAAGAGAGAAGTTTGATGGGAAGGTAGTTGAATAGACCATTCAGGGAGTCCTTGGTCCTTCATGCATATGCCAGGTATCAGATGATAGTTTGATATTAGAGCCGTGGCCGGTGTCTATCACTTTCTGGGATCCAAGTAAAGAATTTCCATACTTTTCTTGGCTTGGTGAATCTGTTAAGTTCTTGGTCCTGGTTTTAGTTATTGGACCTTAATATTCCTATGTGCTGCACAATTTCAGTTCACTCAATAAATGAATGCAGTGGGTCCATTCTCCATGCCCAGGCATAAGTCATCTATCAGCCTATTCCAGATAAGTGGTACCTGATAGATGATACAGTTTCTGAGTCTATCTAGGTACTTCTTATCCTTCTCTACCCAAATGGAATCAGCTGCTTGTAAAATGGAAACCTCCTAAGACACAGCCTGAAAAATCTTTGCTTCATACAATATAGAGAAAGTCAGAGTGGGGCATAGCCTGATCACAATAAGGACTAAAAGAAAATTAAAGGCAATGTACCAGTTGAAAAGACTGTATGTGTGTGTTTGTGTGTGTGTTGTGTGTGTGTGTGGGGGGAGTCACCACAATTTGCCCAAAATCTGAACTCTCCTGGATAAAACCCCTGAGATTTCTTGAGTCTTATAAAAGATATTATTTGTCATATTAAGGTCTGCAGTGAGACCATTGAGGACTAAGCTGTGGAAGCAGCATGGTCTTTCTAGCTGGTACTTGATTTGATCAATGGTATTTTCTTCTTTCCTTGTCCCCCTCATCATCTTATCATCCTAATCCTCTATGTCCTCTGTTTCTTTTTCTTCCTGTATCTTGTCTGTAGCCTTTGTGATGTCCTGTGTCTAATTGTCACACTCTTTTGTGGTCTTTGGTGACAAAGTTGTTCGAGATGGTGTCATACCCTACTTCTAGATTTTGGCATTGAGGCAGTATTTAGACTGTACATTTCTAGGTATATCCTACATGTCCTTGTAATCAGAGTTGTTCATCTGTTGTGGCTTCCACATGCTCTTATACTCAGAGTTCTGAATCACAGATAATTCCCACTCTTTATCGACCTTACCATCCTAGACCTCAGGCATTTTAGCACTATTTATTAAAGATATGTTCAAGTTTGTCCAGACCTCAAGTCTGTGGGATTAACAATCTTAGCCAGCCTTCCTAGTAATTTGTCTTGGTGTCTTCTGAATTCTTTCTGTTTGAAAGGTTTCTTGGGAAGTCTTTCCCAATCATTCTTGACACCATTTGGCATTGTGAGTTTTCACTCCATAGGTATTGTTTAGCTACACTGTTAGTTTGTTACTGTTTATCATCTATATACCAAATAGTCATACTGAGCAGCATGATGTTGCCATTGTAACTGAAGGTGCGGTGTGCCTTTGTGGTGCTGGGGCCACTGATGCCAGACCAAAGTTAATGATGCATTCTGAGTCTCTATGCATGTCCACCCAGGTCAGATTTGGGAAATAACTTCATACAGTTGCTCCCAGTTTTCTTGAAGGTCATTATGTTTCTTCTGATCTTTATGAAACTTGAAAGAACCAAGGATGAGTTGGATAACATAATATTTATGCTTAGATTCCATTAAGTTGTAAGTCTACTCTCTTTAGTTACAATTTCTATTGCTGTGATGAAACAAAATGACCAAAAAGGAAGCTGGGGAGGAAAGGGTTTATTTGGCTTATACTTCCATATTGCTGTTCATCATTGAAGGAAGTCAGGTCAGGAGCTCAAACATGGCAGGAACCTGGAGGCAAGAGTTGATACAGAGGGCATGGATCAGTGCTGCTTAGTGGCTTGATTCCCCTTGGTTTGTTTTGTCTCTTTTCTTATAGAACCCCAGGACCACCAGCCCAGTGATGGCATTAGCCACCAAGGGTTTGGCCCTCCCCTACTGATCACTAATTGAGAAAATGCCTTACAACTGATCTCATGGAGCCATTTCCTCAACAGAGGCTCTTTCCTCTTTGATGATTCTAGCTTGTGTCAAGTTAATACAAAACCAGTCAGTATATCCACCTGTCTCCAACTGGAACTGTTCCTTGGAGATGGTATGTTCAATTGGATGCAAGTATACTGAGTAGCACAACATCAGGGAGGCATGGTAGTCATGGAGCTGTTAGTCAAAGCTGTTAGCACTCTGGCTTTGAAAGATGGGAGGCCAGCAGTTCTGTAGTGTAGAACTACTACAGAACTGGCACCCTCAAATTCCCTGCAGGAAGCAGATATTTGGGTCTGATAATTTTAAAACTATAGTCTGAAAGTTTCAGTCTTTGGATTATTTCATCTAGTCATAAGTCTTATTATTGATATTAATTAGATTTTTCTTTCATTTTAATTTTGTTGCCTATACTTGTCTTTTTGTTCTCATTTGTCTATTTTTTATCTTTTCTTGCTTTCAATGACTGTCTTCTAATGTTACATTTTAATTTATTTAATAGTTTTTCACTATATAATTTTTGTTGTTTCCTTAGTGTTTGCTTTATGAGTTACATTTTAAATTAAATTATTTATTTATTATAGATGTGGGGAGCATGCGTGACACATGAGTGTGGAGGCCCAAGAATAACTTACTATAATTGGTTTTCTCCTTCTGGGGAATTGAACTTTGGTATTAAATTTAGAATCAAGTGCCTCTGCCTCCTGAGTCACAGGCCCAATTTGAAAAAATTTGATTTCTTCCTTGACACTTTCATTACCATACTCATCACCCTACCTTCGCATATCCCTTGCCACCAGTGTCAACTTCAGCTCCCTGCAAGAAGTCTCTCCTCTCACTGTCATGGTTTTATTTTTGTTTTTGTGCTGTGACCCGCTGAGTTTAACCAGGTTCACTCATATGAGCACAGGTATGGAACTATCCATTGTACCATGGGTAATTTCCCAGTGGCTACACTGAAGATAATGATCCCCACTTGCCAATAGTCATCAACTGTTAGTAGCTACTTCTGGAGGGACTAGGCTCCTTGAGTCACTGTTCCCATCCATGACTGAATGTTGATAATTCCTTTCTTACGCGAGTCGCATGCAGCTGCAGTTTCTGAGTTCATGAGTGCATGGGCCATGTTCTGCCCACAAGCAGCATTTCACAATGCTTTTACCCATCATCCAACTCTTACATTCTTCCTGTCCTCTTTTCCAGTATCTTCTCTGAGTCTTGGAGAGAGAGTGATAGTGATACTGAATTTAGAGTGAGTATTTACCAGTCACTTATTCTTAGCACTTTTATCAGCCATGAGTCTTTTTATTACTACTGCTCACTAAAAAAAAGAAGGCTCTCTGATAAAGGCAGAGGGAAGCAGTAGCCTATGGATGTAAACATAAAAATCTAGAAAGTACTGAAACAACATGTCCATTTAGTAAAACAAAAGTAGTAGGTTCATCCTTAGTGTCTAGGACCTCCCTAGTCATGTGCCTTTGACCAGATACACAGTACAAGAAAATGCATTCCTTCCTGTAGACTAGGCCTCAAATCCAATCTGAAAGCAGGTGGTCACTCCCATAACAATCATGCTACGATTGCACTAGTGGTCTTATCTTACATAGCAGGTTGATATTATAGCTTGTAGGATTAACAGTTAACTTTCTCCTCTAGTTGCCTATATAGCACCTTCAAGCTCTATGAAAGCTAGCCATCAGAAAGGAAGATTCTAGCTCAGTTGCAGCAAGATTTCTCTATGTCCTATTGCTACGGACCGGCTCAGGGGAGCCACTCAGACCGTGGGGGAATCAGGGTGAAGGCACAGGAGAAATCAGGATACGGCGAGGAAAGTGACAAACAGACCACTCGCAATGTACTTGAGACATGCTGCTGCAATTTTTACTATTTTCAGTGCAGGATTATATATTTTTTTACAATCAAAGAACTTGGCAAAGGCATACATCATCAAATCATAGAACAGAAAAGAATAGCATAAAACAGTTTACAGAAAGAATCTTTGAAGATGCTTTGACTTGGGCACAAGGACTTCTGCTCTCTCATATTTTGTAAAATAAACTTTTTCTTCTTGCCTTCAGAGAGACCACTGCCCTTGAGCTAGACCATCTTTATCAGCTTGCAGGTGGCTAGCCGATTTGAGCTAAGTGACCTTGTGTGCCTGGGTGAGAAAGAAAAAGGCTATTATCTCCCTGGGAAAGCTTTCTGCTAGGAAAATTCTAATACACAGTCTTGAATCTCTCTGAAGTTTACTTTATATCACTCACCTCAACTCTCCTCCCTTCTCAATTCTTAGGCTCAGATATTGTCAGCTTAGGTTAGGTCTTTTTCTTCCCACTAAAAAGGTTTCATAGGCCTTCTATTTACAACTGTACATATTTCTCAGGCAAATGCCTAAAGGTTTTTCCTAGTAAAATTAACTCCTTTTGTTCCACATCATCAAGGAATTGTCCTAATGATGACCCTGCCAATTCCCAGAACTGGCTACTTCTTTTAAGGCTTTAATTAATAGTGGAGCAGAATTCAAAAATGTCCTTAGCAGTCTTGTTTGTATTCGCAACTGCCTGGAATAGTCTGATCTGTTAGCAATATGCAAGGATCACAAAGAACACACAGACAAGGGAAAAAGCAGACATATGGCTCCAAGTCGAGTCAATACAAATGGCGACTCAGGTGGCATCATGACCACAGCTGATTGCCAAGGGACCGCTTGGAACACACAGCTCCGAGAAGCACAAATCCCAATCCTCCGGTAACACTTTCCTGCCTAGTCAGCATTTCTGCTACACTGGCGAGACAGCCGTGGATGTAGCATCCTATAACCAAAGTGTGTGGTATCTTCAGTAATAGGCTCTTCTTACCATCTAGTTCTGGTAGATAATCAGCTAACCAAGAGCAAATATTTATGTTATCAAACTTAATGTGAGATATATATTAATTCTAGAAAGTTGCAGAAAAATGTATTCTCTATTCCCATTTTGGTGTTATTATTTTACGCATATTACATAATACATGTATTATAATTCCCAATTAGACACAAATATTGTTATCAGACTAGATTCCAGACTCTTTGGAGTCAGAAAGTTAATATTTAAGGATATAGAGTTGATAGCAAGGAATCAGGTTAATTTAAATACTGGGACCTTGGAAAAAGTAGAGACGTTAACTGTCCCCAAATCTCCATCTTGATAAATTCTTGGGCACACAAGCACGAAGTTTTCACAGGGATAGAAAGAAAGAGGAAGAGAAAGGCAGGTAGACAGCATGCCTTTGCCACACAGAGTGTTTTTTTCTTTCTTCTCTATTCAGGTCATATAATGAACCTCACCTCTGGAAGAGATCATATCATTCTTTTTAGAGATGTATTACATTTCTGCAAGTCCAACCTCAAAACAGTTCACATGCTTAATGCCAGTGATACAGGAAATTAATGAATGAGGAGTGGTATTACACATGCTGGTGTTATCTAAACATCGCCAGATGTTCTGTAAATATTAAATAAATTCTTTAACAGTTAGCATATTAATCATTTAGGTGCAGGTCTTCCAGAATTGAGAATTGTTGGCAACGAGGACATAGTCATTTCAAAAGGCACAAATAACCTTGTAGAAGAGCAAAGGTGGCCAAAGAAAAAAAATTTGCCAAGTATAGCTCCCAAAGGATTTTTCATTGCTACAAGATTATGTCATATACTAGCATATATTTTAAAGGAGCAAGAGAAAAATCAGAGAGCAAATGTAGAATGTTTCTTGTGTGACACATGTCATTTTCTATTTATAGTTCTCTTCATTCATTTCAAGGATTCTAACTCATCATCTAGAGTCACATCATTAGCTCAGTACAGATCTTATTGTCATACATATCTGCTTTGAGTTCCTGCTGTGACTGCTTTGGATGATGCACTGTGATGTAGAACTGTAAGCTGGAATAAACCCTTTCCTCATTGTCTTGCTTATTTTTCTATTTCTGTGATAAAACATTATGACCAAGGCAACTTATAAAAGAAAGTATTTATTTGGGTTTATTGTTTCAGGTAGTTAGAGTCCATGATAAAGAAGTGAAGGTACAACAGCAGGAAAATTGAGAGTTCGCAATTCAAACTACAACAGGAGTTAGCAAGGGCACACTGGGAATGGTTCCCATCTTTTGAATCCTCAAAGTCCCAAATCCCCAAATGATACATGTCCTCCAACAAGGCCAAACCTAATTCTTCTCAAGCAGTTCCACTAAATGAGAACCAAGTTTCTATGAGCCTATGAAAGCCATTCCCATTCAAACCTCCCTACCTCCCCAAGTTGCTTTTGGCCATGCTATTTTATCATAGCAATAGAAACCCTATCTAAGACAGTGCACGAATTAGGTGGCAGACTACAGGTCAGGGGGGTCATTGCCATCAAAGTATTGGCTAGCCACTTCTTCATGAAGCCACAATAAGAACAGTGCACCCATTCCTCAGTTGAGTGTATCCAATAAATTTATTTCCCAGGCTTATTTCCCTGATATGATTTTAATATGTCCATGTATCCCAAGAGTATCAACTTACCCAATATAATTATAGGATGATATTCTCTTTACTCCTCAGAATAAGTCATTTATCAGTCTGTACTGATGGGGCAACATAAACAGATGATATTGTTTATGTACCTACCCAGGTAAGCAGCTGTCTTCTATCTTTAAGATGAATTAAAAAGTATCAAACCAAAACAACAACAACAACAAAAACAAAACCTGATTATATAATGGAATCTTTAGGGCAAGTCACAATCTGAAGATCCATTGTTTCCCATAATATGAAGTAACTTAGAGCAGGTCTGGTTTCAACAAATAACAATAGGTGATGGTGGTCTCTTTAGCTGGGTTAGTATAGGGCCCCCAAAACAAGATAGGAAGATTTTGATAGTAGTTCACGTTAGTGAAATCAAATCAAACCAACTTCAGGTTGGATGCCTGAGGTTGATGTTAAGAATCTTCCTCTATTACTCTTTCACCCTTATCCTTTGAGGCAAGGTCTCTCAATTAAACCCAGAGATCACAGCTATATTTATCTCATTTGCTATCTTGATATAGCAGTACTCTAGCTCTGCTTCTGCATCTGGAATAATAGGTGGGTTAACATGCACACCCTGTATTTACATGCTTCTGGGTATCCAAGCTCCACCTCTCTGGGTTTGGGTAAACAGTGTTTTAACCACTGAGCAATCTTCCTAGGCCAAGAATGTGTTCTTGCTTCCTTGTTTGCACTATATAAACACTTGATTACTTCATCTATTACTTTGCCTCATCTGAATATCTCTTAGGAACAAAAGAATGCATCTTGCTGTTGTCCTTGAGACAGGAAGAAACTGAAGGACTCCCCATAGCACACATTAGTGAACTGCTTTTAAAATGAAGTGAAGAATTATGCATTTATGGTTTGTTTTATAATTATGTAATTGTTTTTGCCAGTCCTTAATTTTTTTTCTGTGTGAATTTGGATTATCAGCTAAGGTTATTTGTTTTCTATCAAAAGAACTTCCAGTATTTCTACTGAGATGGAGTCTGACAGAAGAATATTGCTCTTTTTGTTTATTTGATAATGTTTCTCATTTCACTTCTATCTTTATACATTGCCTTTGCTGGATGCAGATTTCTCAGTTGACTGCACCCCTCCCCCACCTTTTGGATCACTGTGACTGGTTCCCTAACTTTATCTCAGGGCTTCTTCCTTATTATTGTTGAGTTCTTGTTCTGGATTTTGTTCTTGTTTTTCTCTGTGAATGGCTGGGCTGTTTTAGTGAACTCTATGCCCTCCTTTGAAGCCTTTGATATTATTCCTCTGGCACAAAGTTTGGGGCATGTCCCTCAAGTCACCCTAAAGTGAACAATTTTACAGCCCCCTCTTTCATTTTCCTTGAACACTTTTATCTGTTAAATTCCAGGGGTTGCCAGTCATTTACTTTTTTTTTATTATCAACCATGTCTTGAAGCTTAAATTGTTACATAGAGAGATACAATCAAATATAAGGTCTTTTGACTATAATTTGTATGTTTCTTTCTTTATTTTCTTTTGTTTGAGATAGGGTGTCATGTAGTCCAGACCAACCTCAAACCTACCATATAGCTAAGGATACCCTTAGCATTGAACTTGTTACCTCCTGTCCCCATTTCCCAAGTGCTATAGGCTTGCATCACCTGGAAGCTCTGTTTGAGTGGGGGTGGGACTCATGAAGGTTGTATCCCTAGCTGAGGAACTATTGGCAACTGATGGCTGCTGGGGGATGTGGAGAGTCAGTTTTCTCCAGGGCAAGGACTCTGAGAGGCTACCCATGCTCCAGTAGATTGCCCTACACCCATGCACATACAGATAGCTCTAAGTAGACCCAGAAGACATTTTTTAAAGAACACATGAAGTTGAAAGGGAAAAGGTGATGGGGAAGGGGAAGAGGAAAGAAAGCAAAGAGGAAGGAATTGGGAATAGGTTTTTATCAAAACACTATACACATGTATAAAATTATAAAAAGAATAAAAAAAGATTTTTTATTTTTATTTTATTTATTCTTGTTGTTGTTGTTCTTGTTGTTGTTAAAAAAAGAAAAAAGAAAAGTGTGGTATGGTCATAGTGCTTGAAGTCAGTGTGTTAGAAAAACATTCTGACTGAGGAGGAAGGCTGCCTCCTCCCCCACCTCATTCCTCCTGTTTCACAGCAGCAAGCTAGCCAGTCTGCTGTTTTGTCTGTATTTCCCCATGAACCGAACAATCACTTCCCAATTGCTTTTCATCACAACCTCTGCTGTTTCTGAAAGTGTTTTACAAATAGACTTCTCTATTCTCTGCTTGAAATAAAGTTGGAGATCCCAAGTACTCTGATTTATAGCTTGTCTCCTGCCCCTCCTCCCAGGACAAAATTTCTCCCTTGAATGATACCCCCATTTTAGAAGCTGAGTGCTTGAGGTGGGAAAGCAGCAACCTCAGGTCTTCTCCATTTTTCTTCACATGCGAGCATGTACACACACACACACACACACACACACACACACACACACACACACATTCTGCTGCAAAGGGGAAAGCATGGTCCCAGTATTCTCAGTGTTGTTGCACCCAAAGGCAGAACCTCAGTACCGCAAAGGGAGGCAGCTGATAGGAGAGAGCCTGCCTTTTGGCTGTGCTTAGCTGGGTCTCATCTTCAGCAGCACGTAGTTAGAAACAGAATAAAACACATTAATATCCTGCCCCTCCCAGGAAGCTAGGCCCTGTCTGCTTGTTGTGGAGAGTGGGGCAATGTCCCACGCTATCGTCTCGCCAGCAAGAACCACACAGGACACTAGGATTCTTCTGCAGAAATAGCTTTAATGCATCCTGAGAGAGAGAGCATCAGCTAACATGGCCGGGGACCCAGATATGAAGGAACCCATCCCTTATATAGGAAACAGTCCTTGCTTCGGACGTGTCACCCTTGGATTGGTCCGCTGCCCAATTAGCCCAGGTGAAGCCTCGGGAGTAGGCGGGGACAGCAGTGGAAAGTTACTTAGCACATGTGCGTTCACCTGGTGGTGAAACCAGATGCCAGCGCCATCTTGTAATGGGGCATGTGGATGCGGCCCTTCACAGAGCAAATTCAACAAGAATTTGAACTGGGATGAGAGATGAGAGCAGATCTTGGTACAAATAACACAGACTTCCTCTGTCCTTTCCCAGTATTAGAAGGTATTTTGGAATGCAAGTTTGTTTATTTGTTTATGTGCCCTTGGGATTTGGCAGAGACTTTGAATGGTGACTTTGCAAAGTCAGTTATTCCAGTTTCTATAGGGAGGGTCCTCAGAGTTCTTGACCTTATCATGCTGGAAGCAGTACTCCTTGTCTTTGACATTTATATCAATCTGTGATTTCTGCTTTTTTTTTTTTTTTGGTTTTTCAAGACAGAATTTCTCTGTAGCTTTGAAGCCTGTCCTAGAACTCACTCTGTAGACCAGGCTGGTCTTGAACTCACAGGTCTCTGCCTCCCTGAGTCCCTGAGTGTTGGGATTAAAAGTTTGCACCACCATCTCCTGGCAATGATTTCTGTGGTTTTTTTTTAGACAAAAACCAAAGCAATGAAGTCCATCTTGGGTGAAATAATTCCATAGATTCAATTACTTTGACAATCAGTAAAACAGTTAAAAAAAATTTCCATGAAAAAAGAGCGAGAGCTATTAGATTGGTGTTTGGTTGAAGGCTTCACCACAGGCATCCTTTCTAAAATGTTTGGGTGGAATTTTCCATTCCAGGCCCCCTCTCCTGGGAGTTGCTGCAGCCCAGACTCCACCTTTGAAAAAAGCCAGTCAAATGGTGACCCCTCCTCAGAGAGGGTGAAGACCACTCCCACAGGGTATTTAAACTGCCCCCCAGACAATGAACATGTGGTCTTTTGCTTCTCCTTACCCCTCTCTGACTGAAAGGACACCCAGGAGCACTGATATTCATTAAACCTGGGTTTTTTTCTAATTTGGTTTGATTTGGTCTGATTTGGATTATGCATGGGTGGAGAGGCTTGTTGGGAAGAGAACTATGCATGTGAAAGCTATCCACCAGAGCATGGCATTTGGTTGATTAAATTCATGTTGTTACTATAAGCTTTCATCATCTTTCTTTTTGAATATAGTGTTTATTGACATGCTAGAGAATCAGAATTGAGCTAAACTTTTAAAAACATTTATTTATTCATGTGTGTGTTGTGTGTGTGCACATGTGCATGTATGCATATCTCTGTGTATATGTTGTGGCATGCATGTGGAGGTCAGATGACAGCTTTCAGGAGTTGGAGCCTATCATCAGCATCCAGAGATTAACATCAGGTTATGAAGCTTGGCAGCATGCACTTTTTCCTGCTGAGTCATTTTGCCAGCCCAGTTGTTTTCATGCCAAATGTTCCCAAGAAGGACAGACAATAGCTTCATATTCAGCACAAAGCTTAAAAAATAAACCAAACGCCCAAAACAAATTGAGCCACAAGGCAATCTCTTTGCCTCCATTTTGTTTTTTATTTCTTTCCATTTCAGTTAAGACTTTAGTAATCAGTCTATGTGATCGCTTGACTCAACCCATGAACTTGTTGAAAGGTCAGCTGTATTAATTACTGCTGTGGCCAAAATCCTGACAAAGAACAGCTTAAGGAGGGTGTGTTTGCTTCTGCTCACAGGTCCTCTCTCAAGAGGATTTAGTCCATTCTTGTGGAAAAGGCTTCATGGCAGGAGTATGAAGTAGCTAGTCACTTTGCTTCCTCCCCAGTTATGAAGCAGCGAGTTGACAGGAAGTAAGGCCAGGGTGCAAAACCTCAAGACTACTTCTGAGTGAACTACTTCTTCCAGAGAGGATTTACCTCCTAACTATTTTATAACCTTCCAAACTGGTGCTACCAGTTGGGGACTAAGTGTTCAAATACATGAGCCTAGAACCTATGGGGAACATTTAACATTTAAACCATGTGCTGTTAGGTCTCAAACCAGGGACAAATGGCTGACTGAGGTGCCCATTAACATATCAAAGTGGACACTGACTGCCAGATTCTTCCAGCATCCCTCACTATCTGTTATAGGGCACTCCTGACTGGCATACTCCACGCCCTACCCTGAACTCTCCAGCCCAGGTATTGTGCTGGCCTTCCCTCCACCCGGCTCCTTTGGCCCCTAGATAACTCAGCCATTTTGGCTATGCCAGTCTTTTGGGCAGTTTTTGATCCAGGCAACCCCTGGCCCAGCTCAGTCCCACCTCATTCATTCATTCTGGAGCCCCCAGATGTCCCTGCCTCTGACTATGCTCTCCCTTTTATCTACACTAACCCTTCTCTTCCAGCAAGTCTAGCAGTCATGGCTTTTCTTTTTTCTTTCTCTTTTCATTCAAGTACAACTCTGCAAATAAGTTTTTCAGCAATTGTTATTTTACTAGCATTGCTGCTTTCCAACCATGGTAATGGCAGGGCACTCATTCTGGACAATGAATTTTGAATAGGTCACAGCAGGAGGCCAACATTAACCCGAGGTTTATATAGCCTGATGGTTTATAAAACCTGTTTTTTTTTTTTACTCTCTATTAAAGATGACCAAAATGGTTATGTGCTTTACTGTTTTTCTATTCTTAAAATTTTAAAAATTCATTTTTTGAGAATTTCATACATGTCTTATAATGTATTTTGATTGTACCCATTTCTTACTTTCCCTCTCTAACTCTTCCCAGACAGTTCCATATTCTCATTCCATGTCCTTTCAAAAAAAATAAATAACTCACTGAGTCCAAAATTAGTCCTACCTAAATGTGCACAGTGTGAGAGGCGCCCACTAGAACATGGTCAACCTAGTAGGGCCTCACCCTATAGAGAACTGACTCTCCCTTTCCCAGCAGCCGTCAAGTACCAATAGTTTCTCTTCTAGGTGTAGAGCCTCATTAATCCTTCCCACAGTCATGCTGGAATATTGACTTGACCTTGTGCAGGCTTCTGTAGCTGCTGTGAGTTTATTGGTGTGATAGTCTCACAGTGTCCAGAAGACATTGTTAGGCAGCACTCCCTCCCAACCCCTGGCTCCCATCATCTGTGGGGCTTAGAGAGTTGGCAGCAGAGAATGTCATTTAGATGCCACATTTATGTTGGAACGCTCCACCTACACGAATTCTGCTCTTTGACAAGTCACGAGTTTGTACTAATCACCATTCATCAGCACAAAGAACGAGATCTCGTTTCATCTGATACCTGCTTTCCTGCCACTTGAGTAGGCTATAGGCAGGTGTGGAGAGGCGAGTGCAGGCAGTGAGAGAGAGGGAATGCATTGCCTGTTCCCTACTGAGCCAGAAAGTGTGTGGTGGTTCAGTTTGAGAAGCAGTTTTGTCTACTCTCACTAAGCTAGTTCTTGAGGATGCTAGCTCATACATTGATTTTTAAATGATACGGGGAGCTGGGAGTATGGCGTAGTGACAGAACACTTGTCTGGAGTGGCTTCATGTCCCTGGACTGGAGTTGTGAAGCTGCCAAATAGTAATACAAATAATAAAGCCAGAGACTGCAAATAAACAAGGAGGGTTGTCATTCCTCAAGTGCTTTCAGACAATTGTCCCATGGCATGAGGATAGAAAGAAATTTATTACAAATGATTATTTCTCAGTCCAAGTTACTATTAACCAGGTATTTGATTTAAATACCAACCCAAAACCTCTAAGTTTTATAGCAACTAGTAAATATGGAAGAATGCCAAGAATTCTCCAGAAAAGGTCTCTGCTGAGACATACGCTGACAGAAATAAAGTGGTACACAACTTCCTAAGACAATATATCAGAGCAGTTGAAGCACTAATAGCAACTATTTTTTTTTGGCGGGGGGAAATAAGGATGTCTGTGGAAATGGACAGACCATGACGAATGCCTTTATACCTTCTGCCTGGCTGCTGATTCTGAGCTTTTACTTTAATCTATCAAAGTCTCTGGGGAATTGCTTCCAAAGCAATATTTGGACACAAAGTAAATAATAAATAAAAAACCAAAAGCATATACCTTATTTTAGTTTTGTTTTTAATCAAGTCCCTACCAGAGAAAAGTCTTTGGTGAAGTGATTAGTTGACAACAACAGCCTCTAGAGACTTTCAAAGACTTTATTGTTGAATCTACAAAAATCTACAAAGACTAGAGGCTTACAAAGATTTTATTGTTAAATCTGCAAAAATCACTCTTAAAATGTGTTTTAAAAATTGGTAACAAATTTAAGTACCTTAAAATTCTATTAAAATGCCAAGTGATTTCTTTTAGCTATGTTTTTGCATGTTTCAGCCTCCAGAGCAATACTGAGTTTTATTATCTGCCATGCAAACATTCACACTCAGGGAATTATGGGCACGCAGTTATATTTAACTTGAATATCACTTAAGTATGGCAGGATATGGAATTATATTCATAGAAACATAATTAAAGTACAGAGACATACAACAAGTAGGTGGAAGTGTGTGCAACCACTCAAGGTAAGCACTAAGCTCGACTGTGCTGTAGATTAGAGCAGACTATAATGAGCTTTCCATTTAATGAGATCACTTTAATTCTCAACCAGATTAGAGGCAAAGGGTTCTTCAGAGAAGTGCCAGTTCTTAGTCTAACAACAGAAGTGGTGAAAATGGTGTTTTGAAAAGATTCTAATTTGAATTTAGAAGTAGCCAGTGAAATGAAAACTAGATCTCCAAACTGCTTCTTCATCATCATGGTATGCACACACAGAAGAAAATCCCCATGTGAAGACCCTGTAAATAATTTCTGAACAGAGCATCTGAGTCTCTATCAACCATTCCCCTCTTTCTCTCCTACCTTAAGTCAAGTGATTTTTCCCACAGGGACTGACTGGTCTTGCCAAACACCATGTCAGTGGATCTAGAAGTCCAAGGAACACTTTCTTCTGAGTGTGCCTGACAAGGCTATTGATATTTAACGAAATCAGATCTTGGAAACTAGGGCTTAATTAGTCACATTCTTTTGAGTTGCTCTGGCGTTGCTCACCTATGAATCTGACTATGCTTTCCAATTCCCTAGAGGTCCTGAGTTCCTACTTCTGGCTTCCTTTTGGCTGCCCTTTCCACCCTGTCAGCAGCTCCCCAGAATCCTCTTGTATAAGAAAACACATTGTTTTTGACCTCCTAAATAAGTGCCCAGACTACATCTCACCCTTCCTACCTCCTTACTATGGCTTGTTCCAGTTCTGAAATACTCAGGTCAAACCTATAGTCCTAATTTCCTAACAAAAACAACTTCCCAAGCCCTCCTCCCTTTAGACTTCAAATGTTGGCTTCTGTTCCCACATTCCTCTAAATATAAATTCTTGAAAACCAAAAGATGTATTTTTGATGGATATACATCTTTCCAATAACACTGCAAGGTTCTTATGAGAATCTTTTCATGACTCTTGGTGCCCTCTGTAGCCAACTCAGTATTCATTTATCCATCACCTACCCATTCCTTTCTCTTTCACAGATTTGACATACTGAAGAGTAAAAGCCCATTATTTTGTAGACTATTTCTCTATTTGCTTGGTCTGATATCCCCTAATGTATTTCAACAGCATAGCAGTTAAGAGTGTGGACGTTTTCTATCTGAGATTCACCACAAGGAGGTATATGGAAAGACATATGCCCCTTTAAATAACTGATAGACCGTATTACTGTCAGTTATGGGATGCTGACACTGTGAGCCTTCTGGTATGCACAGGGAAGAACATTGCTAATCATATTTGTAGCACTCCTGCCAAAAGTGGACTACCCCAGTCAATATCAGAGGGAGCATCAGACCAACCAAATGGAGAGAGAGTCTACGAAATGATGGGCCTTTACTCTTCAGCATGTCAAAATGCTGAAAGAATGGAAGCATTCAAGGTTAAAAGTGACTAAAGTAATGGGACAATTGAATGCTGTGTGTAGCCGTGGATTTGATCCCAGACCAGATTTTTTTCTCTTTAATACACATAAGTAGGAGAATCGTCTGACTCTAAATAAGTCTGTAAATTGAATAATAGTATTTTTAGAATGTCAACCAATGAAACAATGGTGATTACATCACATATTTAGGACAACATCTTTGTTTTTCAAAAACACACTGAAGTACTTAGGAGCAAAGAAACTTATATCTGCAATTATCTCCCAAATGGTCCAAAAAGGATGATTTTTATGTACATGTATATATACATACATAATCATATATGTATATAATCATATAAACATATATAGGAAAATACTCTAAAAGGGAGATGAGGTCAACCATGATTTGGGAAGGGGAACAGAGTTCTCTTGCCCTGTGCCTATGGTACCTGCTTCACGAGATTCCTTTCAAATCTACTCTGTATATGCCACTGTGCTCCTTCATGCTCCCATCCTCAAGAACTTCGGTACAGCCTACTCCAACTCTGATAAATTCCTACTAAAACTGTCTGCACATGAGCTGTGCTTTCCTTCTGGAAAACCTAGACAGAGAGGCCCTTGTAACAGTGGGAACAATAAGAACAGTCTAAATGAAAGGGTTGAAGCACTGTTTGCGAGGACTTTGTGTCCGCACGACAGAGGAATAGCTAGGCCTTAGAAGTGTTAAGACAGGGCCGTGGTTCTCTGTAGGCCCAGGTGTTCCCACAAAGATAGTTGTGAAAGCATCTGGATTTCCTTACATATTTTGTTCCTCTGGTGTTTATGTACTTCTTCTTATTTTCTTGATCAAAAGCTTATTACCACTTTTTCTGCTCTAAGCTTCTGCTACATTGTTTGGAAACTTCTTTAGTTTCTGGTGGTTTTTTTATTTGTTTGCTTGTTTCAAGTTTTTCCTTTCCCCTTTTGGACCTGCGAGTTTGTTCTAATCAACTTTCCGTTGCTGTGTTAAAATATCTAAAATAACTAGCTTAAAAGGGAGAAATGTTTGGTTTGGCTCATGGTTTCAGTTCATGGCAGGAGTGTGTGATAGGAGAAAGTTTCTTACCTCCATGGTGGCCAGAAGAAAGAAAAAAAGGTGGGCAGGAGGGAGAGAAGAGAATGAGAAGAAGTCATTCCAACATATCCCTCAAGAGAATGTCCCCAAAGAACTGCTTCTAACTAGGCCCCACATCCTAAAGGTTTAACCACTTCCCAATAGCACTTGGGGAGCAAACCTTCAACACATGGGACTTAGGGGACATTTACAACTTATGTCATGAAAATATTAACCTTGGTTTCATTATGACTTGACAGCCGATTTTGAGTAAATTGTTTCTTCTTTTATTGGCCAATGGCCTAGTTAGTTTCAACTGTCAATTTGATACAGCCTAGCATCACCTGACAAAGGAGTCTCAATTGAGGGATTGAGATCACTTTGACATCTGGGTATGACTTTGGGAGATTGTGTTGGTTTTTAGTGATGTAGGGATGCTCAGTCCCCTGTAGGCAGCACTATTCCCTGGGCTCTCCTAGAAGGCTGTCTAAGCATGGTCTGTGAGTGAGGATGGAAACAGTATTCCTCTATGAATTTTGTTGTACTTCCTGGCTGTGAGGGAGTTTCTTAGATGTAGTGCCGTATGGAGTAATAAGCAGGTCTGCCTTCAGATTTCTGCTTTAATTTCAAGCTCTGACTTCTCTCAGTAATAGACTATGACCGGAAAGTAGAAGCCAAACAATGTTCTTCTCCTCTAAGTTACTTTTGGTCAGAGTATTTTATGACAGCAAGAGAGATGAACCTAGAAAAAAAAAAACTTGGATGTATCAAAACGGACTAATACACCTGGATATTTCTTTAGTATTTACTCTAATGAGTGAGAGAATCCTTTGTTTCTTTGACATCTGAAAGTTGGAGTCATTAAGTTTTATTTAGAAAAACAAAATACAAACAAGCAAACAAAACCCAGAAGCCAGGCGGTGGTGGCACACGTCTTTAATCCCAGCACTCGAGAGATAGAGGCAGATGGATCTCTGTGAGTTTGAGGCCAGCCTGGTCTACAAGAGCTAGTTCCAGGACAGGCTCCAAAGCTACAGAGAAACCCTGTCTCAAAAACAAAACAAAACAAAACGAAAAGCAAAAAAAAAATTATTTAGATCTTCTGGGAAGAATTAATTCACAGAAAAATAAGAAACTGGGAATCTGGAAGGATTGTTTTTCCATTTCAGCATGTGTCTGTGACTTTGAGAGAAGGTCTCAAGGCTGAAGAACCAAGAGAAAGACCAATGGCAACCCAATTCCACCCATTCCAAAAAAGCAATTTATTTTGACTGAAGTGTTCACCCAAGAAAGAGAGAGTAGCTTTCTGAATTTACTGTAAGACTTATGTTCTTTGCTTGGTAAGGTGTGGAGAATCTTGTATAGACATCCACTACAGGAAAGTATCCTCAATTTGACCTGTCTCCAAAACATCAGGAATCCTCTGAGTTTGAATTTTAAAACATTATCATTTAGAAAAATCAAGTAAATTCTAAAATTCAGAAGTTTGACTTTCAGCTCTGAAGATATGAAGATATTATTATCCATTTTTTTGATACAGGATTTCATGTAACCCAGGCTAGCTTGAAATTCACCATGTAGGTAAAGATGATACTCGGACTATAGACATGTGTCACTGTGCCTGGCTTGAAGATATTGTCTCAATGAAAATATTTGGATATCTAAGCCCCTGAATTCTGTCTTTCTCCATAGAAAAAGCATAAAATTCCAAGATATTTTAACTTATTCAATTCTATGTGAAACATTTTGCAAGAAATAAGAACATTTTTCTTTTAGTAGCTTTGAATTCAGCACAAGCATGCAGCCTGCTTGCTGCTTATCCTCAGGGTAAACCATGATGGGGAAAGAATTCCCAAAGACAGCTGATTTAGGCTCTGTCTTTATAGTAGATGTACAATGAGTAGAGTCTCTGACTGTGAACACCATGCTAGGGTTTCTGTTTGCTCAAGGAGAGGAAACAAGCTCCCAGAAATCAAAGGGCTCTACTAAGTTTTGAGAAAGCAGGCCTCCATGAGTTCTGACCCAGATTTACAGTACCAGGCATGTATTTCATCCTGTGGAGTGGGTTTTAAATTCAATAAGAAAGTGGCTGGTTACTACCCTATTGTTTGTGCCACTGTTGCACTCATGGGCATATTTTTTCATGCCAGTCATTGCTATAGTTCACACAGTTTGCAGTTGGGTGTAGATGGAACAGCAGGCCTGTTTTTCATACCACCCGGCTTCCCCACAGCTAGCTTAGCCCCAGAAATAACATGGAAACTGTATTCATTTAAACACTGCCTGACCCATTATTTCTAGCTTCTTCTTGGCTAACTCTCACATCTTGACCAACCCATTTCTAATAATTTGTATGCCACCACAAGGTTGTGGCTTATCAGCATGAGTCTAGCCAGCGTTTATCTTGGGAAGGGGAATCATGGCATCTGCCTGACTCTGCTTTCTTTCTCCCAGCATTATGTTCTGTCTACTCCACCCACCTATATTCTGACCTATCAGGCCAAGCAGTTTCTGTAACATGAAGGACCGGTTTGTTGAGGTATCTGTCCCACCCAGTACCCCACAACCTGCAAGTCCCAAAGAAAATCACAGAGTCTACATTAGGTTATAGACTGATTGGCCCATTAGCTCAGTCTTCTTATTAGCTATATTAATTATATTAATTATTATGACTTATATTAATCCATTATTCTGATCTATGTTAGCCATATGGCTTGGTACCTTTTTCAGCTGTCATCTCACATGTTGCTTCTTCGGTGGTCTGGGCAGGAATGGAGGAATGGACTTCCTCCTTCCTAGCCTTCTCCTGTTCTCATCGCCCAGCCTATACTTCCTGTCTGGTTAAACTGCCTATACTTCCTGCCTGACCAATCAGTGTTTTATTAAAATACATGATTGACAGAATACAGATAATTCTCCCTCACCAAGTTTCTTTATTAATTAACCAATGAAAGCAACACATAGAAAGAAGACCCACCTACATGATAGACAAAATTGACTCCATATCCAAGAGTACTAGGAAGTTACCTGAAAGGGTTTAGGCTGTTGAATTTGACTTTCAGACGTTATCACAAAATTTTGATGTACCTCCAGGATGGGAATCTACATAATATACAAGAAAAGTTTAAGGAGGACATGTCATCTTTGAAGGAAAAAATTAAAGCCTTGGAATCACAGGTGCAGAATGGGAACCAAAAAATTGATACCTTAGTGAATTCAATAGAAACACATGTAGGTCAAGAGATTCAGGATTTAAGAGAGACAATGATAAAAAGATTTGAAATGACTGAAGAAATTATTGGAGCTGGTGAACAGAGTAAGAAAGCACAAGGACAGGATACAACGCTACCACCAGTTGTTAGAACTGGCTTACCCAGGGTTTTAACGACATACCCTGTAATTTATTCTGACAAATTGTCAACTTCTAAAGGCTCAAAGGGAGTCAAAGAAGCTAGACGAATGCCAATAGAAATGAATGATCTAAAAGAAATTAAGCAAGCTGTCATTAATTATGGCTTGCACTCTGCATTTGTTATGGAAATGGTAAGGACTTGGGATTCTAATGTCAGAGCTATCCCAGTAATTTCTCTTAGTGTCTGCAGTTTTAGATGATGGACCTTCCTTAATATTTGGAATTCAATTCAGAGAAAAATCCAAACATATGGAACAGCAAGGAAGAGCAAAAGGTATGGAGGTTTCCCAAGATCAAATTCTTGCGGATATGCTGATCTACAGGTCCAAGCTCTTTATGATGAACAAGTATTGTCCCTATGTCACACAGCAGCCTTGAATGCTTGGAATAGAATACAAGATCCAGGAAAAAGGGTCAAATCATATACCAGGGTTAGGCAGTGACAGAGAGAACCCCTTACTGACTTTTTGCAAAGATTAATTAGGGTTCTGGATATAGGGGTAACAGACCCAGAAGCTAGACAAATAATTCTTGAATCTCTGGCTTTTGAAAATGCAAACATAGAATGTGAAAAAATAATTGGGCCTTTAAGGTCTAGATCAGCACCTATGGATGAATGGATTCAGCATACGATGAATGTTGAGATATTTAGCTATAATGATGAATCTTGGGTAGGAGAAGCAATTTCCAAAGCAATGAGCAGACATCAATCTGCCAGGTGTTTTTATTGTGCTAAATTAGGACATCTGAAAAGGGATTGCAGGCAAAGAATTTCTAGCAATAATATCTCCTCTGGGAATGGCAAAAATAGGTGACCTCAGCCTTCAGGTATATGTAGGAGGTGCAGTAAAGGCCGACATTGGTCCAATGAATGCAGGTCAACAACAGACAGACAAGGCAACCCAATACCATTGGGAAACCCCTTGAGGGGCCTCTCACAGGCCCCCAAGCCAAAAGTGGCTCAGTCATTCACAGTAACAGTGGAGAACGTGTCTCACCAAGAAAATTAGAAACTCCAATGTTTACTGTAAAAAGTAATACTGGTCTAAATGTGGAGGATGAGTCAAAAAATCCAGTAGGACAGAAATGCATATTTTGGCAGAATTCTCTTAATGATCAAAGACCAAAGCTAAGAGTCTGTATAAATGACATTTTTTGGAGGCTTATTAGACACAGGTACAGATGTAAGTATCATTACTCCAGAATCTTGGCATCCACATTGGCCTCTTCAAGAGGCAGATGTTCAGTTTCTGGGAATTGGAACCCTATCTCGTGTAAAACAAAGCACAAGATGAGTTGAATGCATAGGGCCTGAAGGGCAAATAGGAAGACTAAGGCCATATATAGCCAATATTGCAATAAATTTATGGGACCGTGACCTGCTACAGCAATGAAATACCCAGATTAACATTCCTGTAGTTCCAGAAGCTCATAATTCTGGGAAGGATATAATTAGGTATTATGGAAAAGGTCACCAGCCATTCAGGCTGTACAAAACATACAGCAAATACCAAACATTTAGAGGTACACTACCTTTAAAATGGCTAACTGAGAAGCCAATGCAGATCAAGCAGTGGCCTCTAGTTGAAGATAAATTACAGGCTTTGGAACAGTTGGTACAAGAGCAACTAGATGTTCACCATATTGAAGAATCAACCAGTCCTTGGAATTATCTTGTGTTTGTTGTAAAAAATAAATCTGGTAAATGGAGAATGGTGACAGATCTAAGAGCTTTCAACATGGTAATTCAACATATGGGTCTACTACAATCTGGAATTCCTTTGCCTTCTCTATTACCAAAAGGATGGCCTCTTATAGTTATTGATTTGAAAGATTGTTTTTTCACTATACCTTTGCAAGAAAAGGATAGAGAAAAATTTGCCTTCACAGTGCCTACTTATAATAATTCTCAGCCTACTAGGAGATATCAATGAACTATCCTCCCACAGGGGATGTTCAATAGTCTCACATTGTGCCAATATTTTGTAAGTCAGCCATTAGAAATAATTTGTAAGCAATTTCCCAAGTCCATAATTTATCATTACATGTATGACATTTTGTTATCTGATTCAAATGAAGATACTTTAGAAAGGATGTTTGAAGAAGTAAAGAAAGTCTTGCCTAAATGGGGATTACAAATTGATCCTGAAAAGATTCAAAGAGAAGATTCTGTTAGTTACCTAGGTTACAGAATAGATTTACAGAAAATTAGGACACAAAAGGCACAAAGTAGGAGATACTGGTTACGGACTCTTAATGACTTTCAAAGATTGTTAGGAGACATTTCCAGTCTGTTGGGATAACACCTGATCTAATCGTTCATCTAAACAAAACCTTAGACAGTGATAAAGATTTCAATAGTCCCAGAATATTAACAGCTGAAGCAGAAAAAGAACTGACAATGGTTGAGAAAAATATTACAGGAGGCACATATGGATAGACTGAACCCAAATCTTAGTTGCATTCTAGTAAAATTACCTTCCAGAATTTCTCTTCCAGGGATTTTAATGCAGAGGGAAGACATTATTTTAGAATGGATATTTATACCTCATAAACCAAATAAAAATTAAAAACTTATGTGGAAGAAGTCTCTGAATTAATTATAAAAGGTAAACTGAGACTTCGACAACTAGCAGGTATAGACCCAGCAGAAATTATAGTGCCTTTTACTACTGAGGAAATAAAAATTATGGGAAGACAATGAACCATGGCAAAGATCTTGTGCTAATTTTTTGGGAGAAATTAATAGTAACTATCACAAAAGTGATAGACTTAACCTCATAAAAAGAACTTCTTTGATTCTTCCTCAAATTGTACGTGATACACCAATAACTGGAGCCCATACATTTTATACTGATGCTAATAAATCAGGGAAGGCAGGCTACAAATCAGATGAATTGAGTAAGGTAGAACAAAGCCCTTATAATTCTGTTCAGAAAGCAGAATTATATGCCATTCTGATGGTGCTAAGGGATTTTAAAGAACCTCTTAATATAGTTATGGATTTTCAATATGCAAAAAGAGTTATTTTGTATATTGAAACTGATGCATTTATACTAGATGACACAGAGTTGACTTTATTGTTTATCCAAGTACAAGACATAATCAGGAATAATAGGCTTTGTCCAATGTACATAACACACATCCGGTCCCATACAGGTCTACCTGGTCCTCTAGCAAAAGGTAATGCTGAAATTGATCAATTATTGATTGGAAGTGTATTGCAGGCCTCAGAATTTCATAAAAAAGTCATGTCTATAATAAAGGCTTAAAGAAAGGGTTTTTCATTACATGGCAACAAGCTAAGGACATTGTAAAGAGATGTCCTACTTGTTCTTTCTATAATCAAACACCTTGCTTGCAGGGAGTAACCCAAAGGGTACTCAAAGGAATTAAATCTGGCAGATGAATGTGTTCCACTTTATGGAATTTGGTAAATTAAAATATGTACAACACACCATAGACACGTATTCAGGTTTTCAATGGCCAACTGTCCTGAGCTCAGAAAAGGCTGACTTGGTAATCACACAATTTATTGGAAGTTATGGCCATCATGGGTATACCTGCACAAATAAAGACAGACAATGGTCCAGCATATGTATCTAAGAAAATGAAACGCTTTTTTGCTTATTATAATATAAAACACATTACAGGTATACCAAACAATCCTACAGGTCAGGCAGTTAAAGAAAGATCAAATTGTACTATAAAGGATATGCTGAACAAACAGAAAGAGACGGAAAATACCCCCAGAAATAGATTACATAATGCTTCACTAACCTTGAATCTTCACACTAATGAGAAAGGAACAAAAGCAGTAGAAAGACATTGGATTATGGAAAAGTCTGCTGAACTAAATCAACCAGTTTATTTCAAAGATGTGCTGACCTCTCAATGGAAGTCAGGAGATGTACTACATTGGGGAAGGGGTTTTGCTCTTGTTTCCACAGGAGAAGAAAAATTGTGGATATCATCAAAATAAATAAAGGTTCGATTTGAAGAGGAGAAACCTCTTGGAGAGGAGAAATGACAGCTCATCCACAATGATGATAATCATACAGGTGATAAGAAAAACATATAGAATGGGGGCAGGGTTCTGTTCTTATCTCCACAGGAAAACACTGATCTTTGAAAAGTTCAATGGACCCTGGATGTTTGAATACTGACAGATGGAAAAATAACTACCCAACAGGGACTCTCAAGAAAACTGAATAGGTTCTGTAAGTAAGATATACTAGATCATATTTCTAAATTTATAGAGCTGGTTTTGGAGTTGGACTCTGGCTCAGTCCCTCTCTAATTCCAAGCCTGTTTTTAAGAGAAGAACCCAGAGTTTCTGGAGCTTCTGTTTCATGTCAAGAGCCATGATATGGGACAGAAAGAAATATGAGTTTAGAAAACATCTTTGCTTTTCTTCATATCTATCATACCTTCATTGGATATATCTATCATGCCTTTCATTGAATATATGTAGGTCTGTATATGTCTATATGATTTCTGTTTAAGTTTTCCACAATAAACAATGAATTTTTCCTGCAGTGACATTTGAAGTTTTCAGGAAGAAGATGGGGCCCCATAACAGCAACTCCACTTGGTTGATATGACATCATGATATTGATAACACTACTACAAGATCTGTTTTGAGTACCAGCTACACAAGACGGTTCCAACTTGGTTAGCTGAAATGGTGCACATCTTGTACAACATTCTGGTCAGACCTCCACAAAATACTCAGAGACTATTTGTAATTTTAAAAGACATTAATGTTGAAATTTAACCATCATTTTACTTTTACAAAATCCCTCAGAAAGAAAGTCACCCCGATGTCAGCTGGAAGTAATTCTAGAGGATGATGTCCCCTCTGCCAGTAAAGTTTGCCCTTGGGTTTAGGGACATCATTTAGTGGTTGGTTATAAGTAGTATATGTTTGAGGGTTGGGGGAGGAATTTTATAAGCTCAGGGATCTGTTTGAAAAACAAAGAGAGGGATAATTGAATGATGGGATAATAGATTGGTACTTGTGAGTTATTGTTTTTAGACAAATATATTGTTATCGACTCTTGTATATTGATATAAAGTTAAATTATGTTGACTACTGTATACATGCATGCTTCCACCTCTGTTTAAAACATTTTTATGTATTGATATATATATGTATAGTATTGATATATGTATATTTACCATATTGCATTGTACATTTCTACCTCTGATTAAGATACTTATATATTGTTTATGTATTGATATATATTTACCATATTGCAATGTATACATTGTTTACATTTGGAGGTCATATTGTCCTCATTTATTGCAAAATGACCTTTAATCTAATTCAGACTTCCGTGGTAGTGAGACACAATCGCTCCTGGCAACACCGATCTATTCCAGAGAGAATGCTGAGCACCAAAGACACTCCACCTGGAGCCTTTCTTCTTGGAAGAACTGGCGTTTGGGTAAAGAAATGCCCATACCTCAACTACTGACAGAGATACAGAGTATCCGTAAATGGATAAAACAGGACTGTCATATCTTGCCAAGACAGGGTAAGATAGTTTTGAAAAGTTTCTTGCCTTTGAAATTAGTATGTCAGTTACGTTAGGCCTTAGCCAAAGTTGGCTGCTTCAACGCTATTAACATGATTTTGCGTGATTGCCCAGGTAGCCAGTTGTCTCTGTGATTTGTTGCATGTTTTGGAAGTTGTTTGATTCCACTTCCTAATTACTCAGGTAAAATTATTTCCCTTCTCAGATCTTCGATGGGGTTGAAGACTATATAAATGTGCTTACTTTCCTCTAATGACTTGGCCAAGTTATTTATTATACAAGACTTAAGCTAGTTAGAATAGGATATTTGTACTTAATAATTTCATAGTAGGCTTAGAACTCTCTTACTTAAAAAAAGGGGGGGAGGTGCTGCGGCAGCTTTTTCTGCTCTTTCAGCCAATAGCTGCTGAGATACCAGCCCATTGATGTATGGTCTCTCTCTCTCTTTAAAAGAGCAGCAGCTGTCCTCCGTTCCCTCTCTGGCTTCTGGCTCCACTTCCAGTTCCTAGACTCCTTTCATGATTGTGCACAGGGCTGTTGTCTGGGACAGTGATCTGTAAGTTTTTCCCCTTTGAATAAATAACCATTCTATTAATCATAATTCCAAACTGGTGTGGGTTTGTTAATCAGTGTGGTGGTTTCTCAGGAAACTGGGAGTCAACCTACCTCAGAATCCAGCAATTCCACTCTTGGGAATATACCCAAGAGATGCCCTATCAGACTACAAAAGCATTTGTTCAACTATGTTCATTGCAGCACTATTTGTAATAGCCAGAACCTGGAAACAACCTAGGTGTCCCTCAATAGAAGAATGGTTAAAGAAGGTATGGAATTTATACACATTGGAGTTTTATTTGGCAGTAAAAAACAATGACATCTTGAATTTTACATGCAAATGGATGGAAATAGAAAACACTTTACTGAGTGAGGTAACCCAGACCCAAAAAGAAGACTATGGTATGTACTCACTCATAAGTGAATTCTAGCCATAATTAAAGGTCTTTGAGCCTATTATTCGTGATCCTAGAGAAGTTAAATAAGAAGGTAAACCCGAAGAAAATCATATAGTTATCCTCCTGGATATTAGAAGTAGGCAAGATTGCCAGGCAAAACTTGGGTGCACGGGGATGTGGGGGAGGTGGATGTAGGGGAGATAGGTAGAGAGAAGGGAGAAGGGGAGGATTCAGAGAGCTTGGGGGAATGGGATGGGTGAGATGGAGGAAGGGTGGATATGGGAACAGGGAAGTAAATATCTTAATTAAGGGAGCCATTTTAGGGTTTGCAAGAGACTTGACTCTAGAGGAGTTCCCAGGTCCAAGGAGAGGTCCCCAGATTGTTCCTTGGGCAGCAGAGGAGAGGGTACCTGAACTGGCCTTGTCCCATAGCCACACTGATGAATATCTTGCATATCACCATAGAACTTTCATCTGGCGATGGATGGAGATCGAGACAGAGACCCACATTGGAACGCTGGACTTAGCTCCCCATGTCCAAATGAGGAGCAGAAGGAGGGAGAACGTGAGCAAGGAAGTCAGGACCGCTAGGGGTGTGTCCACCCACTGAGATGGTGAAACTGATCTAATGGGAGCTCACCAAGACCGGCTGGACTGGGAGTGATGGAGCATGTGATCAAACTGGACTCTCTGAATGTGTCTGACAATGACGGTTGACTGAGAAGCCAAGGACAATGGCACTGGGTTTTCATTCTACTGCATGGACTGACTTTGTGGGAGCCTGGTTTGTTTGGATGCTCACCTTTATAGACCTGGATGGAGGGGGGGACCTTGGACTTCCCTCGGGGCAGGGAACCCTGACTGTTCTTAGGACTAGAGAGGGAGGGGGAGGTGGGGAGTGGTAGGGAAAAGGGAGGCAGGGAGGAGGTGGAAATTTTTAATAAATAAATAAATAAATAAAGCTGGTGTGGGATTGTTTGTGACTTACACCATCAGTTGGGTAAGACTGTTTCTTTCCTTAAGCCTTCTTGGAACCTTTCAGTACTATGAAAGCTAACTAACAGGGAGGAAACTTCCTGGTCAGTATCAGTTTGATTATTCCTTGTCTTATGACCAAAGTGGGAGATTGGTATGGACTGAAAGGGCAGAGAAATTGAGGAGAAGCACAACAAATTCCAAGATTGTCTTAAAGAGCCATATGAAATCCTATTATTTGATTAGTCACACAAGCACACACACACGTGCATACACACACACACACACACACACACACACACACACACACACACACTTACCCAAACAGAAGTTAATGCTCTTTTAAGAAGCCATAAGTTACCAAATAACAACCCCGTGTATGGGATACCATCTTTCACGTTGTTGGGCAGAGGTGTCCTGGAGACTTCCCCTAGAAAACAGAAAACAATATAGGCTATTTCCAGTGCTCTTGGTTGCCTACCAAAACTTTAGGGTAAGACCCTATTATTGAAAACAATGTTTTAAGGAATTAAGACTAGCAAATAAATATATAGAAAAAGATACTCCACATGGCTTGTTATTAGGCAGTTGAAAATGAAAACAATGAGATACTAGTACATCTTTATCACATTCTCTAGATCCAGAATACTGATAATGCCTTGTGCTGACAAGAAAACAAACAAGGGGAACTTGCATTCATTGCTGTTTGGAATGTAAAAGGGTATGGACACTTTCAAAGATAGTTTAGAAATTTCTAACAGAATGAATGTATTTTTTGCCATATGATTCAGCAATTTAATTCTATGGTTTTTAACAAAGGAGTTGAGGAACTTATATGAAAGCCTGCACAAGTAAATACTTAGGTTAACAGGTTTATTAATAACTTCTAAAACTTAGAAGCAACCAAGATGCCCTTCAGTAGGTGAATGGATAAATAAATGGTTCAGCAGCCATATACTAGAATATGATTTAGCACCAAAAGGAAATGAGCTATCAAGACAAAACGATACACAGAAAACTCCTACTGCATGTTGCTAAGTAAAAGCTGACAGTATAATGAAAAAACATATTAGTATCAGACATGGTGTTGCACACTTGCAATCCCAACTCTTGGGAGACTGAAGCAGAAGGATCATGAGTTTGAGGTCAGAGTGGGCTATAAACAGTAAATTCCAGGCCAGCCTAGGCTTATGTTTAGGGACCTCTAGTCCCCAGGGGTGGATCTATTGCTATTGTTTTGCTAAATGAAGTAGTATCAAACTACCCTAAAACATTATGGGGGTAACCAACCACTTTCTGATTGGATTTAAGACCCACTTCATGGGAGGAAACATGCGCTTGGTTCTGTTAATCTGGCCAAGAACCCATGTTTGGGGATTTCATAGGATCAGGGAGTGAATCTACTACTTCTATTTTTGCTAAATGGGCATACAATCAAACTTCTCTCTAAATTTGTATCTCTGATTCCACAGATTAGTACAGTTCTCTGTTGAAACTTCTCTCTCAAAAAATGAAAACAAAAATAAACAACTCAAATTAAATGAAAGGATTTTACTTTATGAAACTGCAGGAAAGGTGAGACTATGACGACATATGCAATGGAGACGGTGAAATGATGAGTGGTTGTTAGGGGTTCCACTGGGGGAATGATGAAAAAGCAGTGCATGGAGGATGTTAAAGATACTAGGACTATGATGTACAAGACTCTTCTGAATAGTTCATGTTGTTAAAAACTTGCATGATAACATAGAATGTACCAAGACTGAACTCTAATATAAACAATGAACTTGGGTTAATACTGATGTGTTTAGTAGGTTTACTAGCTGTAATAGATGTAACACTCTGGTGTGGAGGAAAAGAAAACCGTGGAAACTCTGTGCCTTCCTTGTATTTTTGAGATGAACCTAAAATGAACTAAAATAAGGCATTTTCAAAAGATAATTAACTATTAGCTATAAAACCAATTTTAAAGCTGTAGGTGCACAATTAAGAAGACATATGACTATCTTCATGCTTTTTAATTATTGAAAATAAATATGCTTTGGTTATTCCATTCATTCCATCCTACTCTTCCTGCCTCTTTTTGGATTATGATCTCACCTAGAACTGCTGTAATTGTTGGGCTCTAAGTAACTTTGAATATTTCTTCAATCTAAATATTGTACATCTACCAGGGAAGAAAGTGTTGGGAGACGAGAAAGAAGAGAGGAGAAGAAAACAAAAGGAGGAAGAGGAAGAGGAACAGCGGCCACAGCATGAGTTTTGTGAAAAAGTGCAAGCAGGCAGGATGTCTAATAGAAGTAATGTAAGAGCACTTTTCTTCTTCCACGTAGATGGAATATTTGTAGTCGTGGAGACCAGGTAGCTATAGAAGGTTGTAGTTTAGAAGAATTCTTCATGTTCTGGGTAACAGTTATGATTTTGTACTTGGTTCACAAAAGTTATGTGGTACCTGAGATCTCAAAATGATCATCCAGAGTTGTGTATAAATGTAGTTATGCCTGTTACATTTGGAAA
Source organism: Myodes glareolus (assembly GCF_982192425.1). Lineage (NCBI taxonomy): Eukaryota > Metazoa > Chordata > Mammalia > Rodentia > Cricetidae > Myodes > Myodes glareolus. The sequence goes on from NC_142053.1 coordinate 141,030,828, forward strand.
GATGAGAAGGTATTACCTATTATCAAAGAGAAAATCTTTATGTATGTCAGATTTTCTGGTCAGGAGTTTTAGAAGGAAATTAAGCTTTAAGGAATCTGTGAGGGTTGATTTCATACATCGACTTGTGAATTCACATATACAAGTCCCCGTTGTATCCCGATGATACTATTTCCTTACAGTTCTTCACTGTCTATGGCACTTACAATCTTTCTGCTCCCCTCTTCTGCTATGATGTCTGTGATTTTGCCCTTTGGGAGGAGGGAATATGATAGAGATGTTTCATTTAGAACTGGAAATTCTTCAGTTTCATGTTCACTACACCTTGACCAATTGTGGGTTCTGTGTTAATCATCATTTACTACAAAAAGAAGCTTCTCTGAGTAGATTTGAGGTATACATTAATCTACAGGTATAATGAGTTGTTACAAGTCAATTTAAAGCCATATATATATATATATATATATATATATATATGTCTTTTAATGAGGAGAGACATCCTTTGTATTTAGGAGTGTGATATTCACCTTTATACATTTGTTTAAGGATGAAGAGTCAGTATAATATACATTCCTAGATTCAGCTCTTGTTTTAGGCTTTCTATTACAGGGCCAAAACACCGTTACCAATAGAAAGTTGAGGAGGAAAGGATTTGTTTGGCTTATACTTCTATATAACATCATGTTTCATTACTGAAGGAAGTCAGGACAAGAACTGAAACAGGGCAGGGACCTTAAAGGCAGGAGCTGATGCAAAGGCCATGGGGGAGGTGCTGCTTATTGCTATCCAGTAGAGAAGTAATCAAAAGTTCTATTATAATAGCAGGAAAAATGAGAGAATACATATGGATACAGTTTGTAAAGCTCCAAGTGGCAATTTTAAAACATTGATCATGTTTTATCTTTAGTAACCTCTACATCATTAATATAAAATGAATATGAGAGTATTACTTGGTAAATTGAAGACACTTCTGGTGAACCTGAGTTCTTGTCCCTTCTTTGCTCAGGTTGAATTATTGTAAGTTATTTCCATGGCAATTTCTGCCTAGGCCTTCATTCTAGAGAACTTGCTCTGATGAAAGCCAAACTTGCTGTGAGGCAACCTCATTGATGGGTGTTTGGAAAGGGCGAGTAATTCGTTAAACCCCATTGCTTCCTCTCTTCTCCTATTTTATAGTCATTCAGAAACAAACACTCAGTCACCATACTAATTTTTGTAGGCTGGTTCATTTTTGTCAACTTGACACAGACTAGAATCACCTGGGAAGAGGTAACCTCAGCTGAGGAACTGCTTCTGTCAGATTGACCTGTGAACAAGCTTTTAGGGGACATTTTCTTGGTTACTGATTAATGTGGGCAGACCTGGCCCACTGTGAGCAGTGCCACTCCTGGGTAACAGTCCTGGCTTGTATAAGAAAATAAGCTGGTTAAGTCATGAGGAGCAAGTCAGTAAGCAGTTTCTATACAGTCTCTGCCTCACTTCCTGCCTTGAGTTGTTGACTTCACTTCCCTCAGTAATAGGCTATCGCCTATAAATCAAACAAGCCTTTTCTTCCCTTTAGTTGTTTTTGGTCAGTATTTTCTCATAGCAACAGAGAAGCAAAACAGGACACTAATGAAACACAAGATATTTGGGGGCGATGTCAGGAATGGTTAGTAGCTGGTTAGGTCTAGTTTTTGAGACAGTGTCTAGTTATATAACACAGTTGGGCCTAAAACTCATAATACTCCTGCATCAACCTCTCTAGTAAGATTTCAGGCATCAGCAATCACATCTGGTGCGAGTCTAGGTCTCTTTGATTTATTGAAAGTGGCCTAAAAGAGTTATCTGGGTGATGTAGGCAGAGACTGCTTATTCATTTCCCAGCCACTTAGTCGCAAAATAATCACATAGAAACTGTATTATTACAACACTGTTTAGCCTATTAGCTCACATTTCTTATTGGCTAGCTTTTATATTTTAAGTTAACCCATTTCTATTAATCTGTGTTTTGCCACATGGTTGTGGCCTACTAATAAAGTTTCATCTGGCATCCGTGTCTGTCTCCTGCAGTGGCTACATGGCTTCTTTCTGACTCTGCCTACTCTTGCCTTTTCTATCTGCTTGGAATTCCTGCCTTGCCCTATTCTGTGCTTCAACAGACCCAAAACAGCTTCTTTATTAACCAGTGGTATTTACAACATACAGAGGGATTCCCACATCACCTCCCATTTTCAGTCTAAATAAACAGGAAGGTTTTAACTTTAACATGACAAGATTACATACAACAAAACAGTTATCAAGCAAGAATTATAGTTACAAAATTTAGTCCATTTACATTTGGCAAATTAAGGAAAATGCTCTATCATTTATCTTATCTTTGTGAGTCTAATGTTTTATGTCTAATCTATCTTTTATCATAACTAAAGAAAATTATAATCATAACTATCTATTCTTCAACTCCATCAAAAACTTCAGAAGGATACAATATTATCTAAGTAAACAAGAAGTACATTGTAAGCAACTTCCGAAACTCTAGAATTGACAGAGACATCTCACTACCTGGACAATCACCCAAAGTTCTTCTATATCATTGCAGCATCCATCTTCAGCCTACAGGCCCATAGTATCCAGCAGACTTTTTCATGAAGTAGGAAATTTAAAGATCAGTTGCTGTCTTCTGTGTACTGCAAAATGTCTGGCAGACTCTTTCCTGAAGCAGGAACCCTGAAGGACTGTCTCACCTTCTGTAAGCAACTTCAGCAGTCATTGTTCTATGGGTCATGTAAGTCTAGTTAAGCATTCCAGGCAAGAGAAGTTTCTTACCCAAATGGCTAACAAACTGCCTAAAGAACCTCTTCAATGTCCATCATCCTCTTGAAGTAAATTGGTGCTGCTAGGAGCAGATGAATATCATTGTCATGAACAATCCTAAGTTCTTAAAATATTTTAAATGCCCTATTCTGTTAGTCTTTGAAAGGTTTGAAGAATACCTATCTAACTGATATATATCTCTATATATCTAGAAACCTAGCTAACATGACTATAAGCTTGACTATTATAGAGGATTATCTATTAACCTATATTTCTTAATTATGTATTGCGTTTTTAAATGAGCTGCACAAGCACAATACCTTAATCAAGAGCAGAAATATACATATAACAAATTGATCTTAAATTTATATCAACAAGCCAAGATCCATTACAATGCAAAATATTCATCTCTATATCATTTCTCCCTTTAAATGTAAACATTTAGGGAATTTGGGTATTGTTTTCTCCAAACTGCTTCCTGCTTTTTGTTAGGTGAAGTAATTTTGGAGTTTACTGCGCCAGCACAGGCTGGAACCTAGAGTCTTGGAGGAGGGTGTCCAGGTTGAATGAATCCACAGAGCACAAGGTTGAGGTGGAATAGCTTCTTTATTGTTCTGCTGGGGCTAACTTTATACCATGGCACCAGATGGGGAGGGGGCTGCAAAGGGAATGTCACCTGACCCCAGCAGGGATCAAGGAATGATCACGTGCACTCAAATTTACTTTCCCAACTCCAGGAGCAGAGGGAAGTTATTATGTTTTCTTTGCAGATAAGCACCTCAAATGGGGACCGGGAAATGTAACTCAGAGCTGCAATTCTCACAATTCCCTCTACTTTATTTTAAAATGAGGGGTCCTGTCTTAGGTCCTGTGAGGGAAGTACCTTCCCTTACCTGTCATAGGGCTCCCAATGCCCTGTCTTAGGTGGGGGGTCTCCTCACAGGTTGCCCGTTCTTGGAGACCCTCATTTTTTCAGCAACTGCAACCATAACTCATAACTTCCAGGAGAGTCATGGGCCAGACTGAGTAACACCTGACAGTGGAAAAGCCCAGTCATGGTGAACGTGTTTAGGACTTGTTTTAAGAGGAGCAGGTCTACTGCCACCCCTACTAGTCCCAAGATCCCCAGGGACAAGGAACCTCGCCATCACTGTGCCCAACCCCCAATCTGGGCCATGGTATTCCACCATTCCTCAGCAGATACAGGTTTAACACGAGTTTCATTAATTGCAATAATCTGATGTACCAAAGAGTGGGTAAAGTTTACAAAGGAATCATTCCAAGGCCCCCTAAGGTAAGCATTAAGGCGTTAAACCTCAAAGGACATATTTTTCACTTCCATAAGGGTCACACAGGCAGAATGAGAGCAAGAGGCTTGTTGCACCATCCACAACACATTAATCTGTTCCTGTAATAAGGCTGTTTGTTGATTTAAATTTAACATCCCCAATTGAATATGTCAGTCAATGGTATTTTGAGTCTCTAAGGCCTGGATTACACAGGCAGCAAGAGTGTTAATAGTCTCTGCAGTAGCTGCATTCTGGGACATGGTGATTCCTGCAACGGTGGCGGCTGTGGCTAATATGGCGATAGCTGCAATGACTGCAGCAGTGATCCCAAAGTCTCTTCTTTCTCTGTACAAGATAAGCTCCCATCTATCATGTGGGTCTTCTACCACCAGGGGAACCAGAGCAGGAATTCTCACCATCAGTAAGGACTCATTCGTCGGGGACCAGCAATTGCTCAAAAAACAGGAGCTGGAAGAACAATTGAGGACACCATCCTCCCTGACCGACCCATTAAAGGAGACAAACATAAAGGGAGGCAGAACACAAGCTAGGCTGACAATAGAGAAATTCATTCCCGCTGCATAATTAATCTGGAGGAATGTTTCAAAGATGTCTGATGTGTTCCTTTGGGCTGTAGCATTGAAGGCCAAGCCCCTTTGAAGGGCTAAAGGCCTAATATCTGTACATGCATGAGGACCGCAGAGAAACATGCCAGTGAACGTAGGTGAAAGTTCTGCCATATTTGGATTTCTATAGGAATAATCAAAGGCCCCTCTCAAAGAGTTTTTAAAGGTAGGTCAGTGACCAAACCACCATAAATATTTATCTCCCTCCAATTTCCATGGTTCCTTGGGAGCACAATTTCCCCAAGGTAATGGTAAGTACAATCTGAAGGATTGTGGCATCTTCCAACATAAGGGAGCTGGTCTCAGAGGTGTTGGAAGTCCAGAAACATTTCTTTTAAAATTTATTGAGTAAAAGATCTCTCAATCCAAAACAGGGATGCCCAGAAGAATTAGAAGAAAAGTCTCCCAGAGAATAATTACTAAGGACCACGCATAGTCCAGAAAGAGAGATACTAGGCATCTCTGAAATACTGCTAATCTTCCGGAAGCAGAGGGCATGGAATATATCAAATGTTAAATTACCCAATGAAGATCTTTCTAATGCTATATTTGCTGCAGGAACCCCCAATGTATAATTGGTGGAATAAAAGGATGGAAAAACAGAGCTTATTTTACTTATTGGCATTAGTATGGGTGCATTCCTCACCAGTGCCCATCTCAGGCCTCCCTTGATGTTCTTCACTTGAATCCATATTATCAGGACCAGTAGTGCCTGACTCCACTGGCTGAACATTCTGCTCCAGCACCCAGATGGGTTTTTTGGTTCCTGGAGGGAAGACCCAAATGGCTACCCTCACCCTAGCCAACATGGGTGTGGATGATTGCCATTGTCCCGTGATACTATCCTTCCATCTAACCCAACCCAGAGATTGGGAAGGTTTCTGCCAATGTCTTTCCATTGCTGATAGACCTTGTTTATGTACTATTAAAAAATTTAAAATGTATAAAATTATAGATAACTGGGTATTTCGGGAGGTGATATACTCTCCCGTCTTTATTTTACAAAAAAAATTGTTTAAGGGTAGCATGTGTGAGCTCCACTATGGCCTGTCCTGTGGCAGTATGTGGAATTCCAAAGGTATGTGTAATTTGATGTTCTTGGCAAAATTTTGCAAACCATTGGCTGGTATAAGCTGGTCCGTTGTCTGTTTTGAGAAAATCTGGGATGCCCATATAGGCAAAAGCCTGTAGACAATGGGCAATAGCATCCTTACTCTTTTATCCTGAATGTAAGGAGGCATAAATTGCTTTGGAATAAGCATCTACATAGACATGTAAAAATTTAAGTCTGCCAGCTTGAGACAAATGGGAAACATCCATCTGCCAAAGGTGGTTAGGATGGAGGCCTCGAGGATTAACACCTTCTTTGGGGGTATTATGAAATGGAGCACAAGCTGTACATTGGGATGTGATTTGAGTAGCTGTGACTAGAGAACAGTCAGAGTGAAACTTTAGAGAAGAGGCATTTAAATGATACTTTTCATGAAGATGATGGGCTCATTGTTCCTCAGAAAGGAACAATGCCATTGGGTGGGTGAGGGAATCTGCAAGCTTACTTCCCTCTGCCAAGGGCCCTGGCAGATCAGTATGGGTCTGAATGTGGCCAACAAAGGCAGGAAACACTCTTTGGCATATAAGACTTTGCAGCTGAACCAAAAGGTGGAAAACCTGAGAGGTAGGTAATATGTATGGCGAGGTTTCCAATGGCCCAACATTCCTTGCCACATATATACTATCAGTGTACAAATTGAAGGGTTGATCCTTGAAAAGAGAAAAGGCCATAAGGCAGGCCATGAATTCTGCAGCTTGGGCAGAAATTGGACCTAAGGGCTGCTTCTCTTTAATTGAATCAGAGACAACCACCACATAGCCCTTGGAATAACCATCAGTAAACACTGAGTACACTCCCTTAAGGGGGGAAGTTTTAATAATTCTTGGAAAGATAACAGGATGTTTCTTAAAAAAGGAAATTAAATGGGAATCATTATAATGGTTATCAAAAATGGCTCCAGTGGTTGGGATGAACAAGGTCCATCCATCTTGAACCCTCTGTAGCCTTGTTATTTCCCCTTTTTGATAATGGATTAGAAATTTATTTGGGATCCTGCCAAAAACTTGTAAACTAAAATCATATGCCTTCCATAGGAGCTGTAGCACCATTTCCTAATATGGGGTCACTACCTTCTTAGGGGAAGCGGGTAAATAGCCAATAAATGGGTCCCCCTTGCCAAAAAAACACCAGTAGGTGAAAATTATGAAGAAAAGACTATGATATAAAAAGGGCAGGCATAATCGAGGCGGCGGAGATGTGCTCATTCAAGAGCATTAAGTAAGGAATCTAGGGCTTCTTTTGCTGCTGGAGTCATGATCCTGGGGGAGGCAGGGGAAGGGTCCCCAGGCAGCATGTCATAAAGGGGCTTAAGAGCTTCCATAGGAATGGGAAGAACGGATCCACTGAATATCTCCCAATAATTTCTGCCAGTCATGGAAGGTCCACAAATGGGAGCAATCCAACTGCAGCCTCTGAGGCTGAAGCCCGACAGATTGGATTTGAAAGCCCAGATAAGAATAGGGGGGTTTCAGCTGCACCTTCTCTGGGGCCAGAATGAACCCATGTCCCTCCAGAAGGGTCTGCAACTCTGCAAACATTAGTAAACTTTCCTCTTTTGTTGGTGCTGCCAGAAATATATCATCCATATAGTGGACAATATGGAAGGAGGAAAACTTATGCCTAAGTGGATCCAAACAAGCAGCAACATACATCTGACAAATTGAAGGACTGGCAACCATACCCTGAGGGAGGACGACCCACTGATAGTGCAGAGCAGGCTCTTGAAAATGGAGGGAAGGCTCAAAGCAAAGTGAGGGCTGTCCTGAATATGCAGGGGTATAGAGAAAAAACAATCCTTAAGGTCTATAACGACCAAGTGCCATTTTGGGGGAAGTGCCACCGGGGAGGGTAAGCCCTGTTGAAGAGGTCCCATAGGTTGCATGGTGGCAGATCCTGTAACAGTCGCCACTTGCCAGAGGACTTTTTTATAACAAAGATGGGAGTATTCCACGGAGGGGTAGAGAGGATGAGATGTCCAACCTGCAGTTATTCTTCAACTAACTCATGGGCCGCCTGAAGTTTCTCTCTAGACAAAGGCCACTGTTCTACCCACACTGGAGTGTTATCAAGCCATTTAATTGGTATGGGCATTGACAGCGCAACAGTGACCCTCATCAAAAATGTCCCAAGCCTCTTCTATCCTTGGGTGCACGGGTATCAGCTGGGAGGTCTGCTACAGTGCATGTTAAGCCTTATTCTGACTTTCCTAGGCCTTTGCCCTGAGTCCATACCATCTTTTTTTCATTATTCTGGTGGCTTTCTGGGCTGATGAGGAACCCTGCATGGTGAGAATGACCCTCATGTCTTCTAAAATGTCCCGAACCCACAAATTAACTGGGAGTCCTGGGAAGACATATGGTTGGAAATAGCCTGTCTGTCCCTCTGGATCCTGCCATTTTAGAATTGTTGCACTTTTTTGGGGTATCGCCTGGCCAATCTCCTGAAGGGTGGTAGTCCCCGCCTGCTTAGGCTATGCTTTAGGCCAGTGTTTTTCAGCCAGAACAGAGACGTCTGCGCCCATATCCAAAATTCCTATAAAGGGTCTATCCTCTACCTTTAAGGTGAGTTGAGGGCATTTATTCAAGGTGGCTACCCAAAACACAGATGCCCCACTTTCCCCTAAGCATTGTCTTTCCCGTTTCTCTTTTTATACCGGAGTGTCATACGGGACCACTTGGGCAATTCGGTCCCCAGCTGGCACTATTGCCACTCCCCTCTCCACAGAGGCCATAATCCTAATTTCCCCCTCCGAGTCAGAATTCACCAGTTTGGGATGTATACGGAAACCCCTAAGGAGCACATTAGCATGTCCCAACAGTAGGCCCATGGTACCTGGAGGTGGGGGTCCCCTCACCCCCGTAGACAGGGCCTGTATTCCCATTTCAGGTGTCAAAACTGTTCGACTGGGGGGCTGGAGAGATGGCTTAGAGGTTAAGAGCACTGACTGCTCTTCCAGAAGACCTATGTTCAATTGCCAGCAACCACATGGCAGCTCACAACTGTCTGTAACTCCATTCTAGGGGATCTGACCCCCTTGAATGGACATATCTGCAGGCAAAACACCAATGCACACAAAACAATAATAAATAAATTATAAAAATATTTTAAAAAAGACTGTTCGACTGGCAGGACTGAGGTCCAGTCCTGCACTCCCTGGGGTTCCTCAGATGAGGTCTGAGATGTGAAGGGGTTGTTCTGGGGGACGAAATGGATCCTTCCACTCCCTGGAAGGGTGGTCATAGCCCCATACCCACTGGCTTGGGGGCCCTGAGGCTGGACCCTCTTCCAGTTTCCCTGATTGATAAGGGGAAGAAGAGGCTGTCCCTCACATCTGTCTTAGAGCAACAATCATTGGCTCAATGGTATTCTTGCTTGCAGCAGGGCCACAGTCCTGGACGGCGAAGATTGCTATTTAAATTTTGGGGGCACTCTTTGCAAAAATGTCCAATTTGGCCACAACCAAAACAAGCCCTTGGTCCCTTGGTGGTACCATTATTGTTCCCCCCTTTTTGGGACCCTAGTGCAGTGGCCAAGACATGCCCCTGAATAAAATTCCCATCGATGTCTCGACATATCTGGATATAGTCATTAAGACTCTTCTTCTGGTGGGGATGGAGGGCTTCCTTACAGAACCTGTTGGCATTCTCATAGGCCATTTGTTTCACCATTGGCATAGAATTTCCTGCTGGTCCAAAAAGTCGCTCTGCTACTTGTATGAGTCAATCTACAAAATCTGAAAATGATTCGGAAGGTCCCTGAAGGTAGACAGGTAATCACTTCCATCAGTTAGAGGGAGGGCCCTCCAGGCCCCAATGGCTGCAGTTGCCACCTGGGCATATACTGCCAGATCATACTGAATTTGCTGCTGAATGGTCCCAAAAGCACCTGTCCCTGCTAGCATGTCAGCGTTTCTTTGGAGTTGCCCATGCAGCGCATTTTGAGCGGCAATCTGAATACATCTATCATGAAACTCCCCTCTCCAAATAAGAAGCCCCCCCCACTAAGCACAGCAGGGCAGAGCTGTTGCCAATCACTTGGGGCAGTCTGGGTACATCTATCCTGAAACTCTCCTCTCCAAATAAGAAAGTCTCCCCCACTAAGCGCAGCATGGCAGAGCTGCTGCCAATCACTTGGGGTGATATTAAGAGCCCGAAAAGACTCCATAAGAGATAATGTAAATTGGTCTTGGGTGCCATAAAGGCTGGCAGCTTCCTTTAATTGTTTCAAGTCCTTAAAGGCCAGAGGTTCATGAAGGCGAAAAACCTGCCCTGGATTGCTGGGATATGGAATTTCCAGAACAGGGGCAATCACTGGGTAGCACTTAATGCCTCCTCAGAGAGCCTCCTCCAAGCCCAACTGAAGGGGAGGGGCTGGAGAGGTCCTGATTGCATCAGAAAGTGGATAGGGAGGGGGCTTGTCTTTCTCTCCAGAGGTCCCTTTTGTCTTTTCTTTTAAATGGGCCCTGTGTAATTCCTGCTGCAGTGCTGTGATTTCTCCCTCTAAAGTTTCTTCTTCTAAATCTGTTGATTCCCCCAAGCTCTCTTCAAAATCAGACAAAGAGGGATAGACGCGTGTTTGCTCCAAAGAATTTTGCTTGGGACGAGCCCCTAAGTTCTGAGAGGAAACTCTGTCCTGTGACTCATTTCCCTCCCCCCTGCCTGGAGGTTTTTTCTTTTTAGTCTTCTTCTTCTCTACCTTAGCAGGCTGAGCAAGCGGTTTGGCCTCCGTGTCGGAGGCAATATCAGAACAAAGGGAAGCCTTAGTCTCACTATCTTGAATCTCAGATAACACCTCTTTTGTTGCTTCCAAAGCCTGCTTAACCCGGACTTTCTCTGTAAGCAAAGCATCCCTGATCAGTCTTCAAAGGGAGAACATGGCGATTGGCAGAACTTCAGGCCCCTCTTTTCTCAAAGTTTTTTGAAGATCCCCGTGAACCTATTCCCATTCAGAAATATTGAGGGCTCCACTGGTGACGAACCAGGGACTCCACATTTCTATAGTTTTAAGAAAATCTTCTAAAGTCTTAGTTTTTACAGTTGTTTCCTGCTCTTTCAACAATCTCTTTAACTGAAACTTTAACTCTGGTTTACCCAGGATAGTCCCCATTGCTTTTTAATTATCTCTTATAATTATCTCTTAATTATCTTAATTATCTCTTAATCCCCAATGCATCCTGGCTGGCTACAGGATGACCCGGTCCACTAACCTCTCTTTCCGATCTCAGGGGAGCCTCCAACTACTGTGCCAGCGTGGGCTGGAACCAAGAGTCTCGGCGGAGGCTGTCCAGGTTGAATGAATCCACAGTGCACGAGGTTGAGGTGGAACAGCTTCTTTATTGTTCTGCTGGGGTTAACTTTTATACCATGGCACCAAATGGGGAGGGGGCTGCGAAGGAACTGTCACCTGACCCCATCAGGGATCAAGGAATGATCACGCGCACTCAAACTTCCTTTCCCAACTCCAGGAGCAGAGGGAAGTTATTATGTTTTCTTTGCAGATATGCACCTCAAATGGGGGCAGGGAAATGTAACTTGGGACTGCAATTCCCACAGGAGTTCATGGAGATCTTTCAAGAATTCTTAGTCCATCAAACTATATTAGTATGGAAGAAATCCACAGGTTTTCATCCTGTGTGGAAACAAAAGTAGAACCTCTTTTCTGAAGTGGCATATTCTTAGACTCAAATTTGAAGTCAAGATATCTTTAAAATATATGTTGGTTTAACTTAGCAGTTCTCAGAATCAAATATCTCTCTGTAGTCAAAAAATTTAAAGAAAGCACAATAACACATAATCCAGACTCTCTGTATATATTCCATTTTATGTGGCTTATTTTTCTTACTCTGTTACTTTTTCTACAAGTTTAATATTTATTTTATTTTCTATACTACTTTAATCTATGACTGTCTGTACTGTTTGATATTACTTTTACTGTCTCTCTACTTTTTTTCTTCTCTCTCCCAAGTCTATGTAAATTTATTTAACACTGTGGTCAATTTAGAGGTCTTTTTAAATCTGAATTTGTCATTATTGTGCATCTGTAATTATTTTCTGACCTGTAGCACTTCTTAAAATGCTAAGCAGCATGATTAGCACTAAGGCTGCTTTCCTTTTTGGCTCTGCCCAGCCCAACATGGCAGAGGCATGTTCACCACCTCTGCGAGCTTTGGCACACTTCCCCAATTCCAGGTATGCAGTGGGTCTATGTTGTGCCCTTTAGCAGTTTATAACATGCTGCTTACAAACCCTATTCGAGTGCTCAGCATCCTGAAAGATCCAGAGTTCGTGCTGGCAGCATGAACCAGGAAGCTTCCATTTCCTGTGTTGAGTCAGTAAGCCTTCTCTTGGAGGAGCCATGCTTCTGCTCACTGCCAGCAAGCAGAGCCCTTCTGAAAAAAAATGCAGCTACCAGGAAGCTGCATTTGGCTCCTGTTTTTGTGGATCTAGAATCCCTCTTTAAAAAAAACCTTTTTTAGGCTTTATTTGGATATACATTGTTGAATGTTGGGTGTCATTTTGTAGATGAAGGCTGCTCCTTCATTTTCTAGCCACCTAGACCTGAAATAATCACACAGAAACTACATTATTACAATATTGTTTGGCCTATTGTCTCATGCTTCTTATTGGCTAGCTCTTATATCTTAAATTAACCCATTTTTATTAATCTGTGTATCGCTACTTGGTTGTTGCCTACCAGTAAGGTTCCATCTGATGTTGTGTGTCTTTCTCCTGCAGTGGCTACTCAGCTTCTCTCTGACTCTGCACTCTTTCCTCTTCTATTTGCTTGAAATTCCCATCTTGCCCTTTTCTGCACTACAATAGACCCTAAGTAGCTTCTTTATTAGTCAATGTTATTCATAGTATACAGAGGGGAATCCCACATCAAGGTGAGAACTTACAAACAAATGTATGTTTAGAACCTTGCAAAAAGGGCAATGTGATGAGCATAAGTAAAGCATTATATCTGTTATTACAAAATTATATTTTAGGTAATTCAAGCATATAAAATATATCTGAACAAAAACAGGTAAACATTGAAAAATGTTGAGTTAGTTTGCTGGCACTGTAACAAAAAAGCTAGAAAAATTAATCTATAAAATGAAAAGTTTAATTTTGTTCATTGCTTTGAAGATTTCAAGATAGAGTTTTTTTTTCTGATGTGGCTAATGGATACAAAAGAGAGGAAGAGTTGGGGGTGTCCCACAATCCTCTCAAGAGTATATCTCTAGTGACTTAAGTACCTCCTCACTAGACGCTACATCTGAATGGTTCTATTACCTCCCAACAGTGCCATCCTGGAGACTAAGATTTTTAACATGTGGGCTCGGGAACTGTCCAACATTCAAATTTTAACAGTACTAGAAATACCTAAATAAATGTTAAAGATCTCTCCCAATTTAGTCATAGACAACTGTAGAGAGCTGCGTGGAGCCGCACCTAAAAGATGGCGCCGGCTTCTGCCTTCCACAATTCCGAAAGCGAGTGTTCTCAGTGGTAAACAACACCTTATTTGGCTAAGGCCAGGGTCACCTGATGATCGTAAGCTGCTTGCCATATAAGTGGACCTATGGACAGTGCCCACGTGGCGATCCAGAATTGGCTGCCCAGGGCTACTTAAGGGTTGGGAGGAGCTTGCCCGGAGAGAGAAACTACTGTAACAAGGTCCTGAGTAAACTGCTTGCAAGAAGAGCTCCAGTGTTGCTTCTTCCTTGCTGGTCGAGGCGGTCACGACAGACAAATTCTTCAGTTTTTACTAAGAGACTTTCTTCACAGCACTAAATTCGAGTTGTTGAATTTGCAAATAATTTTCACAACATTATAACATTTTTAGTCATGTTATTTCCTAGTGAAAGACTCCCGTGGGCGACTTCCTTTGGGAGAGACCCCGTGCCCAAAGATCAGTCGAAAACACGCAGCCGGATGCAACCAGCAAGAGGTTTATTGAATACACAAGTACCTGGGGCGACAGAGTCTCTCGGAAGACTTGCGCGCCACAGGTTGGGAGTGAGGGGTTTTTATAGGAAAGCAAAAAGCAAGGTTTACAGAAGCGAGATGCAGGGTGGTAAATTCTTAACCTAAATAACAATGAGGGGAGCGACCAGATGTCTGATCGCACAACCTCTGACTCGTGACGGGCCCCGCGTGACTCAGGCCTCGCCTCGCAATCCTCTCTTTCCCTGTTTTTATGGCTAGTCCATAAATCTCCTGTCCCGCAGCCAGATAAGGCTGTCCTTGCCCCTAACTTCAAGTATCTTTGCTCAGCATTCCAGAGGCTCTGAATTCCAGAGGTCTTTAATGAAGCTTGTTATCTGCACCCCTTTGCGAAACGTTATAACTGTGGTTAAAGTTAAAACGAGTTGGGGTCCTTCATTTCTCCATTTTTTTTGTAGGTATTTACAGGACCTCTGTTTCTCTTTGGTTTGCCCTTTGGTATTGGCTAGTTAAGACCAGGGCTTGAACAACCGAAAGTCTATCCTTAACAAATTGAATCAACCGATTTATAATGCAAGGGCCAACTGTAAGAATTAACATCAAGAGGATTATAGGTCCCATTAGAGAAGACATTAAGGTAGTGAACCATGGGGATCGGTTCCAAAGCCCTTCGTACCATGTCTGCTGGGCTTCAAATTCTTTTTTACGTTTTTCCAGCCTTTCTTTTAGTTTATCTAGAGTTTCAGTCACTACGCCGGTTTTATCAGTATAAAAACAACATTCTTCCTTTAAGGCCGCACAGAGGCCTCCTTCCTTTAGGAAGAGCAGATCTAGTCCTCTTCTATTTTGTAGTACCACCTCTGACAGGGAAGCTACTGATTCTGTCAGGGTTCTAACTGACTTCTCAAGAGCCCTTAGGTCTTCATTCATAGCTTGATGTAAAAGCATATATTGGTCCGTGCGTACTAAAGCGGCAGCCCCCGTACCTATTCCTGTCGCAACCCCCCCCCCACCCCCAGGAGTACGGCCAGGGTCAGGGTAATAGCTTCCTGTCTTTCCCTCCGGGGAAGGTATTCATAATATTGGAGGACCGCCTCATCTGAGTGGTACATGATGCGCGGCCAAATTTGTACCAAGACACAATATTCATGTGTTTGGTTGAATACTATTGCCGAAACACAGGGGGTTAGGCCGGTATTACAGGCCCAGAGGGTCCCATTTGGTGGGACTAGATAATAGTTTCCCTTGATAACAGGCACGGTTGAGATGCAAAACGGCTGGCCAGACGCAGCTCCTATGCAAACTCCAGTACCTGTCACCTGAGTGAGGGTTAGATGATAGTTCATGCCCTGGCAGATGGGGGGTGGCAAGGTGACATTGCTATAGTTGCCCCTGAGAGCTATCCCCTCATAATATGGGGGACTTGGGTTAAGGCAGAGCCAGCAATTGTTGGCCCGATCTGGATCTGAGTGATTTAAGGCCTGGTAAGCCCCCCTAATGAGGCCTAAAAGACGATCTCCTGTTCCTCTTTCCTGCTCAATTGTGGCTGCTGGGGGGATGGGGGTTGGAGTTGAGCCATGGGTCTTAGGTGGACTGGGCAGAACAGGTGGTGCATTGTGATTAATTGATGGTCCCTTATATTCCTGTACAGATGGAGGCCGCTGGTCTGCCAAAACTTGATTAGGGCTGACTGGTATGGCCGCTGTCTTTACCTTAAGTTGTATTTTGAATATCACCCCTTTATCTGTCCCTGACATATGCCAGCGTAGTCCCCAGGTATAACCTTCCTACCATTCCAGGGCTTGTTTACCCTTGTCAGTGAATGTGATGTTAAGGGGCAGCAAAGTGGTTCCTGTCCCATTTTTAACCCAGCCTCTCTTGACAATAATTTTGTCCCAGGAGGAAGAGGGATTCCAGTAGGCATCCCCAGTGGTTTCACATGTCCATTGAGCACAGAAGTATTGTTCATATCCGCCACAAGCATATGCTTTGTCTCTGCTTCTATCATCCCATGGACATACATAGAAATCTAATGAAGCCAGCCTATCTTTAGCCCAGCTGTTCCTGCATCCGGGGGAAGTGTGCATGGGTCCTCCTGCTGAGCTAACCCCTATGGCCGCACGCCTAGCGCGTGGCAGGTTGTCCTCAGAGTTGGTAGGATCCTCGATGGGAACATCCCAGGTGTCTAAACCAGCTGCTAATTGGCAAAAGTCTGGGGACAGGGGCGGCCACCAGATGTTGAGGGCATGTTGGCCAGTTTTCTTCCAGACTATTTCCCCGGTCTGGGAAATAATCTGCCAAGTTAAGGAGTAAATCGTGTGGGGGCTTCCATTATGAGCCCCCATGGATCCCGAGATCAACATTGAAAAGACTAATACCCATAACATTATTCCCGAACCAGTCTTATCTTTAGGGGGTTTTGGGAGCGTTGGACCTTCCATCCTTTCTTTTGGCTAGTCGTTTGTTCTCCTGGGCTGGCGGCTTTCACGTGTGAGGCGTGGATCCAAGCAGCAATTCCGTCCACCTTAAGCGCCGTTGGGGTGGTCAGGAGAACAGTGAACGGTCCTTTCCAGCGCGATTCCAGGTTCTTGGTCTGATGTCTACGGACCCAAACAGTGTCTCCAATCTGGTATTGATGGGGCACCGCTGGCTGGCTGAGGCTGTCTTGGTAGGCTGCTGCCAGGGGTTTCCAGACCTCTTGTTGTACCAGCTGCAGGGCCTGTAAATGGGCTTGTAGAGAAGGGGAGTTAGCATAGTCTGCAATGTCCGTATCAAAGAAATGTACGGCTGGAGGCGGTGCCCCATACAATATTTCAAATGGGGTAAGGCCATGTGGCCCAGGAGTGTTCCTGGCTCGATATAGAGCTAGGGGTAGGAGCAGCACCCAATCCTTTGTGCCAGTTGCGAGCGCTAATTTAGACAAAGTCTCCTTAATAGTTCTGTTCATACGTTCTACCTGTCCTGAACTCTGGGGTCTATAAGCACAATGTAATTTCCAATCAATCCCCAGTAACTTGGCCACCAACTGACTTACCTGGGAGACGAAGGCTGGCCCATTATCAGATCCCAATACCTTTGGCATCCCGTATCGGGGAAAAATTTCTTCCAATAACTTTTTGGCAACCATCCTGGCTGTTTCATGCTTGGTGGGATAGGCCTCTACCCATCCTGAAAAGGTGTCTATAAAAACCAGCAAGTATCTGTACCCATACAAACCAGGTTTAATTTCGGTGAAGTCTATTTCCCAGTGGATGCCAGGCCGGTGTCCTCGGAGATGCACCCCTTGGAGGGTTTTCGAGTGGCCTGTATTAATTTGGGCACAGGCCCTGCAATTATCTATAGTTCGTTGGAGTGCCCTATCCCTGTTCAGGAGGAATTGTCCAGTCTCCATTCTGTCTAGGAGGGTTTTCATTTTCTTTGTACCCAAATGGGTCAATTTATGTAAGTAGTCTATCAGTTCATGAGTTATTTTTATGGGCACTGCTATTTTTCCCCGATAAATCCATTGTCTATTTGCTGAGTTGTATTCTGCCCCCAATTTTTGGAGTAAGTGTATGTCCTCTTTATCATAGGCCCAGTCTATTGTGGGTTGGGCGGCCTCGGATATTAGGGGGAGAATTTGTGGTCCCAACGCAGCCTCTCGGGCCGTTTCATCCGCCCGCCGATTTCCTCTGGCCTCGGCGTGATCTCCTTTTTGGTGTCCAGGACAGTGCATAATGCTCAGTCTTTTGGGGAGGAATAAGGCCTCTAATAGAGCAAGGATCTCTGCTTTATTTTTAATTTCCTTGCCTTCTGAGGTTAAGAGCCCTCGTCTCCAGTATATTTCTCCATGTATGTGTGCAGTGGCGAAAGCATACTGACTATCGGTATAAACATTCAGCTTCTTACCTTCTGCCAATCTAAGGGCCTGAGTCAGAGCGATGAGTTCAGCTTGTTGGGCCGAGGTGCCGCTGGGTAAGGCACTGGCCCAGATTACCTGGGTCTCCGTGGTAACTGCGGCTCCCGCCCTGCGTTCTCCATTTAGTAGGTAACTGCTCCCATCGGTATACCAGGTGTGGTCCGCATCTAGGAGGGGCTGATCGGTCAAGTCCGTCCGGGTTCCATGCGTTTCCGCGAGGATCTGAAGGCAGTCATGCTGGTCTGGTCCTTCCGGTATGGGTAGCAAGGTCGCTGGATTAAGGGCGACTACAGGTCCAAACTGGACTCGGTCCGTATCCAACAGCAAGGATTGGTAGTGGGTCATGCGGGCGTTGGAGAGCCATCGGTCAGGGGGCTGCCTAATCAAGGCCTTGACGGCATGGGGTGCCAGAATGGTCAGGGGCTGTCCCAAAGTCAGTTTGCCAGCATCCTTAATAAGGACGGCAATGGCTGTCACCATCCGTAGGCAAGGGGGCCAGCCTGAGGCCACTGGGTCTAATTTCTTTGATAAGTATGCGACAGGGCGTTTCCATGGTCCAAGTCTCTGGGTCAAAACCCCCTTGGCATATCCTTGTTTTTCATCAACAAACAGTTTGAATGGCTTAGTGACGTCCGGCAGACTCAGTGCCGGGGAGGAGAGGAGGGCCCGTTTGATGTTCTCGAAAGCCCTTTGTTGTTTATCTGTCCATTCAAATGGGACCCCCTGCTTGGTGAGGGGATAGAGGGGAGCTGCCATTTCAGCGAAGCCTGGTATCCATAAGCGGCAGAACCCAGCTGTCCCCAGGAATTCCCTTAACTGGCGAGGGTTTCGGGGTGCAGGTATGCGAGATACAGTCTCTTTGCGTGCTGCTGTGAGCCAACGCTGTCCCTTTTTAAACTTATATCCCAAGTAAGTCACCTCAGTCTGGCATATCTGGGCCTTTTTGGCGGATGCTCAATAGCCCAGGTGTCCCAGGGTCTGCAATAGGGCCCCCGTACCTTGTCGGCAGTCATGTTCTGTGGGGGCTGCCAGCAGAAGATCATCCACGTACTGGAGCAGGATCAATGACGGGTGTTGAACTCTGAAGTCCATGAGGTCCCGGTGCAAAGCCTCATCAAACAGGGTGGGGCTATTCTTATAGCCCTGTGGGAGCCGGGTCCATGTCAGTTGGCCTGAAATCGCCAATTCGGGGTCTCTCCATTCGAAGGCGAAAAGGGGTTGACTTTTGGGGCTTAATCTGAGACAGAAGAAGGCGTCCTTCAAGTCTAGCACCGTATACCAGGTGTGCGAAGGTGGCAGGGTGCTTAGTAAATTATATGGATTAGGGACGGTCGGGTGTATGTCTTCAACTCTTTTATTTATTTCCCTGAGGTCCTGTACCGGCCGATAATCCTTCGTCCCTGGTTTCTTTACTGGGAGGAGGGGGGTATTCCAAGGTGACCGGCAGGGAGTCAGTATGCCTTCTTCTAATAGCCTCTTGATATGAGGTCTTATCCCTTGGTAGGCCTCATTTGACATGGGGTATTGCTTGACTGAGATTGGAGTGGCTGAGGCCTTTAGGGCTACAACCAACGGGGGCTGCTGTAGCGCTAGCCCCATACCTCCCGTTTCGGCCCATGCCTGTGGGTACTCTGTAAGCCATATGTCCAAGTCCCTGGACTCTTGTACCCTGGGGTCCTGTTCGTATAGCCGGTATTCATCCTCCAATTGTAAAGTCAAGACCTGGAGGGGGTCCCCGTTTGGGCCCGACACTCGAACCCCTGCCCCCTCAAAATGAATTTGGGCTTTCAGTTTGGTGAGTAAGTCTCGCCCCAGTAATGGATAGGGGCAGTCTGGAACATGTAGGAAGGAATGAGTTACTTTACCAGTTGCTAATTGCACCTTTCGCTCGGTGGTCCAGCGATATGGTCTTCCGCCGGTGGCTCCTTGTACCCAAGCGGTCCGTTCACTGAGCGGTCCAGGTGACCGGGTAAGAACCGAATGCTGAGCTCCTGTATCTACTAGGAAAGTAACCGGCTGCCCCCCGACATCAAGTGTTAACCTGGGCTCAGGGGGGGGTTCCTGGCCCTGACCTCCCTAGTCTTCATCTAGGGCCAGGAGTGAGGCTCGTGGTTTGGGGCCTCTGGATTTACGAGTATTTTTAGGGCAGTCTTTCGCCCAGTGTCTTCTTTCCTTGCAGTAGGCGCATTGGTCGCGTTCCACGCGAGGGCCTCTCCGTTCTCCCATCCTATCTCCCTTTCGGCTTTCCTGGCTCTGAACTGTGGCGGCCAAGAGGCGGCTCAATTCCCTATTCCTTTTTCTATCTCTAGCCTCCTCCTTTTCCTCTGCTTCCCTTCTCAATCTATCTTCCCTTTCTTCTTTCTCTCTACGGATACGGTCCTCCCTCTCTTCTTGAGTCTCCCTTTTGTTGAAGATTTTCTCTGCCTCCTTAAGTAGATCCTGTAGCGTATACCCCTGCAAATTCTCCAGCCTCTGTAACTTGTTCCTGATGTTAGGTGCTGACTGACAGATAAAGGACATCGACAAGCCGTTAGCCTGCCCTGGGTCCTCGGGATCATAAGGCATATACATACAATATGCTTCCTTAAGCCTTTCGAAAAAAGCTGCTGAAGACTCATCTGCCCCTTGAATCGTTTGCTTTACCTGTGCCAAATTTGTGGGGCGACGACCAGCCCCTCGGAGACCCGCTATGAGCAATTGGCGATAAAGTCGTAGGTGTGTCCTACCTGCGATCGTAGTAAAATCCCAGTCAGGCCTGGTGAGGGGGAAGGCAGCGTCAATCTCGTTGGGCAACTGGGTTGGCCTCCCATCTTCTCCGGGAACCTGCTTTTGTGCCTCTACGAAGACCCTTTGTTTTTCCTCAGAAGTGAGGAGTGTCTGTAGTAGCTGTTGACAATCGTCCCACGTTGGTTGGTGTGTAAGCAGAATAGACTCTATTAAGCTAGTTAATGCCATAGGATCCTTGGAAAAGGGAGGATTGTGTTGTTTCCAATTGTATAGATCAGAGGCGGAAAAGGGCCAGTATTGAAACTGGCCATTATTTCCCTGTCGCAGGGGAAAGGCTTGGGAGGTGGAGTCTGGGGGAGACGGTTCACGCTTTCCCCGGAGCCTGCTCGCGACAGGGGAGGCAGTGGGTGGGCAGCTCCGTGACGAGGGCGAGGGCATCGCAGGATCCGCTTCATGGTTCCCGGGCTTCTGCTGGAGGTTGTAGGGGGGAGGATCTTCGGATAGGAGGTCGACAAGAGGGGAATTTGGGTCAGGGGGAAGGACAGCTGGCTGCTTATGGGTCTCCTTCGGTCTTCCATGTAGTTTGGGGGTCTCTTCCTTCGTCAGTGCAGGATAAAGGGAAGAGACCATAGGGGTGGGGGTCTTTGATAGGGCAGGCGGAGGAGGGGAAGGCGGAGGAGGGGAAGGCGGAGGAGGAGAAGGCGGAGGAGGAGTCGGGGCCGAAGGAGTGAGACCTAGGGAGGGTTGGGATTTCTCTGGAGAAATAAAGGGGGCCACCCAGGGGGGTGGGTCATTAATCAAACTCTCCCAAGTAACAATATAAGCGACCTGGTCAGGGCGTCCACGGGGCCCTTTGTCGAAGACTCGTTCCTTGACCTGCAAAATAACATTCTTGTTGAAAGTGCCGTCCCGCGGCCAGCCCACATTGAATGTGGGCCATTCCGAGGAACAGAGACTCTGCCATTTTTTCTTCTTGACTTCGAGCGTTTGATTGCTCGCTCATTTAGAGAGGTCTGACCAGTGTCCTAGAGTTAGGTTTAAAGGGGTGGTTAAAGACTGCCCCATGCTGGTGTTCCAATAAACAAACAGACAAACCTCAAAGATGCACAATAGGACAAACAGACTGACAATCAAACACGCTGCGCAAACTGAGGCTACTACAAAGAGGCTCCGGACACCTTGCTCACCAAACGAACCTCGTACCTCGGACAGAAGTCAGACTCCGGTCGTGGGTTCAAACAAACGAACCCGAAAAATCGAGCTCCCAAACTCCCCCGGGACGTCTCCCGGGGTGCGGGGGGAAAGTACGAACTCGTCAGTTCCTTCCCGAGGCCCGCCAAAATACAAACCGACCCAGCTGAATCGTACAAATTCAAATTCGCAGCGCAACACTCAGACGCCAAAGACGTACGACAAATACATAGAACATAGAACATGTAATCCTGGCCAGCTTACCTCACCTCCCGGCAGTGGTTCGGCGGTCTCTGGGATGGGGGTATCAATTCCCTGCCAACGCACCAAATGAAAGACTCCCGTAGGCGACTTCCTTCGGGAGAGACCCCGTGCCCAAAGATCAGTCGAAAACACGCAGCCGGATGCAACCAGCAAGAGGTTTATTGAATACACAGGTACCTGGGGCGACAGAGTCTCTCGGAAGACTTGCGCGCCACAGGTTGGGAGTGAGGGGTTTTTATAGGAAAGCAAAAAGCAAGGTTTACAGAAGCGAGATGCAGGGTGGTAAATTCTTAACCTAAATAACAATGAGGGGAGCGACCAGATGTCTGATCGCACAGCCTCTGACTCGTGACGGGCCCCGCGTGACTCAGGCCTCGCCTCGCAATCCTCTCTTTCCCTGTTTTTATGGCTAGTCCATAAATCTCCTGTCCCGCAGCCAGGTAAGACTGTCCTTGCCCCTAACATCAAGTATCTTTGCTCAGCATTCCAGAGGCTCTGAATTCCGGAGGTCTTTAATGAAGCTTGTTATCTGCACCCCTTTGTGAAACGTTATAACTGTGGTTAAAGTTAAAACGAGTTGGGGTCCTTCACTAGTCCATGGGAGATTAAATAAGCAAAGAGAGGAGATGCTTATTTGGAATGGTTTCTAGAAATCAACAGAGTGACAGCAGTGGAAAAGATGTCTGAAAGTGTGTCTTAGCTTTAACTAGCAACTTTATACACCCTATAGTCACTCAGAAAGGACTCTCAAAGCACTTCCAGATCATATTGGACTGTAAATATGCCTGTGAGAAGTTGTTTTTGAGTTGATATAGGAGGGCCAGTCCACTGTGGGTGGTTTCATCCATAAGTAGTTGGCCCTGGGTTATAGAAGAAGGCTAAGTATGAGCCTGCTAGCAAATCACAAAGCAGTATTCTTCCATTGTTTCTGGTTCATGCTCCTTTCTTTATTTCCTTTGATAATGAAGTATATAACCTTTCCTCCCCTAATTTTCTTCTGATGACAGTGTTTTTATCACAGCAACAGAGATGAAGCTAAACAAAGTCTAAGTCCAAAAAGCAGGCATAGCATTGGAAATTAAGACATATACAGGCTGATGGTTCTCTTGCCGTAATGGTAAATAGCTTTACAGACCTAAATAGTCTCAGAGAATAATTAATTAGTCAAGTCAGTGATTTCTCAATCCACTCCCCAATTTGTGGGGATACACTTTAAGACAATTATAAGTTGTCAGTAAGCACGGCAATACTAGACCAGGTACATTCTATTTTTTTCTGCAGCATTGACACATAATACAATAATTGATCTAGTCTTCTCTTGTGTTTTTTTATTTTTAAGATTTAAAAAATTATGCATGTGAATATTTTGTATAATATATGTATGTGTACTACATGTGTACCTGATGCCTTCAGAGGACAGGGGAGGGTAACAAGACTCCTTGGAAGTAGAGCTGTATGCCATCATGTGAGCCCTAGGAACAGAACATGGGTCCTTTGCAAGAACAGCAAGTGGTTAACAGCTCTAGCCTGCTTCTGAAGTTTTATGTTCTAGATCCTCCTCTTTTGTGTTCTGGGGCCATTATTTAGGAAAAGAAAAGCTATTTCAGTGCAAGCAAACACTGCAGTGCTATGATAGTCAATCTGATATGTAAGATAGTGCATACAATGTGGCTACACAGAAAAAGAAATGGTTCCTGTTTTGAGTGGAATGGAGCAGGGTGGAACAAAATTACCTTATGGTATGTTCTAGCTCCTAAGCTTCATGAGGAAAGAGTTTATTTTGCATATTTTTCCAGGTCACAGTACATCATTGAAGAAAGTCAGGACAGGAATAAATACAGGAACTTGAAGAATCAGCGAATCAATCCCACACCAGTTATGTTTTAAGGGGTTATTTATTTTGGGGGGTAAAACTTACATACACCATAAACCGTCAGGAAGGGAGCCTAGTCGCAGGAGCCGGGAGCAGACGCCATGGAGCCAGCCACCAGGTCAGACATGCTGAATCTTTTCCGGTAAGCCACCACCTCGTGGTGCTACAGATTATTAGAAATGGGTTAATATCAAGATATGAGAGTTAGTCAGTAACTAACTCTCTAGAGATAATGGGCTAGGCAGTGCTTAAATGAATACAATTTGTGTGTTATTATTTCTGTGGCTAAGCTAGCCGTGCGGGAGCCGGGTGAGGCAAAAAGCAGGCCTGCCCGCAGCCCCTCACTACAAATGGCGCCAACAAGTGGACAACTGTATCCACATAAAGCCTGAGACATCTTGGGAAGTAATTCTAGAACAAAATAACAACATTATACATGGTTTCTTGGTAGCAGCAATTTCTCAGGTCTGCTCTGCTTGGTAGAGGCAAGCAAATGCTCTCATCTAAGAGAGGCTTCCTGACTCAGCTTTAGCTGCAAAACCTTGTAGCTCTTTTAAAAGGTCCTGCCACGAAACACTTAAACAGTGTTGATAAAAAGCTAAATGCATGCTTTTCAGTTTTCAGCCGCAGCAGGAAAAAAGTTGCGCTGTTTTAAAATGCCGGCTTTGTGGGCCATCCTGCCAGGGCAAACTCTGACTCTTTCAGGCAGGCAGTCCTACTGAGTGTGGTCTGTGAGTGGAATGTTGCAGTTTGCTTGCTGGCAAGGACCTTGAAATGCCATAGAGTTGTGGCAGTGAACACAGCTCTGGCTGGTATCTCAGCCGTGAGGCTGGAAAGCTAAAAAATGAGCTGGATCTAGCTGTCAAAGCCACGGCTCTCCATATTGCTTAGTAAATTAAAGGCTCATGAAGTCAGAAAAAGAGAGATACACAGTAAAGAGAGATTCAAAGAGGAAGAAAACCTCTAACTGGTTTACAGTGTGTTAAAAATATATGCAGGCTAAAGGTTAAAGTCATTAAAAATAAAAAAGAAAGAAAGGGAGAAATAGGGTGTGGTGGTACACACCTTTAATCCCAATGCCTGGGAGGCAGAGGCATACTGACCTCTGTGACTTCAAGGGGCAGAGGTAGATTGACCTCTGTGACCTCAAGGTGTGGTGGTACACACCTTTAATCCCAATGCCTGGGAGGCAGAGACAGATCTCTGTGAGTTCAAGGTGTGGTAGCACACACCTTTAATTCCAGCTCTGGGGAGGCAGAGACAGAAGGATCTCTGTGAGTTCAAGGATAGCCTGGTCTACAGAGTTATTCCAGGACAAAGATATATACAGAGAACCTGCCTCAAAAGCCAAAAGTTAAAAGTAAAAATAAAAGAAATAGAGGTTAAAATAAAGTCACATAAAGATGAAAAATACACAGAGAATCTTGATACTGTGTGTTATTATGCTCTCTTTGAATTGTTTGAATGCTGAGGAAGGAGCAACAGCTGCTAAAAGATATTTGCTTATAAATGCTGCTGAATTAATCCAAGATAGGTATTTTGAAAATACCTTGGCTTCAGATTTGAAGTCAAAAGGTATGTTACTTTGGAGAAGAGATTGTGCTTTTGTTTCTACAGAAAATGAGAGGCTATGGATTTATTCAGAGTTAAGAAAAATCACCTTTGACCAAGGGAGGCCACCTGAAAAATCTCCAACAGGAATAGATGGCCCAGATGACAGAGTTCTACATCCAGACCAGATTCAAGACTGCTGCCTGAGATGATCAAGACTCACAGGATACTCCAGTCAGAACTTGATTATAACTCTAAATTTTCTTTAGGTTCCCATAAGATCATCAGCGCCCCCAACCAGCAGGAAGTAGCATGAAATACTACGCCCACATTCCCAACAAATGGATTATGGGTATTTTCCTTTGTTTTTTTTAAAGAAAGAGGGAAATGATGAGGGAGAATTATCTGTATTCTGTCAATCATATTTTAATAAAACTCTGATTGGCCAGGCAGGCAGTATAGGCGGGAAAGCCAGACAGGAAGTAGGGGTGGAGCAAAGAGACTGGGAGTATTCTGGAAGCAGAAGCTCTCTCAGCAACTCCTGTGCAGACCACTGAAGAGGCAGCATGTAACCTGCCCTGCTGAGAAAGGTACGGAGCCATGTGCTAACATAGATAAAGATAATGGGGTAACATAAGTTATAAGAGCTAATAAGTAGCCTGACCTAATGGGCCAATCAGTTTATAACCTAATGTAGACTCCGTGTGATTTTCCTTGGGACTTGCTGGCTTGTTGGGGTACTGGGTGCGACAGAAACCCCAACAAGCCGGCCCTCATGCTACATTGAAGGAGAAACCACGAAAGAATTCAGCTTTCTGGATAACTCACAGACTTGTTCATACCTAGCTTCCTGGTACATCCCAAGATCAGCTGCCTAGCCAGGTGCTCAATTAACTATCAAAACAACCCCTACAATCATGTCTGTGCACATGCCTGTGCCCATCTGGAAATTTTTTAATTGAGACTTCCTTCTTAGCTCACTCTAAAGTTTTCCAAGTTGACAGTTAAAATTATGTAGGGCATGGTTCTCAGAGTCACATGCTGTTGAAAACTCACCAGTTACTCTATGAGCTTGTGTTATATTTTGCAGCAATGATGAAATGTAAGTGGTAGAAATGTGAAAACCGAAAGCACAATTAAGGAGGTACCAACAAAATCATTAGTTTTATTCAGGGTAATTCTTATAGCAGAACAGAAATAAAAGTGCTTCCAGCTCTATTTTTGGAGAGACAACAGAGAAAATGGTCTACAGAGAGCATGCTTTGACACACATGTTAGTTCCTTTTCTAATTGCTGTGTTCAAATATCTGCAAAGAAGCATTTGAAGGATGGGAGGGATTATTCTGACTCCTGGCTTGCGGGTCCAGTGCACTGAGGCAGTGAAGACATGGTGGAACACATGGCAGTGAGAATGTGTGTCTAAGCAGACTAGGGAACAGAGAGAGGAGCATCCCAGTGCTCTGCTCCTTCCTCCGTCTTTCTCTTTTCTATTCAGCCCATGAGATAGTATCCCTCACATTCTGGGCAAGTCTTCCCTCACAAACATTCTCTGAAGTGTGTTTCCTAAGTGATCCAAATCTAGTCAGATTGACAATGACTATTATTCATCACAGCACTTAAACAGACAAATTCAGCTATCTACAAAACATCATGTGGAAACATTTTCTCATAAATCAGTGAAAGTGAAAATTGCTATTTCTGACTTTTCATATGAAATGACTTTGTAAGTGTTCATCAGTATGTCTCAAAGTGTATATTTATGCTTTCAATGTGGCTATAGGATTAACTACTTATTACTTTTGTACAGCATGTCCTATTTTCTGCTGAATATAAAACTACTTTATTTTATGACATGCCTCTGTGACCATAAAGTTTGGAGTGAATTGTTTTCTTACAGTTCTTATCTCCTTGGCCATAATGATGGACCAGAGGTAGCATCTGACCATATTGACTCTATGTTTCGCCACAGTGGTAGGACTCAGCTGGGAAGAGCTTGTGACCTAAGACAGTCATATGTCTTCCAGGATAATGAATGAAGGAAAGAAGGCACTTTCTAATTAAGTGGTAAAACTAAGTGGATATGATGCCTATAGCTGTCAGGGTTGCAAAGTGCTCTTAGCTTCTGGGGAAGAGCTACTTTGCATCTCATAATCTTTCCAACAGGAAGTCTTCTGTGAAACAGTCTCTCATAGAAATGGCTTCATAAACAAGACAGGAAACATGACAGTATCCATAGACATGTTAACATGGAAGGGGGAAATTTCATGGGATCCCAGTTCTAGACAAAGAACTTTAGGCAACTAATGACTGCTTGGAGAGGAAAATTAGTCTCTCCTAAGGATGAGCCCCCTTATTGGTTATCCAGTACAAAGTGATCAGACATGAAACCATATAAACACAAACAGCAAAAATGGACTTAGAAAGTTGTGTTCTTGTATTTGTGCATACATATATGTGTGCATGTATATGTACATATGATATATATATATATTTATATATATATAGCAATAATTATCAAAGAAAATGAGGCTATTGCTTTGAGAGTGAGGGGCATGGGAGGGAATGGAGGGAGGAAAGGGAGAGGGAAAACAATATAATTCTATTTTAATTAAAAATGTATTTTTTTAGCCAGAAGGTGGTGGCACACATCTTTAATCCCAGCACTTGGAAGTCAAAGGCAGGCAGATCTCTATGAGTTCAAGGCCAGCGAGGTTTACAAAACAAGTTCCAGGACAGCCAGGACTGTTTCACAAAAAGAAAAAACCCTGTATTGAAAAAACAGAACAAAAAAGTATCTATTTTTAAAACTGTTCTGGGAGCATTCTGGGAACATGCCATAGATGCAGAGAAACACAGGGGACAGATCCAGGGGTAGTCCGTAGTTTTTGAGGAATGTCACTATGATGTTTGAGATCCCTGTACCTATCCTGATTTTTACTTCAGTAATTTCTGATTTTTTCAAAAAAATATTTTTGCCACAAAATATTACATAACAAATTCATATGCAATAATCTCTTAATTCTGAGTACTCTTCACACTGTTTTTTCAATGGACCTTCCAATTGACTTTCCACTGCCTTGATCTAAACTAGTCCTATGGAATTCAGGGAACTGGGAACTTTGTGAGGCTCCCTGAGTTGGTCACTGTAGTACTCGGGGTCTTATACAGATACCAAGAGAAGAAAACAGAAGCGATCTTGTTTGTGTAGTTAATGAGCAGCTGGGATCTCTCAAGCCACAGGACAGAAAGTAAATGCTGCTGCCTAAAAGAGGAAAAGACCTTGAAGACTGGAGCAGCCTGCCCTATCAGATTTCCTTTTTCTGAGTAATTCAAACCAAATTCTCAGCCTTACTTCCCCAGCCCCCTAAAGCCTGAAAGTCCACTAATTGTTACTCATTCAACTCAAGGAAAGCATGGAGGGCAGTGACTGAGGCATTCTTTGAGCCGCTGCCTTCCGAATTCAAGAGGCATCTTCAGTTTCTCCTGTTCACTTACTTCTTTAATTAGTGATTTTTACTGTGTATGTGCACATTTATGTGATGTATGTATGTATGTATGTGTGTGTGTGTGTGTGTGTGTGGTGTACACATGTTCATGTGTGTATGTGGTGTGAGCATGCATGTTTAGGTCTTGGAGGCTGAAACTGGTGTCTTCCTGGATCCTTCCCTACTTTATATATTTATGCAGGATTTCTCGCCTGAGTCCAAAGCTAGTTCTGCTAATCAGCTCCTGAGCACTAAAATGGGGCTCAGGATATGAGCCAGTCCTCGTGCTTGTGTGAGGCAGGTGCACTTCTCATTGAGAAATCTTCTCAAACTCTAAAATCTTTCCTTTTATCCACCATTGTTACTTCCTTTTGACCAGATGAGGGGAAAAGGGTCATTGCTTATATGGTAGCACTTTTCATAAATGATGTAGAGAATGAACTCTAATAAATTATAGAGTACCAATGTGGTTTGAATAAGAACACCCCCCCATAGGTTCATACATTTGAATGCTTGATTCCCAGTTGGTGAACAATTAGGAAGGATTAGGAGGTGTGGTCTTGTTAGAGGAGGTATGTCACTGGGGGTGGATGGGTTTTGAGGTTTCAAAAGTCCAGTCTCTCTCTACCTGCTGCCTGCAAACCAGAATGTAAGCTCTAAACTACTGCTCCAGTGTCGTGTCTTCCTGCCTGCCTGCCACCACACTCCTCATTATGCATTCATGCACTAATTCTTCAAAGCTGCAAACAGGTCCCCAGTTCCACACTTTCTTTTACAAGTTGCCTCGGTAACTTGTTGTCACGGTATCTCTTCACAGCAGTAGACCAATAGTGAAGACAGCCACACACTATTTTACGTTCTTGATGGGAACTACTTTATTCAGTCTTCCTAACTAACAGGGAGTGGTCCCTAATATTACTTCTGGTTTAGAGATAAGTCAGTTTGGTTTAGGAGAGTTTAAGGCACTTGAAATAGAGCTGAGAATGATAGTACACCCCTAGAATCTCAGGACTCAGGAGGCTAAGGTAGGGGGCTCATGAGTTTGAGACCATCATGGGTTACAGAGAAAGAGACTGTAATCCTCAACAGAATCTTTCCCTTCACTTAGGGCTATAGGAGCCCTTCTAGGATATTATTGAATATGAGAGAGTCCATGGCGATCTAAAGGGAGAAAGGTTCTGGAACCTCCATACTTGCATCTGGGGTCTGAAGTGAAGAATGTTTTATGAAACTGTTTCCAAAGGCTAGCACAAATGTGAACTCCTCTTACTTGGTGTCCAAAGTCTTATGTGGTCTAGGCCATTTGGCAAGTTATATCCTTAACTTCAAATTTTTATAACCATGTTTAGGAACCATGGGACAAGGCTACTGAATGATGGGATGTCTTTCAATAACAAAGACAACAAATACCACAGCATTTGACACCTTGAAGCATATATAAGATGATTGCTATTTCACAATAAGCCTATGAATAGGTATTACTATCTCGTTTTGTAGATGAAGAAAACAAGATATAGAGAAGTTAAATGATCAAATGATCTCACAGATCTGTTTAAGTTGCAGACAGGATTTTTGGCTTCAGATACTATTGTCTCAGCTTTGATGTCTCACTGCTTTTGGGTCTATCTGTCCATCCATTATCAAATATCTTTGTGTATATGCTGCTAAATTTGCTTTAGGTAGTCTTTATGCATTTAGAATCTGTGTACTAGTGTTTGTAGCAGTAATTGGCAACACTTTTCTTGCCCTATATTATCATTTCTCATAATTGATATCAAGATTATATTAACTTCATAAAATGAACTGTGTTCTCAAGCTTATTAATAATATTTCCTGATTATATGGTCTTATTGAAATTCTGTGGTACTTATTGCACACAAATGTGTGAAAGCCCTGTATTAGAATTGTGTTTGGTATATTTTTATATGATGTTAATATAAAGAAGAATATAAAGTAAACTTCAAGATAAAGTGAAGCAAATGAATCTAACTATTTACCAAATCAGTAATAGTATTCACAGAGTAGTTCATTTAAATGACTTGGGTAAGATAGTCTAATATAAATTTGTAGTGGAATATTCTATAAAGATATAAAACACTATGAAAATCTTAAAATTTTAAACTAGCTTTATTATAAGAGGTACTATAATTTTGAAAAAGTCTTTATGTATTAGAGAGTAAAGTAAAACATGTAGCTATGTTAATAGTACTACAATTTGAGACTCCCCATTAGAAAATGTAGATAGTAGAGATAAATGGAAAGCTGAGGCTGGATCTCTCTCCAAGCTCACTTCTCTAATTGTTGACACATTTTTGTTACCTCAAAGGATATTGGTTTGAGGGGCCTCAGATTAAAAAAAATAAAGGAAATAAAAATGCAAATAGAAAAATTTAAGACATTAGTAAAAACTCACAAGTTTCCTTTTGAGTTGAAAGTATAAACATGAAAAAATAGTAAGAATATAATTGTATTATTTATATTGATATTTTCATTTTATATTTTATTCTGGGATTGTAGAGATGACTTATTCAGTAAAGCACTTGCCTTGTAAGCACAAGGACCTGATTTTGAGCCCCTCAACCCAGGCTGCTGTGATGGTGCATGCTTATAATCTCAGTGCTCAGGAAGGAGCAAGAGATGGGGCTCACTGGCCAGCCAGCCTAGCCGAATCAGCAAGTCCTAGGTCTCAGTGACAGACAACACTGTCTGAAAGGTTATCTGAAAGATTAATGGAGTCATCTAAAAATGATAATGGCATTACATTGAAATAGTTCACTAACCATGATGGGGCAGTTTGAGCATCAAATAATGATAATGTTGATCAATGTAAATAATTATAAAACAGTGAATAGATAAATTTTAATGACTATAATTACAATAAAAAGGGAAAAGGAAAGTTAAAGGAAAAACCCACCTTTGAGGATGACTTTTACATAAAAAATTTCTCTGAACATTTGTAATTAAGAGAAAAATTGTTTTCCTATACTCCAACAGAAGAGAAGAACTTTGTCATGGTAGTACTACCACTGACAAATGTAGGAGTATAATACAATTAGAAAGTCATCCTATTGGGGCTGGGGATAGAACTAAGTGGAGTACCTGCCTAGTGTGCATAAGGCCTTGAGTTTTATCACTAGAAACACAGAGGAAGAAAGAAAGAAAGAAAGAAAGAAAGAAAGAAAGAAAGAAAGAAGGAAGGAAGAGAGGGGATAAAGAGAGGGAGAGAGAGAAGGAAGGAGAAAAAAAGAGGAAGAGAGAGGGAGAGAGAGAGATAGAGAGAGAGAGAGAGAGAGAGAAGAAAATAAAAAATTCTATCCTAGCATGTTAGTTTTATTTCAACTTGATACAAGTCATATTCATCTGAGGGAAGGGAACCTCAATAAAGAAAATGCCTCCTAAGACAGGACTATAGGCTAGCATGTAGGGCATTTTCTTGATTGATGTGGGATGACTCAGCCCACTGTGAATGGGGTTACCTCAAAACAGGATAAGCAAGCCATAAGCAGCAAGTCAATAAGTAGCACTCCTCCGTGGCCTCTGAATCAACTCCTGCCTCCAGGTTTATGTTTGAGTTCCTGCCTTGACTTCCCTTGTGAACTGTGTCCTAGGATATATAAGCCAAATAAACACTTTTTCCCCAAATTACTTTGGATAATGATGTTTTATCATAATAATAGTAACCCCAATGAAGACATCAAGGAACGCAATTGATACAAGCAGGTCTTCAATAGATGGTAAACCATTACGTGTCAAGCTGCAAAGGAATAGAAAGTTGTATGTTGTCAATTTGTCTTCCCCTACATAGTTTCCCCTTTTAAACCCTACAGAATTTCCCCATTTAAAAGAGAATATCTTAGTTTTGCAAGAGAGAAATCAGGTTTTCTTAACTGAAGGATCAAATTCAGCAGTCTAGGCGTAGACAATCTGACATTATATGGTATAATGCAATATGATGTAAACAGCATGTTTTTTGGAAAGGCTATTGCCTTTCAACCACTTATAGTTGCCCCCAGTATCCACGGGAACTGACTCTCCAAAACACCAATCCTTGGATGCTCAAGTACCTTGTATTAGCTACTTTTCTGTTTCTGTGATAAAATACAGGATGCCCAGAAGCAACTTAAGGAAGGAAGAGTTTACTTGGGCTTATGGTTTCAGATGAATAGTCCACAAGGCACAGAAGGCATGGCAGCAGGTGGCCAGAGCAGGCAGGTGAGAGATCACATCTTTAATTAAAAACCATGAATCATGGAGCAAACTGTATGTTGGGTGAGGCTGTAACTCTCAAAGCCTGCTCCCAGTGACATGTTTCTTCCAGTAAGACTGTACCTCTTAAAGGTTCCATAATACCCCCCAAACTGTGCAACCAAGTAGAAATCAAATGTCAAACCTGTGTTTATTACTCATTTAAACCACTACATATCTCATTTAAATGGCATAATATTTACATAAGACCCAAGCATATCATTCTGCACACTTTAAATCACCTCTAGAATATTTGCAATCAATAAATGTAGGTTTTTGAGACATGCTGTCAAGTATCCATTAGATGGCCTTGAACTTCTGATCTTCCCTTTTCTACCTCTTGAGTACTGGGCTTATAGGGAGGAATCACCATGTCTGGTTAATATATAACACTTGGCATTTAAACAAGGGCTTTAGGATGCTAAACAATCTACCAACTATAATTTCACTTCCCAAGATGCAGTTTTTCCCCAAATATTTTTTACTCATAGATGATTGCATCAAAAGGATATGCAGGGATAACTATATATAAAATACAACAGCTAATTGAGAACAAGTTAAATGATATCACATAAAAACAGTCAAATCCAAGAATACAAACTGATTTTTTTCTAGTCTATAGCAGACAAAACAAAATTTTAGGAGGAGAGACACAAAGAAGTAAATATGACAAATACATTTTATAAAATTTAAATTATGTTTTAAAAGGAAGTCTAAAGTATTGTGCAATTGAGGAATTTTGGATAGGGATGATATAGTTGCTTTTTATACAGAAATTCTAATTAGGTTTCTTATATGCAATAATAGCATTATGATTACAGAATAAAATGTCCTCATTCTTGAGAGACATGAATCAAACTATCTGGGATTTATCATAATAGATTTCATTTCAAATGCTTCAGCATCTGTATGTATAGAAACCATGAATGCAACAAAATCTGAACAGTTCTTGAATCTATTTGGTGATCTATATGAATATTATACTCTTTTATCTAGTTTTACATTTTTTGCAAAATTCTTTTTATTTATTTATTAAAAATTTCCACCTCCTCCCAGCTGCCCTTTTCATTCCCCCTCCTCACCTCCCCCTCCCTCTCTAGTCCTAAGAGTAGTCAGGGTTCCCTGCCTCTTGGGAAGTCCAAGGTCCTCCCCCCTCCATCCAGGTCTATAAAGGTGAGCATGCAAACAAACCAGGCTCCCACAAAGTCAGTCCATGCAGTAGAATCAAAATCCAGTGCTATTGTCCTTGGCTTCTTAGTCAGCCCTCCTTGTCAGCCATGTTCAGAGAGTCTGGTTTGACCACATGCTCCATCATTCCCAGTCCAGCTGGCCTTGGTGAGTTCCCATCACAGTGGGTGGGCGCATCCCTCGCAGTCCTGACATCCTTGCTCATGTTCTCCCTCCTTCTGCTCCTCATTTGGATCTTGGGAGCTCAGTCCAGTGCTCCAATGTGGGTCTCTGTCTCTATCTCCATCCATCACCAGATGAAAGTTCCCTAGTGATATGCAAGATACTGCTCAGTGTGACAATAGGATAGGGTCAGTTCAGGTGCCCTCTCCTCAACTGCTCAAGGAACAAGCTGGGGACATTTCCTTGGACATCTGGGAACCCCTCTAGAGCCCAGTCTCTTGCCAACCCTAAAATGGCCCCCTTAATTAAGGTCTATACTTCCTTGCTCCCATATCCACCCTTCCTCCATCTCAACCATCCCATTCCCTCAAACTCTCCCCATCCTTTCCTTCTCACTTCTCTTTACCCATCTCCCCTTACTCCCACCTCACCCCCACTCGCAAGGCTCTCAATTTTTGGCTAGCATTCTGTCTACTTCCAATATCCAGGAGGATAACTATATGCTTTTCTTTGGATTCACCTTCCTATTTAGCTTCTCTAGGATCAAGAATATAGGCTCAATTTCCTTTATTAATGTCTAGAATCCACTAATGAGTGAGTACATACCATATTCATCTTTTTGGGTCTGTGTTACCTCACTCAGGATAGTGTTTTCTATTTCCATCCATTTGCATGACAAATTCAAGATGTCATTGTTTTTTTACGGCTGAGTAGTACTCTAAAGCGTATATAGTCCACACTTTCTTTATCCATTCTTCCATTGAGGGGCATCTAGGTTGTTTCCAGGTGTTAGCTATTAAAAATAATGCTGCTATGAACATAGTTGAAAAAATGCTTTTGTAGTATGATAGGGTATCTCTTGGGTATATTCCCAAGAGTGGTATTGCTGGATCCTGAGGTAGGTTGATCCTGAATTACCTGAGAAATTGCAACACTGATTTCCAAAGTGGTTGCACAAGTTTGCATTCCCACCAGCAATGGATGAGTGTTCCCCTTCCTTCACATCTTCTCAATCAAAGGCTATGATTTCTGGTTTGGATTTTAGCCATTCTGTCAGGTGTAAGATGGCATCTCAAAGTTATTTTGATTTGCATTTTTCCCTGATCGCTAAGGAGGTTGAGCATGACCTGAAGTGTATTTTGGTCATTTGAACTCCTTCTTTTGAGAATTCTCTGTTCAGTTCAGTGCCCCATTTTTTATTTGGATTAATTAGAATTTTAGTGTCTAGTTTCTTGAGTTCTTTGTATATTTTGGAGATCAGACTTTTGTCTGATGAGGGGTTGGTGAAGATCTTCTCCCAATCAGTAGGTTGCTTTTTTGTCTTACTGACAGTGTCTTTTGCTTTCCAGAAGCTTCTCAGTTTCAGGAGGTCCCATTTATTCAATGTTGCACTTCTTGTCTGTGCTACTGGGGCTATACATAGGAAGTGGTCTCTTGTGCCCATATGTTGTACATTACTTCCCACTCTCTCTTCTATTAGGTTCAGTGTGTTCAGACTGATATTGAGGTCTTTAATCCATTTGGACTTGAGTTTTGTGCATGGTGATAGATATGAATCTATTTTCATTCTTCAACAGATTGACATCCAGTTATGCCAGCACCAGTTG
Organism: Myodes glareolus; assembly: GCF_982192425.1. Classification (NCBI taxonomy): domain Eukaryota; kingdom Metazoa; phylum Chordata; class Mammalia; order Rodentia; family Cricetidae; genus Myodes; species Myodes glareolus. Next base: position 141,066,766 of record NC_142053.1, read on the forward strand.
TTAAAGATGCTTTCTTTCTTCCATTGTATATACTTTTAGCTCCTTTGTCGAAAATCAGGTGTTCATAGGTTTGTGGGTTAATATCTGGGTCTTCTATGCGATTCCATTTGTTGACTTCTCTGTTTTATGCCAGTACTAAGCTGTTTTCATTACTGTAGCTCTGGAATAGAGTATGAAGTCCGGGATGGTAATGCCTCCAGAAGTTCCTTTTTTTGTATAAGATTGTTTTGGGTATCCTGGGTTTTTTGTTTTTCCATATGAAGTTGATTATTGTTCTCTCAAGGTCTGTGAAGAATTTTGTTGGGATTTTAATGGGGATTGCATTGAATTTATAGATTGTCTTTGGTCGAATTGCCATTTTTACTATGTTGATCCTACCCATCCAAGAGCATTGGAGGTCTTTCCATTTTCTGGTGTCTTCTTCAATTTCTTCCTTCAATGCCTTAAAGTTCTTGTCAAATAGATCTTTCACTTCCTTGGTTATAGTTACCCCAAGATACTTTATGCTATTTGTGGCTATCGTAAAAGGTGAAGTTTCTCTGATTTCCCTCTCTGCTTCTCTATCCTTTGTGTATAGGAGGGCTACTGATATTTTTTGAGTTGATCTTGTAACCAACCACTTAACTTAAGTTATTTATCAGCTGTAGGAATTCTTTGGTAGAAGTTTGGGAGTCACTAATGTACACTATCATATCATCTGCAAATAACAAAAGTTTGACTTCTTCCTTTCCGATTCGAGTCCCCTTGATCTCCTTATGTTGTCTTATTGCAATTGTTAGAATTTTGAGAACTATGTTGAAGAGATATGGTGAGAGTGGACAGCCTTGTCTTGTTCCTGATTTTAGTGGAATGGCTTTGAGTTTCTCTCCATTTAATTTGCTTTTAGCTGTTTCTTGCTATATATTGCTTTTTATTATATTTAGGTATGATCCTTGTAGTCCCTAACCTCTCCAAAACCTTTATCATAAAGGGGTGTTGAATTTTGTCAAATGCTTTATCAGCATCTAATGAAATGATCATATGGGTTTTTTCATTCAGTTTATTTAGATGATGGATTACATTGATAGATTTTCGTATGTTGAAACAGCCCTGCATCTCTGGGATGAAGCCTAGTTGATCATAATGGATAATTTTTTTGATGTGTTCTTGGATTTTGTTTGCCAGAATTATATTGAGAATTTTTGCGTCGATGTTCATGAATGAGATTGGTCTGTAATTCTCTTTCTTGGTTGGGTCTTTGTGTGATTTTAGAATCAGGGTGACTGTAGATTCATAAAAAGAGTTTGGCAATGACTCTTCTGATTTTGTTATGTGAAACTCATTAAGGAGTATAGGTATCAGCTCTTCTTGGAAGTTCTGATAAAATTCTGTATTAAAACCATCTGGTCCCGGGCTCTTTTTGTTTGGGAGGTTTTTTATGACAGCTTCTATTTCCTCATGACTTATAGGTCTATTTAAATTGTTCACCTGGTCTTGATTTAAATTTTAGTAAATGGTACTGATCTAAAAACAAGTCCATTTTTTCACATTTTCCAACTTTGTGGCACATAAGCTTTTGTAGTAAGACCTAATAATTCTCTTAATTTCCTCTGTGTCTGTTTTTATGTCCCCCTTTTCATTTCTGATCTTATTAATTTGCATGTTCTCTCTCTGCCTTTGATTAGTTTAGATAAAGGTTTGTCAATCTTGTTGACTTTCTCAAAGAACCAGCCCTTTGTTTCATTGATTCTTTGAATTGTTTTCTGTGTTTCTATTTTGTTGTTTTCAGTCCTCAGTTTAATTATTTCCAGTCTTCTACTTCTCCTGAGTGAATCTGCTTCTTTTTTTTCTAGAGCTTTCAGCTAATGTGAGCTTTCTCTGTTTTTTTTTTAATGTGAACACTTAGAGTTATGAATTTTCCTCTTAGCACTGCTTTCATAGTGTCCCATAGGTTTGAGTATGTTGTGTCTTTATTTTCCTTGAATTCAAGGAAGACTTTAATTTCTTTCTTTATTTCTTCCCTGACCCAGGGGTGGTTCAGTAGTTGACTGTTCAGCTTCCATGAGTTTGTAGGCTTTCTGGGCATAGAATTATTGTTAAATTCTAACTTTATTCCATGGTGATCTGATAAGACATAGGAGGTTACTAATAATTTTTTGTATCTATGGAACTTTGCTTTGTTACCGAGTATGTGGTCAATTTTCGAGAAGGTTCCATGAGATGCTGAAAAGACGGTATATTCTTTCCTATTTGGATGGAATGTTCTATAGATGTCTGTTAAGTCCATTTGATTCATTACCTCCATTAATTCTCTTTTTTCTCTGTTAGTTTTCTGTCTGATTGACCTGTCCATTTGTGAGAGAGGAGTCTTGAGGTCTCCTACTATTAGTGTGTGTGGTTTGATGACTGCCTTGATTCCTGGTAATGTTTCTTTTACATAAGTGGGTGCTTTTATATTAGGGGCTTAGATATTCAAGATTGAGACTTCATCCTGATGACTTGTTCCTGTTATGAGTATAAAATATCCATCGCCATCTCTTTTGATTGATTTTAGTTTGAAGTCAATTTTGGTAGAAAATAGTATGGCCACACCCGCTTGTTTCTTAGGTCTGTTTGCTTGAAAAACATTTTCCCAACCCTTTACTCTGGCTAGATGTCTGTCTTTGTGGTTGAGTTGTGTTTCTTATAAATAGCAGAATGTTTGATCCTGTTTTCGTATCCATTCTCTTAGTCTGTACCTTTTTATAGGTGAATTGAGTCCATTGATATTAAGTGATATTAATGACCAGTGGTTGTTAACTCTGGTTATTTTTTTTAGTAGAGTTTGATGATTCCTTTCTTTGAGTTGTGCTGGTGAAGGGTCACTAGATTTCTGAGTTATTGTGGGCATTGTTGGATTCCTTGGGTTGTGATTTTCCTTCTATCACTTTCTGTAAGGCTGGATTTGTGGCTACGTATTGTTTACATTTGCTTTTATCCTGGAATACTTTGCTTTCTCCGTTGATAGTGAACGATAGCTTTGCTGGATATAGTAGTCTGGACTTGCATCCATGGTCTCTTAGTTTCTGCAGTACCTCTATCCAGGACCTTCTGGCTTTCATGTTTTCCATAGAGAAGTCAGGTGTAAGTCTGATAGGTTTACCTTTGCAAGTTACTTGACCTTTTCCTTTGCAGCTCTTAATATTCTTTCTTTATTCAGTATGTTTTGTGTTTTGATTATTATATGGCGAGGGGATTTTCTTTTTGATCCAGTCTATTCGGTGTTCTGTATGCATCCTGAACCTTCATAGGAATATCTTTCTTTAGGTTGGGAACGTTTTCTTCTATAATTTTGTTGAATATATTTTCTGGGCCTTGGATCTGCAATTCTTCTCCTTCTTCTATTCCTATTTTTCTTAGGTTTGGTCTTTTTATTGTGTCCCAGATTTTCTGAATGTTTTGTAATGAGAATTTGTTGGATTTGCTGTTTTTCTTGATCAGTGCATTTATTTTCTCTATGGTGTCTTCAGCATCTGAGATTCTTTCTTCTATCTCTTGTATTCTATTGGTTATGCTTCTCTATGTTGTCTCTGTTCTTTTACCTAGATTTTCCATATCCAGCAGGCCCTCGGTTTGTGTTTTCTTCATTGCCTCTATTTCAGTTTTCAAGTCTTGAACTGGTTCCATTATCTGTTTGATTGTTTTTTCTTGGTTTCCTAAGGTATCTTTTACAGATTTACTCATTTCTTCAAACTTTTTGTTATTCTTCTCATCCATTTCTTTAAGGGAGTTTTTCACCTACTTTTTAAGAGACTATATCACTTTCATAATGTCAATATTTTCTACTTCTTCTGGATTAGGGTGATCAAGTCCTCCTATTGTAAGTTCGCTGGGTTCTGGTGTTATCATGTTGCTTTTCAGATTGTTGGAGGAATTCTTGCATTGGCGCCTGCCCATCTCTTCCTTCAAATGCTTTCAGATATATCTTCTGGTACAGGGTCAGGTCCCCTTGTTGGCCAGGGACCTCTCAGACAAAAGGCCTACCTTGCTGCAGGCAGGCTATTGAAACCTCATGAGTCTTTTTTAAAAGTGAAATTTTATGGCTTATGGTTTGTGGCAAAAGAAGTCATAAAGACTCTAGGAACAAAGATTCCTGCATTGATGCTAGATTTGAAGATGAGAGAAAGGGAGTGCAGGTAATCTATAAGAACAGAAATTAGCCTTTACCCCAGAAAGACAAACACCATATGGTCTCTCTCATTCATAGGTCCTAAGCTTGAAACTTTAGATCTATGTATTTAATTTGGAGTGCCTGCAGAGGCCAGGAACTAGAAAGTGGCCATAGCAATGGAAAGAAGCCTCTACAATGAGGGGGTAGGTTGTAGAACACACGTGTTCTGAAATCAGAAAAGGGATACTAGAATTGGAAGGTTTAAACAGGGTTAGGAGAGAGCGTAGGATGAGAGAGTAGGGTTAACCAAAATTAAAAAGGACATCTACTATCTTGTAACTTAATAGTAAATTCTAGTTTAAATGGAAGTATTCAGAGCAATAGGCTGTTAAATATAACTCAGTGCCAGGTATATGATACCTTCCTATTATTAGTTATTAGTCTGGAAGGCCTCTGGGACACCCAGAACAATATAGGCTAGTGCTGTTGATCTTGGTTGCCCATTAGAACTAGATGATAACACCCTGTTGTTCACAGCATGATGTATTTTAGCTTTTGAGATCAACAAATCAAGCTGGAATTGAGTTAGAAGCTTCTTTTGTGCTGCTTAGCTTACACAGTGCCAGAAGATGATAGACAGGCTTCTGAGGAGAAAAAGTAGACTGTTCTTAACCAATATGAATCTTGCAAGCTGAACACTGACCTGATATGAAAGATGTGCCCACTGTGTAATAGTGGCATTACTTTAATGGGAATAACCAATTGCTTTCTCATTGGATTTGAGGCCCACTCCACAGTAATAAGTTCATTCTTGGTATCATACACCTTGTCAAAAGCCCATAGGCCTTGGAAGGAGATTTACTGTACTTGCTAAATGGATGTGGTATGAAACTTTCTGCTATATATTTATATTTATACTCATAGATTAGTGCTGCTCTTAGCCTTCATTAGAGAAGTTTCTGTGTACAGTGGGCAGTCATTATTGCAGAAACTCACATATAGTCAAAAGGTTGAGAATAAGTGACTGTTGAATACTCAGCTCTAAATGGGACATCTTTATTGCCTGGTCCAGGGCTCAGGGTATGTCTTGAAAGACAGAGTGAAATAAAACCAGAGGCTGAAGAAAAGAACTGTGAAATATCTTCTGGCCATGACAAAGTCATTCTACTCACCTGTGCCAAGTCTGACCATCTGACTTTGCTCTCTGGGGCCCACAGGGTAGAAGGAGAGAACTGACTCCTTTGAACTCTGCACACACACACACACACACACACACACACACACACACACACACACAAACACACATACACACACACCCTCACACCAAAGCAAAAAGACATGCAAATAAGATGAGGAAGTGTTTGGAAGCAGAAAATGGTTCAGTGGAAAAAGGAGGGGGATAAGAGAGATAATGGGGCATTGAAAAATCACCAAAATTATATATATGTATATATATATATATTCATATATATATAATTGTCAAATAATAAACATTTTTAAAAAGAAATTAAGTCTTTGATAAAATACAGTAAATAAATAAGAAAGTCAGCACTATAAACACAGAATGAATTCTTCCAATAATTTCAATATGCTTGAAAAAGAATCTATATGTGTACATGCATGTGTGCCCATGTGTATGTGTGTGTGTGTGTGTGTGTTAGTGCACATGCATGTGGAAGTAAAAAGACAACCTGAGGTAGTTTTTCCCTCAGGAATTTTCTCCTTTGTTTTCTGAAACAGGCTCTCTCTCTGGGACCTGGGAATTGCTAATTAGGTTAGTCTGGCTGACTAGACTACCCCACAAACCCACCTGTCTTTGCCTTCCCAGTGCTGTTATTGCAAGCCCATGGAACCATGCCTGGCTGTGGGATCTGGGTAAACACTTTACTAAGTTAACTCTCCATCCCCTTGAAGATGAATTATTACCACTACCACTACAACACTATTTTGCACAGCTGGGATGGAAGCCAGTCAAGTCCTCACATAGGCTAGGCAAGTAACTGATCCATGACTTCAGCTGGAAGAGAGATCTTTCCCAGAATCTTCAGAGAAATACAGCTTGGCTCAACTTCATGAAGCACAGAAAATACTCTGGAGACTGCTTAAATTTTGGACATAGAGAACTATAAGGAAATACATGGAGATCTTTAAAGCTGTAAGTTTGCTGTGATTTGTTATGACAATAATAGAAATCCAATATAGTAACTTTGATTTATCTCTAGGAATTAGGAGGAAAATGTTAACAGGTTTTGGAGTTTGGGTCTGTAGTTGAGTTTTGTAAAGTATGATAGTACATCCAGGTTGCTATCCCCTATTGCTGAAAACTACAACTTGTATCTCTGAATTTATATTCAAATAAAATAAATTTATAGAAATGCAGATAAAATTTACACAAACTTATTCCTCTCCCAGTTGTGGATCTCCTAAACGTGCCTGTTTCTCTAATTATTTCCGTTTTATTTTTTGTAATATTGAGTTGAAAGTGTCACCCCAGCCTGCCAAGAGCTTGGACTTCAATTCCCAGCCTGCCAAGTGCTTGGACTCCAACTCCCAGCCTACCAAGCACTGACCCCTCCCCAGGGAGGGTCAGGACCACTCTCACAGGGTATTTAGGGTCGCATGGGATGGGGAGACACATGGTTTTGGGTTTGCCTGTGTGCTCCCTCTGTCTTTTCCCTGTCGTGCTCAAGGCCACCCAAGATCGCCGTCTATTAAACACGGGCATTTAATTTGGTTTAATCTGGTCTGATTGGAATTCTTTGCGGTGGCAGAGAGACTCTGTCAGAAAATATTCCTAACATTTTTCTGTTACAGAAATACACATATGAGTTTAAACATACTTTATAACCATAAAAACTAAACATTTTACAGATCTACTCTCATAGACAAACATGAAAGCAGACTTAAACTGTCAGTCAGGAGTGGTGGGGGAAGGTCTTTTCCTTCCTAAGGCCAAAATTTGTTTAAAATTAATTTTTCAAAACTCTCTAAAGCAATCAAAGGTTAACAAAAAATTTAAGAAATGTAATATCAGAGAAACACTTGGATATCAATAAGAATAGAGACTTACGGCACTTTAACTTGCCACATAACATCTTAATTTCTCCAGATTCATGGAAATCTTAAAATCCAACAATCACACACCACAAGTGCTGTGAAAACCAACTACCCAACAGTCACTGGGGATAAAAGAGGATTATAGTTTCTTTTATAATTTTTTAAAATATGCTGCAAGATCCCGGCGGCAGTAGGCAGCAGAAATACTGTAGGTCACAAATGGCAGTAGCAGGCCATGTGGTAGCAGGTAGTGGGCCCTATGAGCAGTCAGTCCCAGGCAGAGACGAGTACTGGTCCCAGAGAAGTGGTCCAAGCGGTGGTGGCGGGCCATGTGGTGGCAGGCAGCGGGCTCTGGGAGCAGCCAGTCCCAGGCAGAGATGGCTTTTGGTCCCAGAGCAGTGGCTGGTCCCAGGCAGGGAGAAACATGATGGGGCAGGCAGGAGACAGAGACATGGATAGACAGGACATTCAGAGTGAGGTTGAACATTTATTCAGGGAGTTCTGGAGGAGGAAAGGAGAAGGGGGACCAGAGAGAGAAAGAGAGAGAGACAGACAGACAGACAGGGGGTAAGTGGAGAAGTGGGGAGAGAGGCAGAAGCGAAGCTGCCTCTCCGAGAGGAAGACAGAAAAGAGAGTGAGCTCAGACTGGAAGCTGAAGATCAGCCTGCCTCAGTGGATGGGGGAGGGAATAGGAGTAGCTTGTCTCTTAAAGAGACAGAACAACTATTACAGTTTCTCCAAAGAATCTCACCAGTCATTGCCTGGCCGTATCTGGTAATTCTCCAGAAGCATATTGTAGTGGTTTGAGTAGGAATGATCCCCATAGGTTATTTTTTGAATGCTTAGTCACTGGGGAGGGAACTATTAGGAGATGTGACCTTGTTGTAGTAAGTGTGGTCTTCTTGTAGGAAATGTGTCACTAGGGGTGGGCTTTGGTATTTCAAATATTCAAGCCAGGCTTAATATCTTCCTTTTGATTCTTCTGTTGCCTGCTGATCTGCATGTAGAATTCTTAGCTACCTCTACAGCACCATGTCTGCCTGTATACCACCATGCTAAAACTATAAATAAGCCCCAAGTGCTTTGTCATGATGTCTTTTCACAGCAATATTGCAGTGACTGGTACCAGGGACTGGGGTATTGTTGTGATAGGCCTAACCATGCTTTTGTTTGTAGGAATAGGGAACACTTTGGGACTCTGAGTTAGGAAAGGAGTTGATTACTTTAAGTGGGGCTTAATGGGCCATCCTACTAGAAGCATGGAAGACAGTGGTGCTGAAGGTGATTTGAACTGTGGGGAATCAAGAAATTTCAGAGAGAAAGAATATGTGGCCTAGAGATCATTCTTGTGATATTTGGGTTAAAAATGTGGCTGTTTTCTTCCCTTGTGCAAAAAGTCTGTCTGAGGCAAAATCTAAGAGTTATTTAATTGGATTAATTGTATCAGCAGAGGAGATTTCAAATTAGCCTGTCATTGACTCTGTTTTTTTTTTTTTTGGTTATTAGTGGCCATACTTATGTAGAGCTATAATGAAGAAGAATAGAAAATGTACAGTTTTAGGAGAAAGGAACACCAGGAAGTGTAATGGAGCTAGATCCTGTGCTCAAGGAGATAAACAGATTAAAGAAATGTCTGCTGCTAAATGGAATAAAGGGAGTGGTGACCACATGGCAAAACCCGATCCAGCTAAGTTTCCAACTTGTGGAAAGAAATTAAAGAAAAGCTTAGGCAGTGAAGGAAACTGTCAAAACCAGAAAGCTATGAAAATGTATTTGAACAAGAGGGCCAACTTCCAGCCCCAGCAACCAGAAGAACTTGGCAGCTTCATCTATGTGGCTCTAGCTTTAGAGTCAAGAATACAAGAATGGTCTGTGTAATAATCTCCTTCCATGACTAAGGAAAGATACTGAGGCCAGGAATGTGTCAGAGGTGTCTATGCATGGAGGCTCAGAGCAGCCATGGCTTGAAGTATGAAAGTAAAGCCTGGATTACCTTGGAGACCCCAAGATGTTGGAGATGCCAGAGTCATGGAATACCTACCAAGGATAGCTGTCAACAGGGAATGGAAACAGCCAAAGAGAGAGAAGTGTGTTGCAGTCAACAAAGATGAAAGGAGTTGGAGATCTGAAGAACATTTTGAAATCAGACATGGAGATGCAGAATTTGGGATATACCCAGCTGGTTTTTGGTCTTGTTTTGGTCCAGTATTTCCTCACTATGTTCCTTTCCCTCCATTTTGTCATGGTAATGTATATTCCATGCCATTGTATGTTGGAAGTATATGAACTGCTTTTTCATTTTGATTTTACTGGGGGTTAGTTAGAGTTAAGAGACTGGCTTGAATCTCAGAAGAGACTTTAGACTCTTAAACAATGTTGAGATGTGATATAGTGTGGCAACTTTTGAAGTTGAACTGAAAGCAGGTTTGCATTGTGGTATAGCTATGAGCCTATGGGGGCCAGGGAGTAGAAATATGGTGGTTTGAATTGGAATGGCTCCGTTAGCCTCATATATTTGAATGCTTGGTCACCAGGGAGCAGCCCTATTTGGAGGTGTAGCCTTGTTGTGGGAAGTGTGGCACTGAAAGTGGGCCTTGCAATTTCAAGTGCTCAAGCCTGGCCCAGTGTCTTCCTCTTGCTGCTACCTACTGATCCAAATGTGAAACTTCTGAACTTGTAAGAAAACCTCCAATTAAATGCTTTCCTTTATAAGAGTTGTCATTGTCATAGTGTCACTTCACAGCAATAGAACAATGATTGAGACACATACCAATCAAAAGAAATACACTCACAATATGGACAATCCATAATCCGTGATTACAGAGATAATACATTAATTTCAAATGTACACATGAATTATAAAATAAAACATGGAAAAAATATATATCTTTTAGCTAGCAAAAGTGGTACAGTGGTCATAGTGTATATACTGCTATGGGATATAATCGACTTAAGGCAAACATCCTGTTTTTTAAAAGTGTGTGTGCACCTGTATGAGTTTACGTGTACCATGTGCATACAGATATCCTTGTTGGCCAGAAGAGGTGTTGGAATCTGCAGATGTGAGCTGTCTAAGTGTGGCTGGGAATAGAAATGGATCCTGAGCCTTTGCAAGAGCTATCAGTATAACATAAACTAATGGATATTATAAACTTTATAACATAAGTTTAATAACATAGTTTCTTTATTGATTCTTTGAAAATTTCACATCATGCACCCCAGTTCCGCTCATTTCCCCATATCCTCTCTTCACAGTTGCAGCATTCCCCCAAAAGAAAATTTAAAAAAAGAAAACCAGACCAACAAAACAGACAAAACTACATCAAAAACCTCCTCTATTATCCTCTGTCTTTCCTGCCTCTTCAACACCTCTTCATTTGTCTTAGGGGCACTGGGAGCTGTGGTGTGTCACATATTGCATCTTTTTGTCCCATCAACTTTACCTGCAAATGTTCATTGCAGTGAGTCACTGGTCTGGTTCAAGGCCTCTGGTTTCTGGTCTACCATCATCACTGGACTCTCACCGAAACTCCTCTGGGATATCCTGTGACAATCCAGAATCATGGAGATCCTCCGGGTATCATTCCACTGAAGCAATCCCTCCCGTGCTCCAGGAGGTCACAGCTGGGGTAAATTTTGGGTGGGCCAACCCAAGGCCCTGGGTTTAGTCAGGGCCCCTGGAATCACCTGCCTCAGGTGCAGAGCCTGCCCTGCTACTCCTACGACACCAGAGTCAATTCTCCCATGTGGTGAGGGGTGGGCCCATCTCTCCCAGCTCTCTTACTGCAGTATCCATCACGGGATGGGGCCAGTTTTCCCAGGGCAGGGAAGGGTAGGGCCGGCTCAGAATAGCCCTTGGATTTCATCACCCATGGTTCCTATGATCCCCCCACTCAAGGCCACAAACATCAACACAGACACCAGATGAAGCAGGACCATGGACTCATATGTGGCCCTAAGCAGCAGCTTGGGCCCAGAAATAACCATGAATCCTGTAGTCATGGAGATCATCCAGATCAGTATGGTCCAGGCAGCAGGAAGGCAATCAGACACCAACACAATCTCTGGTGATTGACCAGATCCTGGGCAACCACGAGGCCCTCAGTGGCAACAGGAGTCATGGACATCAATTCAGAGCCTGGCTGCTGTAAGGACACAGACTCAGATATGACTCTTGGCAACAGCTCAGGCCCAGATAACACATTGTCAGGTGGCCGCAGAGGCCACTCAGATCAGCACGGTTCTGGTGACTGCATAGCCCTCGGACACTAGCAAGGTCAGATGTTGTGACCCAGACCCTGGGTTTCCGTGTGGCTTTTAGTGACCAAGTGAGCTGACAGTGTGGGTGACAGAGGTGCTAGAACTCTCAACTACTAAAGTATTTCTCTAGCTCCACTCTTTAAAAATACAATATTTTGAAAATAAATTATTTGGGAGAGCCATCGGAGGGGGGAGTTTGCTTCTGGCCCGTGGCAGGGGCCCGGCGAGGAGGAACTTGGACTTTCCCCAACCCCATAGACTCCCAGGTCACCCTGTAGTGCTGGCTCCACCCTGCTAAGCACTCCCGCCTGCCATCCCAGCTTCCATCCAGGTACAAATTCTTATATTTCTCCCTTCCCCCTGGAGCCATAAAATTTCCCCAGCTCAGCTGGCTTGCACGCTGGGCCTGGGCTGTAGGTGCATCCCGGCAGGAGGCAGTTCCTGTGTCTTAAAAGCCTGCCTGAGGACAGGTGGGCCCAGTATCAGCTCAGCAACATTCCTGACCAGCAAGGGGCCCTGACTTCTAGCAGAGGGCCATCGGAGGGGTAAGTTTGCTTATGGCCCATGGCAGGGGCCCGGCGAGGAGGAGCTTGAACTTCCCTCGACCCCATAGACTCCCAGGTCACCCTGCAGTGCTGGCTCCACCCTGCTAAGCTCTCCCGCCTGCCACCCCAGCTTCCATCCAGCTACAAATTCCTATATTTTTCCCATCCCCCTGGGGCCATAAAATTTCCCCAGCTCAGCTGCCTTGCTAGCTGGGCCTGGGCTGTAGGTGCATCACGGAAGGAGGGAGTGCCTGTGCTTCAAAAGCCTGCCTGAGGAAAGGTGGGCATTCTGTCACTGAAGTCCCTGCCCAACAAAGGAACCTGACCCGGTACCAGAAGATCCAATAGAGAGCATTTGAAGGAAGAGATGGGCAGACGCCAAGGCAAGACCTCGTCCAACAATCTGAAAAACAACATGAAAACACGAGATCCCAACGAACCTACAATAGAAGGCCTTGAACACCTTAATCCAGAAGAAGTGGAAAAAAGTGCCATTATGAAAGCAATAGAGTCCGTTAAACAGGATATGAATAACTCCCTTAAAGAATTGGATGAGAAGTATAATAAAGTTTGAAGAAATGAGTATAGAAATGGATGAGAAATATAACAAAAAGTTTGAAGAAATAAGTAAATCCGTGAATGATACCCTGAGAAACCAAGAAAAAACAATCAAACAGGTAAAGGAAACAGTTCAATAATTGAAAACTGAAATGGAGGCAATGAAGAAAACACAAACCGAGAACCGGCTGGATATGGAAAACCTAGGTAAACAAACAGAGACTACAGAATCAAGCATAACCAATAGAATACAAGAGATAGAAGAATGAATCGCAGATTCTGAAGATACCATAGAGAAAATAAATGCTCTGGTCAAAGAAAATGGCAAATCCAACAAATTCTTGTCACAAAACATTCAAGAAATCTGGGACACAATAAAAAAAAAACCAAATATAAGAATAATAGGGATTGAAGAAGGAGAAGAATTGCAGATCAAAGGCCCAGAAAATATATTCAACAAAATTATAGAAGAAAACTTTAACAATCTAAAGAACGATATTCTTATGAAGGTTCAAGAAGCATATAGAACACTGAATAGACTGGATCAAAAAAAAATCCCCTTGCCATATAATAATCAAAACACAAAACATACAGATTAAAGAAAGAATATTAAGAACTGCAAAGGAAAAAGGGCAAGTAACTTATAAAGGTAAAACTATCAGGCTTACACCGGACTTCTCTATGGGAACCATGAAAGCCAGAAAATCCTGGATAGAGGTACTGCAGAAACTAAGAGACCATGGATACAAACCCAGACTACTATACCCAGCCAAGCTATCGTTCACTATCAACGGAGAAAAAAAAATACTCCAGGATAAAAATAAATTAAAACAATTCATAGCCACAAATCCAGCCTTACAGAAAGTAATAGAAGGAAAATCACAACCCAAGGAATCCAACATTGCCATCATTGCCTACAATAATCTAGACATCTAGCGACCCTTCACAACCACAACTCAAAGAAGAGAAACACACAAACTCTACTACACACACACACACACACACACGCACACACACACAAAATAATACCGGAATCAACAACCACTGGTCAATTATATCACTTAATATTAATGGACTCAACTCACCTATAAAAAGGCACAGACTAAGAGATTGGATACGAAAACAGGATCCAACATTCTGCTATTTACAAGAAACACACCTCAACCACAAAGATAGACATCTACTCAGAGTAAAGGGTTGGGAAAAGGTTTTCCAAGCAAACGGACCTAAGAAGCAAGCAGGTGTGGCCATTCTAATATCTAAAAAAATTGACTTCAAACTAAAATCAATCAGAAGAGATGGAGATGGACATTTTGTACTCATAACAGGAACAATTCATCAGGAGGAAGTCTCAATCATGAATATCTATGCCTCTAATACAAAAGCACCCACTTATGTAAAAGAAAAACTTTTAGAACACAAGGAAGTCATCAAACCACACACACTAAGAATAGGAGACTTGAACATGCCTCTCTCACCAATGGACAGATCAATCAGACAGAAACTCAACAGAGAAATAAGAGAATTAGTAGAGGTAATGAATCAAATGGACTTAACAGATATCTATAGAACATTCCACCCAAATAGGAAAGAATATACCTTCTTCTCTGAAGCTCATGGAACCTTCTCGAAAATTGACCACACACTCGGTAACAAAGCAAACTTCCACAGATACAAAAAAATATTAGTAACCACCTGTGTCTTGTCAGATCACCATGGAAGAAAGTTAGAATTCAATAACAATTCGAACACCAGAAAGCCTACAAACGTGTGGAAGTTGAACAGTCAACTACTGAATCAACCCTGGGTCAAGAAAGAAATAAAGAAATTAATGTCTTCCTTGAATTCAAGGAAAATAAAGACACAACATACTCAAACCTATGGGACACCATGAAAGCAGTGCTAAGAGCAAAGTTCATAGCACTAAGTGCCCAATTAAAGAAAACAGAGAAAGCACATATTGGAGACTTAACAGCACACCTGAAAGCTCTAGAAAGAAAAAGAAGCAGACTCTCCCAGGAGGAGTAGAAGACTGGAAATAATCAAACTGAGGGCTGAAATCAACAAAATAGAAATACATAAAACAATCCAAAGAATCAACAAAACAAAAAAAATCGTTCTTGGAGAAAATCAACAAGATTGACAAACCCCTAGCCAAACTAATCAAACGGCAGAGAGAGAACACTCAAATGAATAAGATCAGAAATGAAAAGGAGGATATAACAACAGACACAGAGGAAATTCAGGGAATCATTAGATCTTACTACGAAAGTTTATATGCCACAAAGTTGGAAAATGTACAAGAAGTGGATTGGTTTTTAGATAAATAACATTTACCATAGTTAAATCAAGACCAGGTGAACAATCTAAATAGACCTGTTAGTCGCGACGAATTAGAAGCTGTTATCAAAAACCTCCTGACCAAAAAAAAGCCCAGGGCCAGATGGTTTCAATGCAGAATTCTACCAGAACTTCCAAGAAGAGCTGATACCTATACTTCTTAAGGTATTTCACAATATAGAAACAGAAGAGTCATTGCCAAACTGTTTTTATGAAGCTACTGTTACCCTGATATCAAAACCTCATAAAGACACAACCAAGAAAGAGAATTACAGGCCAATCTCACTCATGAACATCGACCAAAAATTCTCAACAAAATCCTGGCAACAGAATCCAAGAACACATTAGAAAAATTATCCATTATGATCCAGTAGGCTTCATCCCAGAGATGCAGGGCTGGTTCAACATACACAAATCTATCAATGTAATCTATCATATAAATAAACTGAAAGAAAAAAAACCATATGATCATTTCATTGGATGCTGAAAAAGCATTTGACTAAATACAACACCCCTTTATTAATAAAGGTGTTGAAGAGATTGGGGATACAAGGATCATACCTAAATATAATAAAAGCTATTTACAACAAGATGACAGCTAACATCAAATTGAATGGAGATAAACTCAAAGGCATTCCACTAAACTCAGAAACACGACAAGGCTGTCCACTCTCTCCATACCTCTTCAATATAGTGCTTGAAGCTCTAGCAATAGCAATAAGATAGCATAAGGGGATCAAGAGGTCTCGAATAGGAAAGGAAGAAGTTAAACTCTTGTTATTTGCAGACGATATGATAGTATACATGAGCGACGCCAAAAACTATACCAAAGAACTCCTACAGCTGATAAACACGTTTAGTAATGTGGCAGGATACATGGTCAACTCCAAAAAATCAGTTGCCCTCCTATACACAAAGGATAAAGAAGCAGGGAGGGAAATCAGAGAAACATCACCTTTCACGATAGCCACAAATAACATAAAATATCATGGGGGTAACTCTAACCAAGGAGGTGAAAGACCTCTTTGACAAGAACTTTAAGTCTTTGAAGAAAGAAATTGAGGAGGATCCCAGAAAATGGAAAGATCTCCCTTGCTCTTGGATTGGGAGGATCAGCATAGTAAAAATGGCAATTCTACCAAAAGCAATCTATAGATTCAATGCAGTCCCCATCAAAATCCCATCAAACTTCTTCA
Source organism: Myodes glareolus (assembly GCF_982192425.1). Taxonomy (NCBI): domain Eukaryota; kingdom Metazoa; phylum Chordata; class Mammalia; order Rodentia; family Cricetidae; genus Myodes; species Myodes glareolus. Next base: position 141,082,851 of record NC_142053.1, read on the forward strand.
CAGACCTTGAGAGAATAATAATTAATTTTATATGGAAAAACAAAAAACCCAGGATAGCCAAAACGATCTTATATAATAAAGGAACTTCTGGAGGTATAACCATCCCTGACTTCAAACTCTATTACACAGCTACAGTATTGAAAACAGCTTGGTACTGGCATAAGAACAGAGAAGTCGACCTATGGAATCGAATAGAAGACCCAGATATTAACCCACAAACCTATGAACACTTGATTTTCGACAAGGCGGCTAAAGGTATGCAATGGAAGAAGGAAAGCATCTTCAACAAATGGTGCTGGCATAACTGGATGTCAATCTGTAGAAGAATGAAAATAATTCCATATCTATCACCATGCAGAAAACTCAAGTCAAAATGGATTAAAGACCTCAACATTAATCTGACCACATTGAACCAGATAGAAGAGAAAGTGGGAAGTAGTCTACAAGACATAGGCACCGGAGACCACTTCCTAGGTAGAACCCCAGTAGCACAGACAATAAGAGAATCAATGAATAAATGGGACCTACTGAAACTGAGAAGCTTCTGTAAAGCAAAGGACACTGTCAGTAAGACAAAAAGGCTACCTTCTGACTGGGAGAAGATCTTCACCAACCCCTCATCAGATAAAGGCCTGATCTCCAAAATATACAAAGAACTCAAGAAACTAGACATTAAAACTCTAATTAACCCAATTAAAAAATGGGGTACTGAACTGAACAGAGAATTCTCAACAGAAGAACTTCGAATGGCCAAAAGACACTTAAGGGCATACTCAACATCCTTAGTGATCAGGGAAATGCAAATCAAAACAACTATGAGATACCATTTTATACCGGTCAGATTAGCTAAAGTCAAAAACACCAATGATAGCCTATGCTGGAGACGATGTGGAGACAGGGGAACTCTCATCCATTGTTGGTGGGAATGCAAACTTGTGCAGCCACTGTGGAAATCAGTGTGGCGGTTTCTCAGGAAACTGGGAGTCAACCTCCCTCAAGACCCAGCAATTCCTCTCTTGGGAATATACCCTAGAGATTCCCTAACATACTACAAAAGCATTTGTTCAACTATGTTCATAGCAGCACTATTTGTAATAGGCAGAACCTGGAAACAACCTAGATGCCCCTCAATAGAAGAATGGTTAAAGATGGTGTGGAACATATATACATTAGAGTTTAACTCAGCGGTAAAAAACAATGACATCTTGAATTTTGCATGCTAATGGATGGACATAGAAAACGCTTTACTGAGTGAGGTAAGCCAGACCCAAAAAGAGGGATATGGTATGTATTCACTCATAAGTGGATTTTAGCCATAATTAAAGGTCTTTGAGCCTATTATTCGTGATCCTAGAGAAGCTAAATAAGAAGGTGATCCTGAAGAAAATCATGTAGTTATCCTCCTGGAGATTGGAAGTTGACAAGAGTCCCAGGTAATCTCGGGTGCATGGGGGGGTGGGAGGGTTGATGGAAGGGGAGAGGGTTAGAGATAAGGGAGTAGGGGAGGAATGGGGAAAGCTCGGAGGATTGTGATGGGGGGAGGGAGGAAGGATGTATATGGGATCAGGGAAGAATATATCTCAACTAAGGGAGTCATTTTAGGGTTTACAAGAGACTTGATTATAAATGGGATCCCAGGTCCAAGGAGAGATCCCCCAGAATGTTCTCTGGACAGAGAAGAGGGTGCCTGAACCAGCCTTGGCCCATAACCATACTGATGAATATTTTGCTTATCACCATAGAACCTTCATCTGGCGATGGATGGAGATAGAGACAGAGACCCACATTGGAACACTGGACTTAACTCCCTAGGTCCAAACAAGAAGCAGAAGGAAAGAGAACGTGAGCAAAAAAGGCAAGACCAGAGGGAACCTTCATCCCATGATGGATGGTGATACAGACAGAGACCCACATTGGAGCACTGGACTGAGCCCCCCAAGGTCCAAATGAGGAACAGAAGGAGGAAGAACATGAAAAAGGAAATCAGGACCGCGAGGGGTGCGATCACGCACTGATACAAGGGGACTGATCTAATGAGAGTTCACCAAGGCCAGTTGGACTGGGACTGAACGAGCACGTGATCCAACCAGATTCTCTGAATGTGGCTGGCCCCGAGTCTGTCTGAAAAGCTATTGACAATGACACTGGGACTTGTTTCCTCTGCATATACTGGATTTTTGGGATCCAGTCTGTTTGGATACTCACCTTCCTGGACCTGGAGGGAGGGGGGTGGTACTTGAACTTCCCACTGGGCAGGAAACCCTGACTGCTCTTAGGGATGGAGAGGGAGGAGGAGAGGGAGTGCGGGGAGTGGGAGGGTGTTGGGAGGAGGGGCGTAAATGGAAACTTTTATAATTTAATAAACTTTGAAACAAAAAACAAAAAAAAACAAAAAAAAAGAAAATAAATTATTTGGAAATTCCCTACATGTATACAATTTACTTCAGTCATATTCACTTCCCATTCTTCCCCCAACTCCTCCTGGCTCACACCACCCAAGGTCATAACCTCTTTTTTGTAAATAACACACTGAATCCACTTTTTGCTCCCCAAATATGCATGTATACGGGACCATACACAAGAGATGGTCCTTGCTCTTATAGGAAACCGACTGTCCCTCCTGTTGCAGCCATCAAATGTTAGCATCTATTAATCTAGGAGTAGAGCTTCTTCCATCCATGCTTGATGCTAATTGACCAGATCTTGTGCAGGAAGCTGCAGCTCCATCAGTTTACACATGCAGTAATCCTAGAGTGTCTATGGGACTCTGTCTTGCTTAAGTAACTTCTTGACTTCTGGAGTCTTAAAAAAAAAGACAGCATTCTTACAAGCAACAGATAAGCTATTTTGCCATGATAAAATATAAGAGTCAATGAAGAATATGTAACAATTATAAATATGCTTTGGTCTAACAATAGAGCATTAAAATATATGATGAAGTAAAACTGGTACTCTACTATTAAAAAGAATACAATAGAAAAGAGAAAAATTTAAAGAGACTCAGCAAAATCAAAGTAGGCTCCTTGTCTTTTATTTTTCTACTTCCAACGTAGATTAGAAGATCTCCTGAGTAAATTGGGAGCATGGGGACCTTGGGGGAGGGTTGATGAGGGGAGGGGAGGGGCAGGGAGGGGAGCAGAGAAAAATGTAGAGCTCAATAAAAATCAATTTAAAAAAGAAAAAAAAACAGCAAAAAAGTAGGTTCCTTGACAATACTGACAAAATTGACAAACTTTTGGCTAGACTGGCTAAGAAGAGGGAGAGATGAACTACTGATCCTCCTGCTTTTGCCTCTCAAGTGCTGAGATCACAGGTGTGTATTTCTATGCCCAAATTTAAGTACTATTTTTTGAAACATCCTTTGAAAAATTGCTTCAAGTCCTGGTCTCTTTTTGACTACCAGAAGTGAGTGAACTACCCATTTCACTTACAGGACAGCATGTGTCATATAGCAGATAATATTGTGTACAGCAGATAGACATTTGGGAAAACTTCTGCCTATCTTAGGTTTTCTGCCCATCTTAAGATAACCAGACAACTATAAGCTCATAGAAGAAATGTCACACAGAGCAAAAATGATAAAATACCACACCAGCAGTGATGGAGGAAGGTCATCTGTCTATTGTGTTATACTACGCCCACATTCCCAACAAATGGACTATGGGTATTTTCCTTTGTTTAAAAAAAAAAGAAGGAAATGGTACAGGAGAATTATCTGTATTCTGTCAATCATGTTTTTTAATAAAACGCTGATTGGCCAGGCAGAAAGTATAGGTGGGAAAACCAGACAGGAAGTAGAGGTGATGCAATGAGAACAGGAGAATTCTGGGAAGCAGGAAGGTCCCTCGCCATTCCTGCGCAGACCACCGAAGAGGCAACATGTAAGCTGTCACACTGAGAAAGGTACTGAGCCCATGTGTCTAACATAGATAAGGATAATGGGGTAACATAAGTTATAAGAGCTAATAAGTAGCCTGACCTAATGGACCAATCAGCTTTATAACTTATAGAAATCTCTGTGTGGTTGATTTTCCTTTGGGGCTTGCCAACTATGGAGCACTGGGCGGGACAGATACCCCAACAAGCCGGCCTGTCATACTACACAGCAGTTCTCCAAAAACTGAGAAACTGGATTAGCTTGACAAACGAGATTCAGCAAATCAGTCACCTGGCCAAGACCTGACTGGCAAGCACCGTACTCATGTGACTTGGCCAGGGTGTACATCAGACTCAGAGGCTATAGTTGGTGAAGAGTAGAGGCAGACAGATCATGGTCTCTGGGTTGGGGACTGTTCCTCTAAAAACTGGCAGGGCCACTCCTCTCTCCAATCCCTAGAGTAATCCAGGAGAAAGAAGTCAGATCTCAAGAAACAACTTGGTTTTTGGCATTTATTTTTATAAACACATATTTTCTTCCAGTTAATGATGGTGAATCTAGTTGCAGGTGCTAGGTCAATACTGTGTCGATTCCTCCCATGTCCTCTGGAGTATTTTCTCTCAAGCTAAAAGGTGACCAAGATCCACACCAACCTCACCCTGGCTTAGGAGCACACATAAATATTTCTTGTTCATCTTCTAGTAACATTAAAGATAATAATATTTTATTTATTCATTTTTGAGTGTGCATCTGTGTGTGCATGTTCATGTGGATACAAGGTGCACATATGTTTGGAGGCCAAAAGTTGATGTCAGGTGTCTTCCCTCAGGTGCTCTCCACTTTACATTTTTAGACAGAATTTCTCTTGGAACTCACCAATTCAACTAGATTGGCTAGCCAGCATTCCCTAGAGACCCTCCTGCCTCTACTTCCAAGTACTGCATTATGGGTGTGTGCCATTGTTCCTGTTTTCTCACATTGGTTCTGGGAATTGGAATTTAGATCTTTGTTTGCCTGTACTTCAGAGACTCAGCCTTTTCCCCCAGCTCTAAGAATGTAGCATGTGAAATGTCATGTTGGGGTGTTAGAATTACTGAGTTTACCTGTGCATAGAAAGAGAGTAGGATGTTAATAAAGAACTTTATAAAGCAAAGCTTGCTTAGATATCATAGCAAGTTTGGAGAATGACTATCTCTTATTTGGCAAGTAAAAAAAATGTTGTTTAATTTGTTTTTTTAAATCAAGAATTTTTAAATTTTAAAAATTCAACAGTCTGACCCAGACAGGGATGGCACACACCTTTGATCCCAGCACTCGGGAGGCAAGGGCAGGTGGATCTCTGTGAGTTTGAGGCCATCCTAATCTACAGAGAGAGTTATAGGACAGCCAGGGCTACACAGAGAAACACTGTCTTAAAAAAACAAACAAAAAAATCATGGATCTATTTAAAACACAGTTTGAGACTACATTTCACAAAGGAAAATATTTTTTATTTGGCTTGTTTAGCATTAATTTTCTTAAAGAGGGTTCTCAAAATGTACTGTCAATCTGTTGGTTGTAGAATGTGTTACAACATAGATAATTAACAGTAGCCTACAAATATTGTTATTTCTTAAATATTACAGTAATTTTTGTGTAATGAAATATGCTATATTAGGATATTTAAACCAAATTAGTAGGCATGTGTTCATGAGTTTGCTTGTTTGCTTGATCCATCTGCTATGTGCTTTTTGTAGGACAATATATCCTTTTTTCAAATTATTCATCAGTAATAAGGTCCATTGTCCTGTACATAGAGAGATAACCTCTGGATTCCCAGTTCTAGAATGGTGGACTAGGGGATTTAGCCCAATGACTCATACAGAAAAAATGTTTGCAAAGGCATTAGAGCACTAATTTAGATCTGTTCAGGATTTAGGAATAAGGACATCCAGGAAGCTATTTTTCCCCTTGGGCACTTAAACTTATTCCAGCAGGGAAACTGAGAGGGCAACCTAAGGAACCTGTCAAACTAAAGACTAAGGAACTAAGGAAAGGAAGGAGACCTTGGCACATTCTTCCAAAGGACTATAATCCTCTACCTGGAAATAAACTCTCAAACTATAATAAATACATCTGGGATCATGGTAATTATAGAATTTAGTCAAGCAAATCCCTGTGTTCTGGTGCTTCTGTGTGCCCAGACACCATACTGAAACAAACAAAAGTCACATTTGGAGGAAGACAGCACTCATGCATTAAATTATTTTTGTGAACAAGTCTGAAAATACAATGCTTAACATTCAATGAAAAAATAATCAGACACATGAAAATGAAAGACACCAGAAATTAAGAAATAGAAACAGACTCACTGGGTACAAAATACTGGAATTATGAGATTCAGACTTTAAAATACCATAATCATCCAACCTTCTATGTACAGAGATTAAAAAATGAATCAAAACTTGACAGTCCTGGGTGTGGTAGTGCACACCTGTAATTCCAGAAATGTGGCAGGGGATGGTACAGAGACAGGAGATGTAGGCATTCAAGGTCATCCTTGGATATGCAGTGAGTTTGAGGACAGCCAGGACTACATAAAACCTTATATCAAAACAATGACAGCAGAAAGTCAAAATCCAAACCAACAAACTATACAAACAAAAGCCTCAAACAAGAATCGGGGGAGAATTGATAATTATTTTAAAAATATAAATATAAAATATAAATTTTAGAGTTTAAAAATTCAACTCTAATTAAGAATGTAGTGGCAAAGTAGAATTAGTTGATATGGAACACACAAAAATATAATGTAAAGCTATTGCCATTGTCTTTGGTTACTTCTACATGGTAAAGCTCCATTGCTGAAGACATTATATACTTTGTAGGACATAGAAATCACTCTCAAATGGACTTGGACTCTTCCTTCTTATTAGCTAGTTTTCATAGTATCAGAAGGTACTACACGAGTTGTTGGTGAATGTTATGTGACAAGACTTGTCTTGGGGTGTTGTAACACACTTGTCTACTAGTACCCCAGAAAGGGAGGTCATAGCAGACTTAAATATGGTCCCCACCTGTAAGCAGCTCCACTCTGAGAGGGAGAGCTCACTGATGCAAGCTTTATAGCTCTAAAGGGAAAAGCTTCCCCAATGGAGATGTTGCGACTCTGAGGGAAAGTCAAGTGGGCAGTCTGTAGCCAAGGAATACCACAAAGTCACACTCCACAGCACAAGAACTTTCTTGGGAGAGACACAGAAGGGTGGCTGCCTCTTCTCAGGCAAGAAGCAGCAAGGAACTGAGCAGAAGGCAGACTTCTTGGGGGACTTTGAAAGGGGTCAGAGCTTTCCAGGGTGGTATGGAATTGGTGGGATTATTGTGGCCTGATCTTGTGGCAAGGTCAGGGATTGGTGGGATTCTTTTTCTTGGCTTGGGGTCAAGTCAGGGTCAGTATATTTTTCCCTTGGTCCTTTTACCCTAACACAGGGATTGGAGGGATTTTATGTGCAGAGATTTGGAGTTTTCGTGCTCAGGGATTGGTGGGTTTATAAGTTTTCAAACCCAGAAGCAGACTCTGACATTTTTTCCTACACTGCCAAAATCCAACTTGGTGAGACAATGAATTTTATTGGGATTACTTTTAAAAATATGTGTGAGGAGTTCCAGGAGCAGAAATGGCTCAAACACAGCTGTATTACCGATGCCCGTTCCAGCACTTGTGACAGTCTATGAAAGCTGTAAACCTGGAGCACATGGCACAGCCTGCAGGCAGCTCAGCAACCTCTGGCTTTTCAGACAGATCAGCTGATTTAACGCTCTTCCAGCCCAGCTGGTCTTTGATTCTTCTAGGCAGTCCTGCTCGTCTCTGCTTCTTCCCAGCAGCTGAGCTTGTTTGAAAGTGACTTTCAGCAGTCTTTACTGTTTATATACTCTAAGTGTGGAAGGGACTAGCGAATCTGGTCAGATTGAGGGTCTTCCTGAAGCTATTTTGAATTGTTTACTTCCTGTCGTAATGTGTTTCGATGGAAGAAGGAACGTTTCAATCTCTGAATGTTTCAATCTAAGAGGAAACTTCTACAAAAACTGGGGGAAAAATATTAATTGTCTTACCCAGTGTAGGACCCTGTAGGCAATAAACCAGCTGTGACAAGGTGCTGCTGCTGCAGTAGTGATTGACTGTGAAGCCATGCCAAACAACTTTCTAACAGGGCAGGACAGAATTCATGCCCAGTGCTGAGAGTCACTATGAGTGTGGTTACATATGGGCATGTGCATAGGGTCAGCACTAACTGGATTTAGTGGGCTACTATTACAAAGGAGAAAGGCATGAAGTTAGGAGATGGATGTGTAGAGAGGGACCTAGGAGAATTAGAGGTGGTAAATGAGGGTTAATATGATCATACATCAATGAATACATATATGAAATTAAAAAATAATGTATATGTATCTATAATCTCTCTATATGAAACATGAAATTGTGTTAAGTATGGTAAACCATAATTTTCAAAAATTAAAATAAAAACATAAATGTGAAGCAATATTTATTCAATTTATTAGTGAGGGCACTGGTGACATGGTATAGCTGGATGAAAGAACAATTAATAAACTGAGTATTTTAAATCCTTCATGAAAAATAATGTTAAAATCATATCTGTGTAAGATATAAAACGGATTAATGAAACACAGAGCAATAAAATCATAGCCTTTGGTTATTTCTAACAGACAGAAATACCTCACAGCGCCTGAGCTCTAATTAGATAGCATATAACCAAGTCAGATACAGAAACAGTCTCCCAGAGTATCAAATAATTTGATGGGACAATGTTCTCAGTATGACTTTGAAAGAACATGTTCCCTCCCTTTTGCCTTTTTATATTTTAGGTACTGTTTCTTAACAAGTAGTTGCTGATTATATAAATATGCTGTATATCAAAGTATTGGTCAGTGTCCTATTAAAAGATCAATATGACTCTTCTGACCAGCGAGGGGCTCTGATCCTGTGCAGGGGTAAGTGTGTGGACCGGTGAGGGGACACACAATATTCCCGTCATCCTTATCTCCCTGGCTACTCCAAAGGGGCAGCTTCCCCCAGCTAATCCCTCTCTCCTGCTACGTCATCCCAGCTTTTGGCCTCGAACCCCTCCCCTCCTCTCTCCCTTTTTCAGGGCTTAAATTCCTCCATCTCAGCCAGGGTGGGCACCACGGGTCTGGATAGGTGGTGAATGCAAAGGGAAGGAAGTCCCTTTGTTCTAATAGCCTGCCTGCAGCTAGCTAAGACTGCAGGCAAAGTGATTCCTGGATAGCAAGGGACACTAATCCAGTAGAAGAACCCAGCGGAGGGAAGAGCCATTGGAGAGCATCTGAAGGAAGAGATGGGCAGGCGCCAAGGCAAGAATTCCTCCAACAATCTGAAAAAAAACATGAAAACACCAGATCCCAGCGATCTTACGACAGAAGGACTCGAACGCCCTATTCCGGAAGAAGTGGAAAACAGTGTCATTATGAAAGCGATAGAGTCTCTTAAACAGGGTATGAATAACTCACTTAAAGAAATAGAAGAGAAATATAACAAAAAATGGAAGAAATGAGTAAAGAAATGGAAGACAAATATAACAAAAAGTTTGAAGAAATGAGTAAATTCGTAAATGATACCCTGGGAAACCAAGAAAAAAGCAATCAAACAGGTAATGGAATCAGTGCAGGAATTGAAAACTGAAATGGAGGCAGTGAAGAAAACACAAAACGAGGGCCGGCTGGATATGGAAAATCTAGATAAACGAACGGAGACTACAGAATCAAGCTTAACCAATAGAATACAAGAGATAGAAGAACGAATCTCAGATTATGAAGACACCATAGAGAAAATAAATGCTCTGACCAAAGAAAACAGCAAATCCAACAAATTCTCATCACAAAACATTCAGGAAATATGGGACATAATAAAAAAACCAAATCTAAGAATAATAGGAGTAGAAGAAGGAGAAGAATTGCAGATCAAAGGTCCAGAAGATATATTCAACAAAATTATAGAAGAAAACTTTCCCATCCTAAAGAGGAATATTCCTATGAAGGTGCAAGAAGCATACAGAACACCGAATAGACTGGATCAGAAAAAAACGTCCCCTCGCCATATAATAATCAAAACACAAAGCAGTCAGATTAAAGAAAGGATATTAAGAGCTGCAAAGGAAAAAGGTCAAGTAACCTATAAAGGTAAACCTATCAGACTTACACCAGACTTCTCTATAGAAACCATGAAAGCCAGAAGGTCCTGGATAGAGGTACTGCAGAAATTAAGGGACCATGGATGCAAGCCCAGACTACTTTACCCAGCCAAGCTTTCGTTCACTATCAACGGAGAAAACAAAATATTCCAGGATAAAAACAAATTTAAACAATACGTAGCTACTAATCCAGCCTTACAGAGAATACTAGAAGGAAAATTACATCCCAAGGAATCCAACACTGCCAACACAGACTACAATAATTCAGACATCTAGCGACCCTTCACTAGCACAATTCAAAGAAGGAAAACACATACACTCTATTACCACCAAAAAAAATGACTGGAGTCAACAACCAATGGTCATTAATATCTCTTAATATCAATGGACTCAATTCACCAATAAAGAGGCACAGACTTAGAGACTGGATACGAAAACAGAATCCAACATTCTCTGTTTACAAGAAACACACCTCAACCACAAAGACAGACACCTACTCAGAGTAAAGGGTTGGGAAAAGGTCTTCCAAGCAAATGGACCTAAGAAACAAGTGGGTGTGGCCATTCTAATATCTAACAAAATCGACTTCAAACTAAAATCAATCAGAAGAGATGGAGATGGACATTTCATACTCATAACAGGAACAACTCATCAGGAAGAAGTCTCAATCCTGAATATCTATGCCCCTAATGTAAAGGCACCCACATATGTAAAAGAAACTCTTCTAGAACTCAAGGCAGTCATCAAACCACACACGCTAATAGTAGGAGACTTCAACACTCCTCTCTCACCAATGGACAGGTCAATCAGACAGAAACCAAACAGAGAATTAAGAGATTTATTGGAGGTATTGAATCAAATAGACTTAACAGACATCTATAGAACACTCCACCCAAATAGGAAAGAATATATCTTCTTCTCTGCAGTTCATGGAACCTTCTCGAAGATTGACCACATACTCGGCAACAAAGCAAACTCCCACAGATACAAAAAAATATTAGTAACCACCTGTGTCTTGTCAGATCACCATGGATTAAAATTAGAATTCAACAACAATGCTACCCCCAGGAAGTCAACAAACTCATGGAAGTTGAACAGTCAACTACTAAATCACCCCTGGGTCAAGGACGAAATTAAGAAAGAAATTAAAGTCTTCCTTGAATTTAATGAAAATAAAGACACAACATACTCAAACCTATGGGACACTATGAAAGCAGTGCTAAGAGGAAAGTTCATAGCAATAGGTGCCCAAATAAAGAAAACGGAGAAAGCACACATTGGAGACCTAACAGCACACTTGAAAGCTCTAGAAAAAAAAGAAGCTGATTCACCCAGGAGGAATAGAAGACTGGAAATAATCAAACTGAGGGCTGAAATCAACAAAATAGAAACAGAGAAAACAATCCAAAGAAACAATGAATCAAAAAGCTGGTTCTTGGAGAAAATCAACAAGATTGACAAACCCCTATCCAAACTAATCAAATGGCAGAGAGAGCACATGCAAATTAATAGGATCAGAAATGAAAAGGGGGATATAACCACAGACTCAGAGGAAATTCAGAGAATCATTAGATCTTACTACGAAAGTTTATATGCCACAAAGTTGGAAAATGTAAAATAAATGGACATTTTTTTAGATAAGTACCATATACCAAAGTTGAACCAAGAACAGGTGAATAATCTAAATAGACCTGTTAGTCGTGAAGAACTAGAAGCTGTTATCAGAAATCTCCCTACCAAAAAAAGTCCAGGACCAGATGGTTTCAATGCAGAATTCTAACAGAACTTTCAGGAAGAGCTAATTCCTATACTCCTTAATGTATTCCATAATATAGAAACAGAAGAGTCATTGCCAAACTCCTTTTATGAAGCTACAGTTACCTTAATACCAAAACCACACAAAGACACAACCAAGAAAGAGAATTACAGGCCAATCTCAGTCATGAACATCGACGCGAAAATTCTCAATAAAATCCTGGAAAACCGAATCCAGGAACACATTAGAAAAATTATCCATTATGATCAGGTAGGCTTCATCCCAGAGATGCAGGGCTGGTTCAATATACGCAAATCTATCAATGTAATCCATCATATAAATAAACTGAAAGAAAAAAATCATATGATCATTTCATTGGATGCTGAAAAAGCATTTGACAAAATTCAACACCCGTTTATGATAAAGGTGTTGGAGAGACTGGGAATACAAGGATCATACCTAAATATAATAAAAGCAATATACAGCAAGCCGACAGCTAACATCAAATTGAATGGAGAGAAACTCAAAGCCTTTCCACTAAAATCAGGAACACGACAAGGCTGTCCACTCTCTCCATACCTCTTTAATATAGTGCTTGAAGTTCTAGCAATAGCAATAAGACAACATAAGGGGATCAAGAGGATTCGAATTGGAAAGGATGAAGTTAAACTTTCGTTATTTGCTGACGATATGATAGTGTACATAATTGACCCCAAAAACTCTACCAAAGAACTCCTACAGCTGATAAACACCTTTAGTAATGTGGCAGGATACAAGATCAACTCCAAAAAATCAGTGGCCCTCCTATACACAAAGGATAAAGAAGCAGAGAGGGAAATCAGAGAAACATCACCTTTCACGATAGCCACAAATAGCATAAAATATCTTGGGGTTACTCTAACCAAGGAAGTGAAAGACCTATTTGAGAAGAACTTTAAGTCTTTGAAGAAAGAAATTGAGGAGTATACCAGAAAATGGAAAGATCTCCCTTGTTCTTGGATTGGGAGGATCAACATAGTAAAAATGGCAATTCTACCAAAAGCAATCTATAGATTCAATGCAATCCCCATCAAAATCCCATCAAACTTCTTCACAGACCTTGAGAAAACAATAATCAAGTTTATTTGGAAAAACAAAAAACACAGGATAGCCAAAACAATCTTATACAATAAAGGAACTTCAGGAGGCATTACCATCCCTGACTTCAAACTCTATTACAAAGCTACAGTATTGAAAACAGCTTGGTATTGGCATAAGACCAGAGAAGTCGACCTATGGAATTGAATAGAAGACCCGGATATTAACCCACAAACCTATGAACACCTAATTTTTGACAAGGGAGCTAAAGGTATACAATGGAAGAGGAAAGCATCTTTAACAAATGGTGCTGGCATAACTGGATGTCAACCTGTAGAAGGATGAAAGTAGATCCATACCTATCACCATGCACAAAACTCAGGTCCAAATGGATTAAAGACATCAACATTAATCCGTCCACTTTGAACCTGATAGAAGAGAAAGTGGGAAGTAGTCTAGAAGATATAGGCACAGAAGGCCTCTTCCTAAGTAGGACCCCAGAAGCACAGACAATAAGAGAAACAATCAATAAATGGGATCTACTGAAACTGAGAAGCTTCTGTAAAGCAAAGGACACTGTCAGTAAGACAAAAAGGCTGCCTTCTGACTGGGAGAAGATCTTCACCAACCCCTCATCAGACAAAGGTCTGATCTCCAAAATATACAAAGAACTCAAGAAACTAGGCACTAAATTTCTAAATAACCCAATTAAAAAATGGGGTACTGAACTTAACAGAGAATTCACAACAGATGAACTTCGAATGGCCAGAAGACACTTAAGGTCATGCTCAACCTCCTTAGCGATCAGGGAAATGCAAATCAAAACCACTTTGAGATACCATCTTACACCTGTCAGAATAGCTAAAGTCAAAAACACCAATGATAGCCTATGCTGGAGAGGATGTGGGGTGAGGGGAACACTCATCCATTGTTGGTGGGAATGCAAACTTGTGCAGCCACTGTGGAAATCAGTGTGGCGGTTTCTCAGGTAACTGGGAGTCAACCTCCCTCAGGACCCAGCAATTCCACTCTTGGGAATTTACCCTAGAGATTCCCTAGCATACAACAAAAGCATTTGTTCTACTATGTTCATAGTAGCACTATTTGTAATAGCCAGAACCTGAAAACAGCCGAGGTGCCCCTCAATAGAAGAATGGTTAAAAAAGGTGTTGAACATATACACGTTAGAGTTTTACTCATCGGTAAAAAATAATGTCATCTTGAATTTTGCATGCAAATGGATGGACATAGAAAACGCTTTACTGAGTGAGGTAAACCAGACCCAAAAAGAGGAACACGGTATGTATTCACTCATAAGTGGATTCTAACCATAATTTAAAGGTCTTTGAGCCTATTTTTCGTGATCCTAGAGAAGCTAAATAAGAAGACGATCCTGATGAAGATTATTTAGCTATCTGCCAGGAGGTAGGAAATAGTCAAGAGTCCCAGGTAACCTCGGGTGCATGGGGGGGGGTGGGAGGGTTGTTGGAAGGGGAGAGGGTTAGAGAGAAGGGAGTAGGGGAGGAATGGAGAAAGCTCGGTTGACCGGCAAGGAGGGAAGGGAGGAAGGATGAATAAGGGATCAGGGAAGAATATATTTCAACTAAGGGAGTCATTTTAGGGTTTATAGGAAACTTGATTATATATGGGATCCCAGGTCCAAGGAGAGATCCCCAGATGGTTCTCTGGACAGAGGAGAGGTTGCCTGAACCGACCTTGGCCCACAACCATACTGATGAATATTTTGCATGTCACCATAGAACCCTCATCTGGCGATGGATGGAGATGGAGGCGGAGAACCACGTTGGAACACTGGACCTAGCTCCCTAGGTCCAAATGAGAGGCAGAAGGAAAGAGAACGTGAGCAATGAAGGCAAGGGCACAGGAAACCTTCATCCGACGTTGGATGGCGATACAGAAGGAGACCCATATTGGAACACCGAACTAAGCACTCCACAGTCCAAATGAGGAACAGAATGATGAAGAAAATAAAAAAAGTAATCAGGACTGCGAGGGATGCGAGCACCCACTGATACAAGGGGACTGATATAATGAGAGTTCACCAAGGCCTGTTGGACTGGGACTGAACGAGGACGTGATCCAACCAGATTCTCTGAATGTGGCTGGCCCGGAGCCTTTTTGAAAAGCCGTTGACAATGACACTGGGACTTGCTTCCTCTGCATATACTGGATTTTGGCGCTCCAGTCTGTTTGGACTCTCACCTTCCCTGGACCTGGAGGGAGGGGGGAGGAACTCAAACTTCCCACAGGGCAGGAAACCCTGACTGCTCTAGGGGATGGAGAGGGAGGAGGAGAGGGAGTGGGGGGAGTGGGAGGGTGGTGGGAGGAGGGGCTGAAATGGAAACTTTTATAATTTAATAATAAAAAAATAAAAAAAATTAAAAAAAGATCAGTATTAGGCCAGAACATGTAACAGAGGAGCATTAATAAACAAATTCCTTCATAGGTGTGGATAGGGTTAGGGAGACCTAAAAAAAAATGTAGACTAATGACAGAGGGGATCCCTGAGGTCTAAAGTGACAGGGAGTGTAACATGAAGGGCAGGCTTGTTGGGATTTCTGTCCTGCCCGGTACCCCACAGCTGGCAAGACCCAAAGAAAATCACACAGACATCTCCATAAGT
Organism: Myodes glareolus; assembly: GCF_982192425.1. Lineage (NCBI taxonomy): Eukaryota > Metazoa > Chordata > Mammalia > Rodentia > Cricetidae > Myodes > Myodes glareolus. The sequence continues at coordinate 141,098,408 of NC_142053.1, forward strand.
TATAAAATTGATTGGCCCATTAGCTCAGGCTACTTATTAGCTCTTGTAGCTTATATTAATCCATTGTTCTTATCTATGTTAGCCACATGGCTCAGTACCTTTTCTAGTGGGGCAGGTTGCATCTTGCTTCTTGGTGGTCTAGACAGAACTTGGGAAGAGCTTTTTTTCTTCCCAGAATACCCCTGTTCTCATCGCCCCACCTCTACTTCCTGTCTGGTTAACCCACCTATACTTCCTGCCTGGCCAATCAGCATTTATTTAAAACATGATTGACAGAATACAGACATTTTTCCCATGCCACTTTCCCCTCTTTTTTTTTTAAACAAAGGAAAATATCCATAGTCCACTTTTTGGGAATGTGGGCGGAGTTTTCCAAGCTACTTCCTGCTGGTTGGGGGTGCTGATAATCTTATGGGGGCCTAATGAAAATTTAGAATAATGATCAAGTTCTGACTGGTGTATCCTGTAAGGCTTGATTATCTCAGGCAGCAGCCTTGAATCTGTTCTAGATATAGAACTCAGACATCCAGGCCATCTGTTCCTACTGGAGATTTCTCAGGTGGTCTTCCTTGATCAAACCTGATTTTTCTTATCTCAGAATGAATGCACAGCCTCTCATTTCCTGTGGAAACAAAAGCAAAATCTCTTCTTCAAAGTAACATACCTTTTGACTTAACCTCTATTGATTTTAACCTCTATTGATTTTAACCTCTATTTCTTTTATTTTTACTTTTACTTTTTGAGACAGGTTCTCTATATATCTTTGTCCTGGAATAACTCTGTAGACCAGGCTATCCTTGAACTCACAGAGATTCACCTGTCTCTGCCTCCCCTGTGCTGGGATTAAAGGTGTGTGCTACCAAACCTTGAACTCACAGAGATCTGTCTGTCTCTGCCTCCCAGACATTGGGATTAAAGGTGTGTGTGCTACCACACCTTAAACTCATAGAGGTCAGTCTACCTCTGTCTCCCAAGTGTTGGGATTAAAGGTGTATACCATGGCACTCAACTACTTTCTTTCTTTTTTATGGACTTTAACCTTTTTTTCAAGCATGCATATATTTTTTAACACACTGTAAACCATTTAGAGGTTTTCTTTGTCTTTGAATCTCTCTTTACTGTATATCTCTCTTTTTTTGACCACATGAGTCTTTGATTTACCAAACAATATGGGTAGGATTACAGCCATGGCTTTGACGACTGGATCCAGCCCATTCCTTAGCTTTCTGCAATTCCAGCCTCATGGCAGAGGTACTGACTGGAACCATATTTATTGTCACAACTCTATGACGTTTTAAGATCCCTGCCAGCAAGCAAGCTACAGCACTCTGCTCACAGACCACACTCAGTCGGACTGCCTACCTGGAAGAGTCAGAGTTTGCCCTGGCAGGATGGCCCAGAATGCTGGCATTTTAAAACAGTGCAACTTTTTTCCTGCTACAGCTGAAAACCGAAAAGCATGCATTCAGCTTTTCATCAACACCATTTAAGTGTTTCATGGCAGGACCTCTTAAAGAGCTGCAGGATTTTGCTGCTAAAGCTGAGTCAGGAAGCCTCTCTTAGATGAGAGCATTTTCTTGCCTCTAGCACGCAGAGCAGACATGAGAAATTGCTGCTACCAAGAAAACATGCTTGACTCTATTCTTTCCCAAGCTTTCTCAGGCTTTCTGTGGATGCAGTTATCCACGTTGGGCACCATTCTGTAACATGAAGGGCCAGCTTGTTGGGGTTTCTGTCCTGCCCAGTACCCCACGGCTGGCAAGGCCCAAAGAAAATCACACAGAGATCTCCATAAATTATAAAACTGATTGGCCCATTAGCTCAGGCTGCTTATTAGCTCTTGTAGCTTATATTAACCCATTATTCTTATTTATGTTAGCCACATGGCTCAGTACCTTTTCCAGTGGGGCAGGTTACATCTTGCTTCTCTGTGGTCTAGGCAGAACTTGGGAAGAGCTTCCTTCTTCCCAGAATATTCCTGCTCTCATCGCCCCACCTCTACTTCCTGTCTGGTTAACATGCCTTTACTTCCTGCCTGGCCAATCAGTGTTTATTTAAAACATGATTGACAGAATACAGACAATGCTCCCACACCAAGGAAGGTCATAAAAGGAACAAATAAATCCTAAATCACCTCTGTTTTGTACTGTAACCTTTCACTAAAGTTTCCTATTGACTCACCCCAACTGGCTTTCGAGGAAGAGAGACCACTGAAATTACCCATAAAGATCAATCTCTCTGGGCACAGAACAAATCTGATAAGAACAAAATGAGAAGCAAGTAGAGGACAGTCTACTCAGCCTGTACAACAGGTATGTTTTATGAACTGTATTCTGTCTCAAACCAAGGTAAATGCTGGACCCCTATACCTTTGCACCCTACTACCAAATGCTGCTTTATTTGGAGATAGTCTTTACTGAGGTAATCAAGGTCAAGTGCAATCATTATGGAAGATCTTGAATGAATGCAACTGTAATCTTAATGAAAAAGGGAAACTTAGTGGGCCATCTGGCACAATTCCCTCCCTCACAGCCCTTAGAAGGAACCAACTGTATAGCTACCTGGAATACCAGCCTCAGAACTCTTGGCAATCAATTTGTTTAATTATTTGGTAAATAATGTCTTGAGACAGGGTCCACTGCATAACGCCAGCTGTCCTAGAACCTGCTGTGTAGTCCAGGCTGGCCTCAAACTCACAGAGATCTGCCCGACTCTGCCTCCTGAGTACTGGGATTAAAGTGTGTATCATCATTCCCAACACTGATAAATAATGTTTTTATTGCTTAAGTTATACAGTTTATGGAACCTTGTTACTACAACCTTAGCAGACTAACACAGGTAGATAAATAATACTTGGAACCAGTGAGATATGTGGGTAAAGGCACCTGTTACCAAACCTGATGGCTTGACTTTGATTCCTGAGACCTATAGTGTGACTATAGAGAACCAGTCTCCCTTGAGCTGGCCTCTGATATCCACACATGCTATAGCATGCACTTACCCACACACATAGACACATATGTACACACAAAATAAACAAAAATCCTCACAGGAAGGAAGACTCATACCACAATATCAAGCACTTTCTGTATGAGCTGGTATTATGGTGATTTTCTGTTTTGAATTGTTCTTTATTTCCTAGTTTCTATATCCCTACATCATAAAATCCTAGTTTTCCTAAAATTTATTTTTATTTTATGTGTACAAAAGTTTCCTTGTATACATGTAAAGTATACCACACACATGTCTGTTGCCCTTAGAAACCAGAGAAGGGTGTTGGATCTCTTGTGACAGGAGTGACACGTGGGGTTTTAGACACTAAGCTGAGTTTTGTGCAAGAGCAGTATGTGCCCTTAACCACTGAGCTGTTGTCCTGGCCTCCTAACAAAGTTTGTAAAAAAGAAACCTCAAGGCAATAGTGTAACATGAAAGGGCCTGCTAGTTTGGGTTTCTGTCCCACCTGGTACCCCACAGCTGGCAAGCCCCAAAGAAAATCACACAGAGATCTCCATAGGTTATAAAACTGATTGACCCATCAGCTCATTCTTCTTATTTGTTTTTGTAGCTTATGTTAACCCATTGTTATTATCTATGTTAACCACATTGCTCCATACCTTTCACAGCTGGGCAGATTATATCTTGCCTCTTCAGTGGTCTGCACAGGAGTGGTGAGGACTGGGCTTCCTCCTTCCCAGCATTCTCCTATTCTTCTTCCTGTCTGGTTTACTTGCCTATACATCCTGCCTGGTCAATCAGGCATTTATTTAAAACATGATTGACAGAATACAGATAATTCTTCCACATCACTTCCCCCTCTTAAAAAAAAAAACAAAGGAAAATATTCATAGTCCATTTTTGGGGAATGTGGGCATAGTATTCCAGCCTACTCCTTGCTGGTTGGGGGAGCTGATAATTTTATGGGTACCTAAAGAAAATTTAGAGTTATAATCAAGTCCTGCCTGGAGTATCCTGTGAGACTCGATCATCTCAGGCAGTAGTCTTGAATCTGTTCTGGATGTAAAACTCAGATATCCAGGCTATCTGTTCCTACTGGAGATTTCTCAGGTGGTCTTCTTTGATCAAACCTGATTTTTCTTATCTCAGAATGAATCTGCAGCCTCTCATTTTCTGTGGAAACAAAAGCAAAATCTCTTCTTCAAAGTAACATACCTTTTGACTTCAATTTTGAGGTCAAGGTATTTTCAAAATACCTATCTTAGGTTAATACAGCAGCAATTATAAGCAAATATCTTTTAGCAGCTGTTGCTCATTCCTCAGCATTCAAACAATTCAAAGAGAGCATAATAACATACAGTATCAAGATTGTCTTTATGCAGCTTTATTTTAACCTATATTTCTTTTATTTTTACTTTTTGAGACAGGTTCTCTATATATATCTTTGTCCTGGAATAACTCTGTAGACCAGGCTGTCCTTGAACTCATAGAGATCTGTCTGTCTCTGCTTCCCCAGTGCTGGGATTAAAGGTATGTGCTACCAAACCTTGAACTCACAGAGATTTGTCTGTCCCTGCCTCCCAGGCATTGGGATCAAAGGCGTGTTCTACCACACCTTGAAGTCACAGAGGTCAATCTACCTCTGCCCCTTGAAGTTACAGAGGTCAATCTACCTCCATCTCCCAGGCATTGGGATTAAAGATGTGTACCATCATACCTAACTACTCTCTCTCTCTCTCTCTCTCTCTCTTTTACTTTAAGAACTTTAACTTTTAACCTGCATATATTTTTAACACATTGTAAATCATTTAGAGGTTTTATTTGTCTTTGAATCTCTCTTTACTGTATATTTCTCTTTTTTGACCACATGAGTCTTTAATTTGCTAAGAAATATGGAGAGCCGTGGCTTTGACTGTTGAATACAGCCCATTCCTTAGCTTTCCAGCCTCATGGCAGAGGTACCGGCTGTTGCCATTTTTATTACCACTACTCTATGGCGTTTCAAGGTCCCTGCCAGCAAGCGAGCTGCAGCAGTGTGCTTAACCACACACACCACCTGCCTGAAAGAGTCAGAGTTTGCCCTGGCAGGATGGCTCAGAAAGCTGGCATTCTACAACGACACAGTTCCCCCCCCCCCCCCCCCCCCCGCTAAGACTGAAAACCAAGAAGCATGCAGTTAGCTTTTTATCAGCACAGTGAAAGTGTTTCATGGCAGGACCTCTTAAAGAACTGCAGGGTTTTGCAGTTAAAGCTGAGTCAGGAAGCCTCTCTTAGATGAAAGTGCTTGCTTGCCTCTAGCAAGCAAAGCAGACCCAAGAAATTGCTGCTACCAAGAAGACATGCTTTATTCCATTCTTTCCCAAGTTTTTTCAGGCTTTCTTTGGATGCAGTTATCCACATTGGGCACCATTCTGTAACATGAAGGGTTCTGCTTGTTGGGGTTTCTGTCCTGCCCAGTACTCCACAGCTGGCAAGCCCCAAAGAAAATCACACAGAGATCTTCATAAGTTATAAAATTGATTGACCCATTAGCTAAGTCTTATTATTTGTTCTTGTAGCTTATATTAACCCATTGTTCTTATCTATGTTAACCACATGGCTCCATACCTTTCACAGCTGGGCAGATTACATTCTGCCTTTTCAGTGATCTGTACAGGAGTGGTGAGGACTGGGCTTCCTCTTTCCAAGCATTCTCCTGTTCTACTTCCTGTCTGGTTTACCCACCTATACTTCCTGCCTGGCCAATCAGCATTTATTTAAAACATGATTGACAGAATACAGACAAGGCTCCCGCACCACAATAGTAGGGCAAAAACACTTGGGCATATTAAAGAGTGTAAATAACAGAGAGAATAAAGCTCATTGTTAAAACAGAGGGCCAGTGGGTAGGTTATTTGTATTTCAGTGACATTTTTCATTTCCCCACACTGAATTCTGAGTTCTCTGTTCCAGTAATTTCATAGTTTCTTTGTCTTTCTCTCCAAAGCTACTGTTTCATTTTTATGCAACTTAGGACTTAGTTCCCTATCCTAACCCCTCAATATTTAACAAGAAACCAAAGTTTAGTATATAAGACTACTTTAATTAAAAGTATGTCCTCTACTTAAGAGTCAGGAACACTGTGGGAGAGGAGGTCAAAAGATTGTAAGAGTCATAGGACCAAGAAATCTGCTGTGAGATTGTGTCTCCTAGAAATAACAGAGAAGTTTCTTTCCCCATGATATGTCAACAATATGGCTGTCTAAACAAGACCTGAACAAGTACAACACCAATAGGCATGCTTACATTGGAGGAACAAATTTCATGGGGCCCCATCCTTAGACAAAGAACAACAGGCAACTAAGAGAGTGGGAGAAATAGTCTTCCTCATGGATGAGCCCCAAAATTGATGATCCAATACCAAGAGGTCAGCCTTAAGATCACATCCACATGTGTAACACTAAACAAACTGAGCAGGGTTTATTTATATATTCAGGTATATACAGATGTGCATGTATGTATATACATATGTATGTAACAATAACAGTGAAAGAAAAAGAGACCATGAGTTTGAGAGGGAACATGGGGTAAGGATACATAGGAAATGTCGGGAAGAGGAAAGGGTGAGTGAAAAAGATGTAATTATCATTCAATTAAAAACAGAAATTGATTTTCATTAACTAGAAGAATTAAAGATAACACAAATCTGGTGGATTCAGGAAATAGTTGTTATGTGACCAAATGATGTGAGTTTTAAGGGATCTTGCATAGTAAAATTAAGGTCCTGCTAGGATTTGAGTATGTTACTCCCAAAAGGCATGTGTTGGAAAATTAATCGATAATGCAATAGTGTTCAAAGGTAAGGAATAGTGAGAGGTAATTAGGCCATGAGGGACATCACTGAAGCCAGTCTCTTATAAATGGCTGAGTTTGGCTCCCTTTGTGTCTCTCTTTTTATTTCTCCTTATCCTTTCACCATGGGATAATACAAGAAAGCTCTTACCAGATTCTGGCCACTTTCTAGTATCCAAAAGTGTAAGCCAATCAATTTATTATTTTTTAAATAAATTGCTTAGCCTGTGGTTTTCTGTTATATATTAAGAGTACCTAATTCATAGGTTTTTACTCATATTTAAAAAAATAAATCTAAATGGCCTTCAGTCCACTGTTTGTATTCCTCAAGAGTGATATTTTTCTAGCTATCCTGTTTCTCTTTATTGTAACCTTAGGAAATCAGTCTTAGGTGGATTCCAAGAGATCGTTTTATACCATCCCTTTGTATTCCACTAGCCTGTGTCCGCTCTGCCTTTGCCCTTTCTGAGACTGGGACTTCTTTAAAAGGGGCATCCCCCAGTCATGACAAGGCTATTGCTTTCTTGGAATAACAACAGAGAAGCTATGATTATCCAAACAAGACCCTCACAAGATTGGGTCCACTGATATTCCCTTGTGGGTTCTACAAGGCATCACAAGTTGCATCTCAAGAGATCCCTGCACTGCGTCCTACCCGTCCTGGAGAATGTGTAAGTAGTTAATGATTGCTGAGGATAATGGGTGTGGTCACATACACATGACTTCTTTAGTGATATAGCCACCCATAAGTTGCCTATGCTCCTGTCAATAACTTTAGTAAACCCACTGTTTCATGAAGCTAGCCCCTATTGACTAATTTCTTTGGTGTGTTCTTGTCCCACCTGAGGCAAACAGATGCTTATTCATGTCTCCCTAGGAAAATGAATGTGACAGGACTTCTAGCAGAGGATCATCGGTGGGGTGAGTTTGCTTCGGGCCGTGGCATGGTCCCAGTGAGGAGGAGCTTGGGCGTTCCCCGACCCCATAGACGCCCAGGTCGCCCTGCAGTGCTGGCTACCCCCTCCCATCTGCCATCCCAGCTCCCATCCAGGTACGAATCCCTTTATTTCTCCCTTCCCCCTCGGGCCATAAAATTTCCCCAGCTCAGCTGCCTTGCAAGCTGAGCCTACATTGTAAACGCATCACGAAAAGAGGGAGTGCCTGTGCTTCAATAGCCTGCCTGAGGAAAGGTGGGCATTCTGTCAGTGAAGTCCCTGCCCAAGAAGGGAACCTGACTCGGTAACAGAAGTTCCAATAGAGAACATTTGAAGTAAGAGATGGGCAGATGCCAAGGCAAGACCTCATCCAACAAACTGGAAAACAACATGAAAATACCAGATCCCAAGGACCCTACAACAGAAGGACTTGAACACCTTAACCCAGAAGAAGTGGAAAAAAGTGCCATTATGAAAGCAATAGAGTCCCTTAAACAGGATATGAATAACTCCCTTAAAGAATTGGATGAGAAATATAACAAAAAGTTTGAAGAAATGAATATAGAAATAGATGATAAATATAACAAAAAGTTTGAAGAAATAAGTAAATCCGTGAATGATACCCTGAGAAACCAAGAAAAAACAATCAAACAAGTAAAGGAAACAGTTCAAGAATTGAAAACTGAAATGGAGGCAGTGAAGAAAACACAAACCGAGGGCCAGCTGGATATGGAAAACCTAGGTAAATGAACGGAGACTACAGAATCAAGCATAACCAATAGAATACAAGAGATAGAAGATCGAATCTCAGAATCTGAAGATACCATAGAGAAAATAAATGCTCTAGTCAAAGAAAATGGCAAATCCAACAAATTCTTTTCACAAAACATTCAGGAAATCTGGGACACAATAAAAAAACCAAATCTAAGAATAATAGGGATTGAAGAAGGAGAAGAACTGCAGATCAAAGGCCCAGAAAATATATTCAACAAAATTATAGAAGAAAACTTTCCAAACCTAAAGAACGATATTCCAATGAAGGTTTAAGAAGCATACAGAACACCGAAAAGACTGGATCAAAAAAAAACATCCCCTCGCCATATAATAATCAAAACACAACACATACAGATTAAAGAAAAAATTTTAAAAGCTACAAAGGAAAAAGGTCAGGTAACTTATACAGGTAAACCTATCAGGCTTACACCGGACTTCTCTATGGAAACCATGAAAGCCAGAAGATCCTGGAGAGAGGTACTGCAGAAACTAAGAGACCATGGATGCAAACCCAGACTACTATACCCAGGCAAGCTGTCATTCACTATCAACGGAGAAAACAAAATATTCCAGGATAAAAACAAATTTAAACAATACGTAGCTACTAATCCAGCCTTACAGAGAATATTAGAAGGAAAATCACTAACGAAGGAATCCAATATTCCCAACACGGCCTACAATAACTCAAACATCTAGCGACCATTCACAAGCAAAAATCAAAGAAGGAAAAGACATACACTCTACTACCTGAAAAAAAAAAAGACCGGAGTCAACAACCACTGGTCATTAATATCACTTAATATCAATGGACTCAATTCACATATAAAGAGGCACAGACTTAGAGATTGGATACGAAAACAGGATCCAACATTCTGCTGTTTACAAGAAACACACCTCAACCACAAAGACAGACACCTACTCAGAGTAAAGGGTTGGGAAAAGGTTTTCCAAGCAAATGGACCTAAGAAACAAGTGGATGTGACCATACTAATATCTAACAAAATCGACTTCAAACTAAAATCAATCAGAAGAAATGGAGATGGACATTTCATACTCATCACTGGAACAATTCATCAGGAGGAAGTCTCAATCCTGAATATCTATGCCCCTAATATAAAGGCACCCACTATTGTAAAAGAAACTCTTCTAGAACTCAAGGCAGTCATCAAACCATACACACTAATAGTAGGAGACTTTAACACTCCTCTCTCACCAATGGACAGATCAATCAGACAGAATCCAAAGAGAGAATTAAGAGATTTATTGGAGGTATTGAATCAAATGGACTTAACAGACATCTATAGAACACTCCACCCAAATAGGAAAGAATATACCTTTTTCTCTGTAGCTCATGGAACCTTCTCGAAAATTGACCACATACTCGGTAACAAAGCAAACTTCCACAGATACAAAAAAATATTAGTAACCACCTGTCTTGTCAGATCACCATGGACTAAAATTAGAATTCAACAACAATGCTTCCCCCAGGAAGCCAACAAACTCATGGAAGTTGAACAGTCAACTACTAAATCAGCCCTGGGTCAAGGAAGAAATAAAGAAAGAAATTAAACTCTTCCTTGAATTTAATGAAAATAAAGACACAACATACTCAAACCTATGGGACACTATGAAAGCAGTGCTAAGAGGAAAGTTCATAGCACTAAGTGCCCAATTAAAGAAAACAGAGAAAGCACACATTGGAGACTTAACAGCACACTTGAAAGCTCTAGAAAAAAAAGAAGCTGACTCACCCAGGAGGTCTAGAAGACTGGAAATAATCAAACTGAGGGCTGAAATCAACAAAATAGAAACACAGAAAACAATCCAAAGAATCAATGAATCAAAAAGCTGGTTCTTGGAGAAAATCAACAAGATCGACAAACCCCTATCCAAATTGATCAAACGACAGAGAGAGAACATGCAAATTAATAAGATCAGAAATGAAAAGGGGGACATAACCACAGACACGGAGGAAATTCAGAGAATCATTAGATGTTACTATGAAAGTTTATATGCCACAAAGTTGGAAAATGTAAAAGAAATGGACATTTTTTTAGATAAGTACCATATACCAAAGTTTAAACAAGAACAGGCGAACAATCTAAATAGACCTGTTAGTCGTGAAGAATTAGAAGCTGTTATCAAAAATCTCCCTACCAAAAAAAGCCCAGGACCGGATGGTTTCAATGCAGAATTCTACCTGAACTTCCAGGAAGAGTTAATACCTATACTCCTTAACGTATTCCACAATATAGAAACAGAAGAGTCATTGCCTAACTCCTTTTATGAAGCTACAGTTACATTAATACCAAAACCACACAAAGACACAACCAAGAAAGAGAATTACAGGCCAATCTCACTTATGTACATCGACGTGAAAATTCTCAATAAAATACTGGCAATCCGAATCCAAGAACACATTAAAAAAATATCCATTATGATCAAGTCGGCTTCATTCCAGAGATGCAGGGCTGGTTCAACATACACAAATCTATCAGTGTAATCCATCATATAAATAAACTGAAAGAAAAAAACCATATGATCATTTCACTAGATGCTGAAAAAGCTTTTGACAAAATTCAACACCCATTTATGATAAAGGTGTTGGAGAGTCTGGGGATACAAGGATCATACCTAAATATAATAAAAGCAATATACAGCAAGCCAACAGCTAACATCAAACTGAATGGAGAGAAACTCAAAGCCTTTCCACTAAAATCAGGAACACGACAAGGCTGTCCACTCTCTCCATACCTCTTCAATATAGTGCTTGAAGTTCTAGTAATAGCAATAAGACAACATAAGGAGATCAAGGGGATTCGTATTGGAAAGGATGAAGTAAAAATTTTGTTATTTGCTGACGATATGATAGTATACATAAGTGACCCCAAAAACTCTACCAAACAACTCCTACAGCTGATAAACACCTTTAGTAATGTGGCAGGATACAAGATCAACTCCAAAAAATCAGTTGCCCTCCTATACACAAAGGATAAAGAAGCAGAGAGGGAAATCAGAGAAACATCACCTTTCATGATAGCCACAAATAGCATAAAATATCTTGGGGTTACTCTAACCAAGGAAGTGAAAGACCTATTTGACAAGAACTTTAAGTTTTGAAGAAAGAAATTGAGGAGGATCCCAGAAAATGGAAAGACCTCCCCTGCTCTTGGATTAGGAGAATCAACATAGTAAAAATGGCAATTCTACCAAAAGCAATCTATAGATTCAATGCCATCCCCATCAAAATCCCATCAAAATTCTTCACAGACCTTGAGAGAACAATAATCAAGTTTATAAAGAAAAACAAAAAACCCAGGATAGCTAAAACAATCTTATACAATAAAAGAACTTCTGGAGGCATTACCATCCCTGACTTCAAACTCTATTACAGAGCTACAGTATTGAAAACAGCTTGGTATTGGCATAAGAACAGAGAAGTCAACCTATGGAATCGAATAGAAGACCCGGATATTAACCCACAAACCTATGAACATCTAATTTTCGACAAGGGAGCTAAAGGTATTCAATGGAAGAAGGAAAGCATCTTTAACAAATGGTGCTGGCATAACTGGATGTCAACCTGTAAAAGAATGAAAGTATATCCATATCTATCACCATGCACAAAAATCAAGTCCAAATGGATTAAAGACATCAACATTAATCCGTCCACTGTGAACCTGATAGAAGAGAAACTGGGAAGTAGTCTACAAGATATAGGCACAGGAGGCCTCTTCTTAAGTAGGACCCCAGTAACACAGACAATAAGAGAAACAATGAATAAATGGGATCTACTGAAACTGAGAAGCTTCTGTAAAGCAAAGGACACTGTCAGTAAGACAAAAAGGCAGCCTTCTGACTGGGAGAAGATCTTCACAAACCCCTCATCAGACAATGGTCTAATTTCAAAAATATACAAAGAACTCAAGAACCTAGACTCTAAAACTCTAATTAACCCAATTCAAAAATGGGGTACTGAACTGAACAGAGAATTCACAACAGATGAACTTCGAATGGCTAGAAGACACTTAAGGTCATGCTCAACCTCCTTAGCGATCAGGGAAATGTAAATCAAAACCACTTTGAGATACCATCTTACTCCTGTCAGAATAGCTAAAGTCAAAAACACCAACGATAGCCTATGCTGGAGAGGATGTGGGGTGAGGGGAACACTTATTCATTGTTGGTGGGAATGCAAACTTGTACAGCCACTGTGGAAATCAGTGTGGCGGTTTCTCAGGAAACTGGGAGTCAACCTCCCTCAGGACCCAGCAATTCCACTCTTGGGAATATACCCTAGAGATTCCCTAACATACTACAAAAGCATTTGTTCTACTATGTTCATAGCAGCACTATTTGTAATAGCCAGAACCTGGAAACAGCCTAGGTGCCCCTCAAAAGAAGAATGGTTAAAAGAGGTGTGGAACATATACACATTAGAGTTCTACTCAGCGGTAAAAAACAATGACATCTTGAATTTTGCATGCAAATGGATGGAAATAGAAAACGCTTTACTGAGTGAGGTAAGCCAGACCCAAAAAGAGGAACACGGTATGTATTCACTCATAAGTGGATTCTAACCATAATTAAAGGTCTCTGAGCCTATTATTCGTGATCCTAGAAAAGTTAAATAAGAAGATGAACCTGAGGAAGATTATTTAGCTATCCGCCAGGAGGTAGGAAATAGACAAGAGTCCCAGGTAACCTCGGGTGCATGGGGGGGGGAGGGTTGTTAGAAGGGGAGAGGGTTGGAGAGAAGGGAGTAGGGGAGGAATGGGTAAAGCTAGGTGGCCTGGGATGGGGGGAGGGAGGAAGGATGAATATGGGATCAGGGAAGAATATATTTCAACTAAGGGAGTCATTTTAGGGTTTATAGGAGACTTGATTATATATGGGATCCCAGATCCAAGAAGAGATCCCCAGATTGTTCTCTGGACAGAGGAGAGGGTGTCTGAACTGGCCTTGACCCATAACCATACTGATGAATATTTTGCTTATCACCATAGATCCTTCATCTGGCGAAGGACGGCGATACAGACGGAGACCCACATTGGAGCACCGGACTGAGCCCCCCAAGGTCCAAATGAGGAGCAGAAGGAAAGAGAACGTGAACATGGAAGGCAAGATCAGAGGGAACCTTAATCCGACGATGGATGGCGATACAGACAGAGACCCACATTGAAGCACCGGACTGAGCCCCCCAAGGTCCAAATGAGGAGCAGAAGGAGGAAGAACATGAAAAACGAAATCAGGACTGCGAGGAATGCTCTCACCCACTGATACAAGGGGATGGATCTAATGAGAGTTTACCAAGGCCAGTTGGACTGGGACTGAACGAGGACGTGATCTAACCAGATTCTCGGAATTTGGCCGGATTCTCTGAATGTGGCTGGTCCGAAGTCTTTCTGAAAAGCCATTGACTATGACACTGGGACTTGTTTCCTCTGCATATACTGGATTTTGGGGATCCAGTCTGTTTGGATACTCACCTTCCTGGACCTGGAGGGAGGGGGGAGAAACTTGAACTTCCCACAGGGCAGGAAACCCTGACTGCCCTAAGGGACGAAAAGGGAGGAGGAGAGGGAGTGGGGGGAGTGGGAGGGTGTTGGGAAGAGGGGCGGAAATGGAAACTTTTATAATTTAATAAAATTATTTTCAAAAAAAAAGAAAATGAATGTGACACATGCCTTGCTCCCTGCCTCACTTCTCTGACACCAGTAACCAGGTGGCTTTTTTAAGCTGAAGGTATGACTTGAGTGACGTTGGAAAACCAGATGAGTCAAGGAGTTCAGTCTCAACGTATGTAATTAAGTTATGACACCCTATTCTTCCCCTTCTTTCCTTCCTTCCTTCCTTTCTTACCTCTCTGCTCCTTCCTTCCTTCCTTCCTTCCTTCCTTCCTTCCTTCCTTCCTTCCTTCCTTCCTTCCTTCCTACCTTCCTTTCTAAACAAGTACAAAGAAAATGAACTGCCCTTAATCTCCTCGAATGAGGGATCCATGAGGTTCAGAGGGAGGAGAAAAAATGTAATCTGATGCTAGTTGCTTACAACTAACACAGTCCCTTGTTCACTCCTGTGGCTTCAACCCAGTGCCTTCCCTCTGTATAGCAACCACAGGAGAATTAAAGCCCCAGTCATTTTTGCCACATGACTATCTATGGAAATTATTGTGTTTTTTTCTTTGCAGAGATTGAATGTATTGTTTTCCTTACCTCAGTGATTTTTCATTTTGTGTTTTCATATTGAAGTTCTTTCCTCTCTGCTTTCTTTCCCCCAAGGCTAATACAGAATGCTTACCTGCTAGTGGGGGTGTAAGGTATACAGGGTCTCCAAACTCTAACAAAGAAAAAGGCTATAAAAGTGAGGCTTATGATATATGTGAAATGAACACATGCTGAGTTTTTCCAACTCATCAGTTAATATGGGAACTAGAGGCCACTGAGAAAATTTGAAGACCATGTGAAGAGCAATGTCTGGACAAGCACTTTCATGGAGGGACATTAGGAGAAAATGTCTAGCTTAGATACAAAAGTTACCTATAGGGAATACCAGCCCACCACAAAACTTCAGCACAATTAAAACCCTTGAGGCTGTCCTTTCTGTTGGAATAAGTGATGTGCTTGTCTTCTGGACAAAATTCTTTGTCTACATAACTCAATCAGGTCTGTGGCCATCAGCCTGTGGTAAAGTGAGCTAACAAGAGACTTTGCCTTACACAGTCCTTGGGTGAGTTCTTTTCTTCATATACTGTGGAAAGTCTTTTTACTGTGTCTCTAAGTTTTATACAACTTTATCTCCCTCCCTTCTTCCCATCTTTTCTTCATTTCTTTTGTTTTGTGGTGCTAAACAAGCACTCTCCCACCAATCTATATCCACAACCCTATAGAATTTTCTTAACAGCGACTAGCTAGATGGTGTACATTATGTTGAGGGGTTGTAAACCAAGAGGTTAAGACTGGTTCTGAAAAATTCCTTCAGTGCATCCGATACCTGGGGTGTTGATCCAGAAATGATTACTTAATTTTTAAAAATATTTTTTATCTATGTAGTTTGGCACACAAACACTACAGGGAATGAGAGCAGTATGAAGAGTGTTAATAAAACAGGATATAACTGCAATGTAAACTTGGAGTATGATGAAAGTTAGTATACCATGCTTGTATACCACAATAAATATATTTTGTGTATGAGATAATGACTTTATGAAACATAGTGAAACAGTAAGCAAAGAGTTGCTGAACTAGCTGGATCATGTAAAATAACATTTAAAAATCAGTGCTGAAAACATATGGTATATATATATATATATATATATATATATATATATATATATATATAAAAGTCGGGTGTTTTAGGAGCATCAAAGCAAGATGTACTGTTCATTTCACATTGAAAAGCCCTTTAAGCTCTTTTCAGAAGCCCTGCAATAATGAAGAACTTGTAATAAGCTCACAAAAAGCTCTTATAATGAATTAGTCATTTTAATACTGTTCAGAATTCCCCTTACAAACATTGCTCTGTCTTTTTCTCCACTGCAAAGCTTAGCTCTCTCATGTCATGACAACTTCTTCAAGATATTTTAGATTTAAGAAAGAGAAATTTCACTTATTAACAATAGACTCATACCAAATTAAAATCAGTCATTACAGTGACTTTATCTTTATTTATTTATTTATTAAAAAATTCCACCTCTTCCCCGCCTCCCTTTTTCCTTCCCCTCCCCACCTCCCCTTTTCCACCTCCCCCTCCCGACCTCCCGACCTCCCCATCCCTCTCTAGTCTTAAGAGCAGTCAGGGTTCCCTGCCCCATGGGAAGTCCAAGACCCTCACCCATCCATACAGGTCTTTAAAGGTGAGCATCCAAACAAACCAGGCTCCCACAAAGTTAGTCCTTGCAGTAGAATTAAATCCCAATGCCATTGTCCTTAGCTTCTCAGTCAACCTTCATTGCCAGCCACATTCAGAGAGTCCATTTTGACCATATGCTCCATCACTCCCAGTCCAGCTGACCTTGGTGGGCTACCATTAGATCAATCCTACTGTCTCAGTGGGTGGATGCACTTCTTGTGATCCTGACTTCCTTGCTCACATTCTCCCTCCTTCTGCTCCTCATTTGGACATGGGGAGCTAAGTCCAGTGCTCCAATGTGGAACTCTGTCTCTATCTCCATCCAACGCCAGATGAAGGTTCTATGGTGATATGCAAAATATTCATCAGTATGACTATGGGACAATGTCAGTTCTTGTACCCTCTTTTCTGCTGCCCAGGGAACAATCTGGGGATCTCTTCTTGGACCTGGGAACCCCTCTAGAATCAAATCTCTTACAAACCCTAAAATGGCTCCCTTAGTTGAGATATTTACTTCCCTGATCCCATATTCATCCTTCCTCCATCCCACCCATCCCATTCCCCCAAACAATTCTGAATCCTCCCCTTCTCCCTTCTCTCTACCCATCTCCCCTTACATCCACGCCCAACCCCCAAGCACCCAAGTTTGCCTGGCAATCTTGTCTACTTCCAATATCCAGAAGGATAACTATATGATTTTCTTTGGGTTCACCTTCTTATTTAGCTTCTCTAGGATCACGAATTATAGGCTCAAAGACCTTTAATTATGGCTAGAATCCACTAATAATTCATACCATATTCGTCTTTTTGGGTCTGGGTTACCTCACTCAGTAAAGCATTTTCTATTTCCATTCATTTGCATGCAAAATTCAAGATGTCATTGTTTTTTACCGCTGAGTAGAACTCTAATGTGTATATGTACCACACCTTTTTTAACCATTCTTCTATTGAGGGGCACCTAGACTGTTTCCAGGTTCTGGCTATTACAAATAGTGCTGCTATGAACATAGTTGAACAAATACTTTTGTAGTATGATAGGACATCTCTTTGGAATATTCCCAAGAGTGGAATTGCTGGGTCCTGAGGGAGGTTGACTCCCAGTTTCCTGAGAAACCGCCACACTGATTTCCACAGTGTCTGCATAAGTTTGCATTCCCACCAACAATGGCTGAGTGTTCCCCTCACTCTACATCCTCTCCAGCATAGGCTATCATTGGTGTTTTTGAGTTTAGCTATTCTGACCAGTGTAAGATGGTATCTCAAAGTTTTTTTGATTTGCATTTCCCTGATAACTAAGGAGGTTGAGCATGACCTTAAGTGTCTTCTGGCCATTCGAAGTTCTTCTGTTGAGAATTCTCTGTTCAGTTCAGTACCCCAATTTTTAATTGGGTTAATTAGAGTTTAAGTTTCTAGTTTCTTGAGTTCTTTGTATCCTTTGGAAATCAGACCTTTATCTGATGAGGGGTTGGTGAAGATCTTCTCCCAGTCAGAAGGTACCCTTATTGTCTTACTGACAGTGTCCTTTTCTTTACGGAAGCTTCTCAGTTCCAGGAGGTCCCATTTATTTATTGTTTCTCTTATTGTCTGTGTTATTGGGGTTCTACCTAGGAAGTGGTCTCCTGTGTCTATATATTGTAGACTACTTACCACTTTCTCTTCTAACAGGTTCAATGTGGTCAGATTAATATTGAGGTCTTTAATCCATTTGGACTTGAGTTTTGTACATGGTGATAGATATGGATCTACTTTCATTCTTCTACAGGTTGACATCCAGTTATGCCAGCACCATTTGTTTAACAAGATGCTTTCCTTTCCATTGTATGCTTTTAGCTCCCTTGTCAACAATCAGGTGTTCATAGGTTTGTGGGTTCATATCGGGTCTTCTATTCAATTCCATAGGTCGACTTCTCTGTACTTATGCCAATACCAAACTGTTTTCAATACTGTAGCTATGTGATAAGAGTTTGAAATCAGGGATGAAAATGTCTCCAGAAGTTCCTTTATTGTATAAGATTGTTTTGGCTATCCTGGGTTTTTTGTTTTTCCATATAAAGTTGATTGTTCTCACAAGGTCTGTTAAGAATTTTGATGGGATTTTGATGGGGATTGCATTGAATCTATGGATTGCTTTTGGTAGAATTGCCATTTTTACTATGTTGAGCCTCCCAATCCTAGAGCAAGAGAGATTTTTTTCATTTTCTGGTATCCTCCTCAATTTCTTTCTTCAAAGATTTAAAGTTCTTGTCAAATAGGTCTTTCACTTCCTTGGTTAGAGTTACCCCCAAAATATTTTATGCTATTTGTGGCTATCGTGAAAGGTGAGGTTTCTCTGATTTCCCTCTCTGCTTCTTTATCCTTTGTGTATAGGAGGGCAACTGATATTTTTTGGAGTTGATCTTGTATCCTGCCACATTACTAAAGGTGTTTATCAGCTGTGAGAGTTCTTTGGTAGAGTTTTTGGGATCGCTTATGTACACTATCATATCATCTGCAAATAATGAGATTTTAGCTTATTTTCCAATTTGAATCCCCTTGATTCCCTTATGTTGTCTTATTGCTATTTCTAGAGCTTCAAGCACTATATTGAAGAGGTATGGAGAGAGCTTCAAGCACTATATTGAAGAGGTATGGAAAGAGCTTCAAGCACTATATTGAAGAGGTATGGAGAGAGCTTTAAGCACTATATTGAAGAGGTATGGAGAGAGTGGACAGCCTTGTCGTGTTCCTGATTTTAGTGGAATGGCTTTGAGTTTCTCTCCATTAAATTTGATGTTATCTGTCGGCTTGCTGTGAATAGCTTTTGTTTTATTTATGTACGATCCTTGTATCCCCCATCTCTCCAATACCTTTATCATAAAGGGGTGTTGAATTTTGTCAAATGCTTTTTCAGCATTCAATGAAGTCATAATATGGTTTTTATTTCAATTTATTGATATGATGGATTACATTGATAGATTTGCGTATGTTGAACCAGCCGTACATCTCTGGGATGAAGCCTACTTGATCATAAGAGATAATTTGTCTAATGTGTTCTTGGATTCAGTTTCCCAGTATTTTATTGAGAATATTTGTGTCGATGTTCATGAGTGAGATTGGCCTGTAATTCTTTTTCTTGGTTGTGTGTTTGTGTGGTTTTGGCATCAGGGTAACAGTAGCTTCATAAAAACAGTTTGGCAATGACTCTTCTGTTTCAATATTGTGAAATACATTAAGAAGTATAGGTATTAGCTCTTCCTGGAAGTTCTGGTAGAATTCTGCATTAAAACCATCTGGTCCTGGGCTTTTTTTTGGTAGGGAGATTTTTGATAACAGCTTCAAATTCTTTGCTACTAACAGGTCTATTTAGATTGTTTACCTGGTCTTGGATCAACTTTGGTATAAGGTACTTATCTAAAAAAATGTCCATTTCTTTTACATTTTCCAATTTTGTGGCATACAGGATTTTGTAGCAAGATCTAATGATTCTCTGAATTTCCTCTGTGTCTATGGTTATGTCCCCCTTTTCATTTCTGATCTTATTAATTTGCATATTCTCTCTCTGCTGTTTGATTAGTTTGGATAGGGGTTTGTTAATCTTGTTGATTTTCTCCAAGAACCACCTTGTTGTTTCTTTGATTCTTTGGGTTGTTTTCTGTGTTTCTGTTTTGTTGATTTCAGCCCTCAGTTTGATTATTTCCAGTCTTCTACTCCTCTTGGGTGAATGTGCTTCTTTATTTTCTAGAGCTTTCAGGTGTGCTGTTAAGTCTCCAATGTGGGCTTTCTCCGTTTTCTTTAATTGGGCACTTAGTGATATGAACTTTCCTATTAGCAGTGCTTTCATAGTGTCCCATAGGTTTGGGTATGTTGTGTCTCTATTTTCATTAAATACAAGGAAGACTTTAATTTCTTTCTTTATTTCTTCCCCGACCCAGGGGTGGTTCAGTTGTTGACTGTTCAGCTTCCATGAGTTTGTTGGCTTCCTAGGGGTAGCATTGTTGTTGAATTCTAACTTTAATCCATGGTGATCTGACAAGACACAGGTGGTTACTAATATTTTCTGTATCTGTGGAAGTTTGCTTTGTTACCGAGTATGTAGTCAATTTTCGAGAAGGTTCCATGAGATGCTGAGAAGAAGGTATATTTTTCCTATTTGTGTGAAATGTTCTATAGATGTCTGTTAAGTCCATTTAATTCATTACCTCCATTAATTCTCGTATTTCTCTGTTAGTTTTCTGTCTGATTGACCTGTCCATTGGTGACAGAGGTATGTTGAAGTCTCCTACTCTTAGTGTGTGTGGTTTGATGCCTGCCTTGAGTTCTAGTAATGTTTCTTTTACATAAGTGGGTGCCTTTATATTAGGGGCATAGATATTCAGGATTGAGACTATCCTGATGAATTGTTCCTGATATGAGTATGAAATGTCCATCTGCATCTCTTCTGATTGATTTTAGTTTGAAGTCAATTTTTTTAGTTATTAGAATGACCACACCCACTAGTTTTCTTAGGTCCATTTGCTTTGAAAATCTTTTCCCAACCCTTTAATCTGAGTAGGTGTCTTTCTTTGTGGTTGAGGTGTGTTCCTCGTAAACAGCAGAACATTGGATCCTGTTTTTGTATCCAATCTCTTAGCCAGTGACTTTTTATAGGTGAATAGAGTCCATTGATAATAAGTTATGTTAATGGCCAGAAGTTGTTAACTCCGGTTATTATTTTGTGTGTGTGTGTGTGTGTGTGTGTGTGTGTGTAGTAGAGTTTGTGTGTTTCCCTTCTTTGAGTTGTGCTTCTGAAGGGTCACTAGATGTCTGAGTTATTGTAGGCAGTGTTGGCAATGTTGGATTCCTTGGGTTGTGATTTTCCTTCTATTCCTTTCTGTAAGGCTCGATTTGTGGCTACGTATTGTTTAAATTTGTTTTTATCCTGGAATATTTTGTTTTCTCCATTGATAGTGAATGGTAGCTTGGCTGGGTATAGTAGTCTGGTCTTGCATCCATGGTCTCTTAGTTTCTGCAGTACCTCTCTATCCAGGACCTTCTGGCTTTCATGGTTTCCATAGAGAAGTCCGGTGTAAGTCTGATAGGTTTACCTTTATAAGTTACTTGACCTTTTTCCTTTGCAGCTCTTAATATTCTTTCTTTAATCTAAATACTTTGTGTTTTGATTAGTATATGGCGAGGGGATTTTTTTTTCCTGTCTATTCAGTGTTCTGTATGCTTCTTGAACCTTCATAGGAATATCGTTCTCTCGGTTGGGAAAGTTTTCTTCTATAATTTTGTTGAATATATTTTCTGGGCCTTTGATCTGCAATTCTTCTTCTTCTTCTACCCCTATTATTCTTAGATTTAGGTTTTTAATTGTGTCCCAGATTTCTTGAATGTTTTGTGATGAGAATTTGTTGGGATTTGCTGTTTTCTTTGATCAGAGCATTTATTTTCTCTATGGTGTCTTCAGAATCTGAGATTCGTTCTATCTCTTGTATTCTATTGGTTATGCTTGTTTCTGTAGTCTCTGATCATTTACCTAGATTTTCCATATCCAGCTGGCCCTCGATTTGTGTTTTCTTCATTGCCTCCATTTCAGTTTTCAGTTCTTGAACTGTTTCCATTACCTGTTTGATTGTTCTTTCTTGGTTTCCCAGGGTGTCATTTACGGATTTACTCAGTTCTCCAAACATTTTGTTATACTTTTCTTCCATTTCTTTACGTGAATTATTCATACCCTGTTTAAGGGTCTCTATTGCTTTCATAATGACACTGTTTTCCTCTTCTTCCGGAATAGGGTGTTCAAGTCTTTCTGTTGTAAGATCACTGGGATCTAGTGTTTTCATGTTGTTTTTCAGATTGTTGGAGGAATTATTGCCTTGGCGCCTGTCCATCTCTTCCTTCAGATGCTCTCCAATGAATCTTCTGATACAGGGTCAGGTTCCCTTGTTGGCCAGGGACCTTGCCCTCTGATGGATCTTCTGCTACAGGATCAGTGTCCCTTGGTGGCCAGGGAATCTCCCTGACTGAAGACCTACCTTACTGCAGGCAGGCTATTAAAACAAAGGAACTCCCTCCTGAAGGGTTGTACTCACCCCCCCTTCCTGGTACTCATACAGGTTGGGCTGGGGGAATTTATGGCCCCAAAAAAGGGAGGGAGGAAGGGAAGGGGTTCGGTCGGGCTTCTGCCACGGGTCACGAACACACTTACCCCTCCGTTGGATCTTCTGCTACAGGATCAGTGCCCCTTGCTGGCCAGATATCTCCCTGACTGTGGCTTTCTCTATCTTGACACCTACTGACTGCCTCCAACATGATCATACAAACTTACTTTAATTTTTGTTATGGAAAATAGCCCCTGTAATTGATTTGGTGATTTGGATTTGGAGATTCATGTTTTCCCTGTGGTTTAGAGTCACTTATATCCTATCTTAAATCTTCTAAAAGTAGGGTAGCATCCAAATTATATATTTCTATTTCAAACATCTATTATTTCTTTTCTCTTCCACAAAACTCTAATACAAATAATGTGATATTTTTTACTAGATTTTTGTCTAGAAATTGATTTATTTGACTATCAAGGCATAAATGAGCAGAATTTTTCTGTTCTGACTGACTAATGGGCCACAGGAGCTCCACTTTTGTCCAAATGGCCAATAGTTTTCAACCACTAAATTTGTGACTGTCATGGTTTGAGAATGAATAGTAAAGACACAAGCCTCTTACTACAACCAGAAATTAAGTAGAATAATTTAGCCATCTTGTTAATAAAGGGGTTCTTGTAAGTAAATAGAGCATGACTTTTATTATGGCTGACATGATAGTATTTCCAATTTAACAATGAGGTACAGGCCTGGGGTGTAGCTCAGTTGTAGAACACTTACTTAGCACATGGGAAGGCTGGGGTTCTGTTTCCATAACTGCAACAAAAAACAAACAAACAAATAAAATGAAAATGGGTGTAGAAAATTTTGTTGTACTGCAAGGAAAGTCATGAAACTGGACTGGATAATCAAATATATGTTTAATCTAAGGGGAAAATGAGGTTTCCTCCTATTTTGATATGGACTTTGGATTCAGTAAGTTCAAACTCATCTTTTCCTGCCACACTGAACTCTTGAAAAGCTGTGAGAAAAAAACAGTCCTGTTGATGTACGAGGGAGTGGAAGGTCGCATGTACTTACCCGCTGACAAGGTGGCCACTGGACACAAGATTGAACCTGGGAGCTGGAATAGTTTTACAAAGGCACGCTTTCAAATGATCTCCTCCATACAATGAACTCTTTTTCTATCCTTTGCCCATTCTCCACTTTGAGACCCTGTCAAGGTGCTATTTTTTACTCTATGCTGGAAGTCATTTTCTTTTTTTTTCAGATCACCGAAAATGCCTTTATTTTTTTAAAATATTTTTTATTAAAAATTTCAAACTTCTCCCATTTCCCTTCTCCTCCCTCCACTCCCCCTCCCTCTCCAGTCCAAAAAACAGTCAATGTTCCCTGACCTGTGGGAAGTCCAAAATCCTCCCGCATCCATTCAGGTCTAGGAAGGTGAGCATCCAAACAAACCAGGCTCCCACAAATCCAGTACATGCAGTAGAATCAAAACTTAGTACCATTGTCCTTGGCTTCTCAGTCAGCCCTCATTGTCAGCCACGTTCAGAGAGTCCAGTTTGATCACATGATCCATCATTCCCAGTCCAGCTGGCCTTGGTGAGCTTCCATTAGATCAGCCCCACCATCTCAGTGGGTGGGCACACCCCTCGCTTCCTGACATCCAAGTTCATGTTCTCCCTCCTTGTGCTCCTCATTTGGACCTTGGGAGCTCAGTCCAGTGCTCCAATGTGGTTCTCTGTCTCTATCTCCATCCATCGCCAGATGAAGGTTCTATGGTGATATGCAAGATATTGATCAGTGTGGAAATAGGATAAGGCCAGTTCAAGTGCCCTCTCCTCAGCTGCCAAAGGAAAAAGTTGGAGACATCTCCTAGGACCTGGGAACCCCTCTAGAGTCAAGTGTCTTGCCAACCCTAAAATAGCTCCCTTAATTAAGACATATACTTCCCTGCTCCCATATCCACCCTTTTTCCATCCTAACCATCCCATTCCCCCAAGCTCTTCCCATCCATCCCTTCTCACTTCTCTGTCCCCCTCTCCCCTTACCTCTACTCCGCCCCCAATCTTCCAATGTTTACCTGGCAATCTTGTCTACTTCCAATAGCCAGGAGGATTACTATGTTTTTCTTTGGGTTCACCTTCCTGTTTAGCTTCTCTAGGATCACAAATTATAGGCTCAATGCCCTTTAATTATGGCTAGAATCTACTTATGAGTGAGTACATACCATATTCATCTTTTTGTGTCTGGGTTACCTCACTCAGGATAGTGTTTTCTATTTCCATCCATTTGCATGAAAATTTAAGATGTCATTGTCTTTTACCATTGAGTAGTTATCTAATGCATATATATTCCACACTTTATTTATCCATTCTTCCATTGAGGGGCATCTAGGTTGTTTCCAGATTCTGGCTATTACAAATAAAGGCTGATATGAACATAGTTGAACCAATGTTTTTGTAGTATGATAGGGCATCTCTTGGGTATATTCCCAAGAGTGGTATTGCTGGGTCCTGGGGTAGGTTGATTTCGAATTACCTGAGAAACTGTCACACTGACTTCCAAAGTGGTTACACAAGCTTGCATTCCCAGCAAATTCCACATCTTCTCCAGCAAAGGCTATCATTGGTGGTTTTGATTTTAGTTACTCTGACAGGTGTAAGATAGTATCTCAAAGTTGTTTTGATTTGCATTTCCCTGATTGCTAAGGAGGTTGAGCATGACCTTAAGTGTCTTTTGGTCATTTGAACTCCTTCTGTTGAGAATTCTCTGTTCAGTTCAGTGCCCCATTTTTTAATTGGGTTAATTAGCATTTTAAAGTCTAGTTTCTTGAGTTCTTTATATATTTTGGAGATTGGACCTTTGTCTGTTGCGGGGTTGGTGAAGATCTTCTCCCAATAAGTAGGTTGCTTCTTTGTCTTAGTGACAGGGTCCTTTGCTTTACAGAAGCTTCTCAGTTTCAGGAGGTCCCATTTATTCATTGTTCCTCTTATTGTCAGTGCTACAGGGGTTCTACCTAGAAAGTGGTCTCCTGTGCCCATATGTTGTAGACTATTTCCCACTTTTTCTTCTAAGAGGTTCAGTGTGGTCAGCTTAATATTGAGGTCCTCAATCCATTTGTACTTGAGTTTTGTTCATGGTGATAAACATGGATCTATTTTCATTCTTCTACAAGTTGACATCCAGTTATGCTGGCACCATTTGTTAAAGATGCTTTCTTTCTACCATTGTATACTTTTAGCTCCTTTGTCGAAAATCAGTTGTTCATGGGTTTGTGGCTTAATATCTGGGTCTTAGATTCAATTCCATTGATCAACATCACTGTTTTTGTGTCAATATCAAGCTGTTTTCATTACTATAGCTCTGTAATAAAGTTTAAAGTCAGGAATGGTAATGACTCCAGAAGTTCCTTTATTGTATAAGATTGTTTTGGGTATCCTGGGTTTTTGTTTTTCCATATGAAGTTGATTATTGTTCTCTCAAGTCTGTGAAAAATTTTGTTGGGATTTTGACGGGGATTGCATTGAATCTATAGATTGCTTTTGGTAGAATTGCCATTTTTACTATGTTGATCCTCCCAATCCAAGAGCATGGGAGATCCTTCCATTTTCTGGGATCCTCTTCAGTTTCTTTCTTCAAAGCCTTAAACTTTTTGTCAAATACATCTTTCATTTTCTTGGTTAGTGTTACCCCCAGATACTTTATGCTATTTGTGGCTATCGTGAAAGGTGATGTTTCTCTGATTTCCCTCTCTGCTTTCTTGTTCTTTGTGTATAGGAGGGCAACTGATTTTTTTTTGGAGTTGATCTTGTATCCTGCTACATTACTAAAGGTGTTTATCAGCTGTAGGAGTTCTTTGGTAGAGTTTTTGGGGTCGCTTATGTACACTATCGTGTCATCTGCAAATAATGAACGTTTGACTTCTTCCTTTCCAATTTGCATCCTCTTGATCTCTTTAAGCTGTCTTATTGCTCTTGCTAGAACTTCAAGCACTATAATGAAGAGGTTTGGATAAAATGGACAGCCTTGTCTTGTTCCTCATTTTAGTGGGATGGCTTTGAATTCCAGTCCATTTAACTTAATGTTAGCCATCGGCTTGCTGTATATTGCTTTTATTATATTTAGGTATGAACCTTGTATCCCTCATCTCTCCAAGACCTTTATCATAAAGGGGTGTTGAATTTTATCAAATACTTTTTACGCATCTAATGAAATGATCATTTTTTTTCTTTCAGTTTATTTAGATGATGGATTACATTGATAGATTTTTGTATGTTGAAACATCCCTGCATCTCTGGGATGAAGCCCGCTTGATCATAATGGATAATTTTTTTAATGTGTTCTTAGATTGTGTTTGCAAGAATTTTATTGAGAATTTTTTGCATCGATGTTTATGAGTGAGATTGGTCTGTAATTCTCTTTCTTGGTTGTGTCTTTGTGTGGTTTTGGTATCAGAGTAACAGTAAGTTCATAAAAAGAGTTTGGCAATGACTCTTCTGATTTTGTTATGTGAAACTCCTTAAGGAGTATAGGTATCAGCTCTTCTTGCAAGTTCTGATAAAATTCTGTAACCACCTGTGTCTTGTCGGATCACCATGGATTAAAGTTAGAATTCAACAACAATTCTAACCCCAGAAAGCCTACAAACTTATGGAAGCTGAACAGTCAATTACTGAATCACCCCTGGGTCAGGGAACAAATAAAGAAAGAAATTAAATTCTTCCTTGAATTTAATGAAAATAAAGACACAACATACTCAAACCTATGGGACACAATAAAAGCAGTGCTAACAGGAAAGTTCATTGCACTAAGTGCCCAATTAAAGAAAATGGAGAAATCACACATTGGAGACTTAACAGCACCCCTGAAAGCTTTGGAAAAAAAAGAAGCTGATTTACCCAGGAGGAGTAGAAGACTGGATATAATCAAACTGAGGGCTGAAATCAACAAAAGAGAAACACAGAAAACAATCCAAAGAATCAATGAATCAAAATCAACCAGATTGACAAACCCCTATCCAACCTAATCAAATGGCAGAGAGAGAACATGCAAATTAATAAGATCAGAAAAGAAAAGGGGGACATAACCATAGAATCATTAGATCTTACTACAGAAGCTTATATGTCACAAAGTTGGAAAATGTACAAGAAATGGACTTGTTTTTAGATAAGTACCATTTACCAAAGTTAAATCAAGACCAGGTGAACAATCTAAATAGACCTGTTAGTAGTGAAGAAATAGAAGCTGTTAACAAAAACCTCCCTACCAAAAAAGCCCAGGACCAGATGGTTTCAATGCAGAATTCTACCAGAAGTTCCAGAAAGAGATAATACCTATCCTCCTTAATGTATTTCACAATATTGAAACAGAAGAGTCATTGCTATACTCTTTTTATGAAGCTACTGTTACCCTGATACCAAAACCACACAAACACACAACCAAGAAAGAGAATTACAGGCCAATCTTACTCATGAACATCGACACAAAAATTCTTAATAAAATACTGGGAAACTGAATCCAAGAACACATTAGACAAATTATCTTTTATGATCAAGTAGGCTTCATCCCAGAGATGCACGGCTGGTTCAACATACGCAAATCTATCAGTGTAATCCATCATATATATAAATTGAAAGAAAAAACCATATGATCATTTCATTGGATGCTGAAAAAGCATTTGACAAAATTCAACACCCCTTTATGATAAAGGTGTTGGAGAGATGGGGGATACAAGGATCATACCTAAATATAATAAAAGCTATTTACAGCAAGCCGACAGATAACATCAAATTGAATGGAGAGAAACTCAAAGCTATTCCACTAAAATCAGGAACACGACAAGGCTGTCTACTCTCTCCATACCTCTTCAATATAGTGCTTGAAGCTCTAGCAATAGCAATAAGACAACATAAGGGGATCAAGGGGATTCGAATTGGAAAGGATGAAGTTAAACTTTCGTTATTTGCTGACGATATGATAGTGTACATAAGTGACCCCATAAGCTCTACCAAAGAACTCCTACAGCTGATAAACACCTTTAGTAATGTGTCGGGATACAAGATCAACTCCAAAATATCAGTTGCCCTCCTATACACAAAGGATAAAGAAGCAAAGAGGGAAATCAGAGAAACATCACCTTTCAGGATAGCCACAAATAGCATAAAATATCTTGGGGTTACACTAACCAAGGAAGTGAAAGACCTATTTGACAAGAACTTTAAGTCTTTGAAGAAAGAAATTGAGGAGGATCCCAGAAAATGGAAAGACCTCCCCTGCTCTTGGATTGGGAGAATCAACATAGTAAAAATGGCAATTCTACCAAAAGCAATCTATAGATTCAATGCAATCCCCATCAAAATCCCATCAAACTTCTTCACAGACCTTGAGAGAACAATAATCAAGTTTATATGGAAAAACAAAAAACCGAGAATAGCCAAAACAATCTTATACAATAAAGGAACTTCTGGAGGCATTACCATTCCTGACTTTAAACTCTATTACAGAGCTACAGTATTGAAAACAGCTTGGTATTGGCATAAGAACAGAGAAGTCGACCTATGGAATCGAATAGAAGACCCGGATAGTAACCCACAAACCTATGAACACCTAATTTTCGACAAGGGAGCTAAAGGTATTCAATGGAAGAAGAAAAGCATCTTTAACAATTTGGTGCTGGCATAACTGGATGTCAATCTGTAGAAGAATGAAAATAGATCCATATCTATCACCATGCACAAAACTCAAGTCCAAATGGATTAAAGACATCAATATTAATCTGTCCACTTTGAACCTGATACAAGAGAAAGTGGAAAGTAGTCTACAAGACATAAGCACAGGAGGCCATTTTCTAAGTAGGACCCCAGTAACACAGACAATAAGAGAAACAATGAATAAATGGGACCTCCTGAAACTGAGAAGCTTCTGTAAAGCAAAAGACACTGTCAGTAAGACAAAAAGGCGGCCTTCTGACTGGGAGAAGATCTTCACCAACCCCTCCTCACACAAAGATCTGATCTCCAAAATATACAAAGAACTCAAGAAACTAGACACTAAAACTCTAAGTAACCCAAATAAAAATGGGTTCCTGAACTTAACAGAGAATTCACAACAGATGAACTTCGAATGGCCAGAAGACACTTAAGGTCATGCTCAACCTCCTTAGCGATCAGGGAAATGCAAATCAAAAAAACTTTGAGATACCATCTTACACTGGTCAGAATAGCTAAACTCAAAAACTCCAATGATAGCTTATGCTGGAGAGAATATGGAATGAGAGGAACACTCATCCATTGTTGATGGGAATGCAAACTTGTGCAGCCACTGTGGAAATCAGTGTGGCGGTTTCTCAGGAAACTGGGAGTCAACCTCCCTCAGGACCCAGCAATTCCACTCTTGGGAATATATCCAAGAGATGCCCTATCATACTACAAAATATTTGTTCAACTATGTTCATAGCTGCGCTATTTGTAATAGCCAGAACCTGGAAACAACCTAGGTGCCCCTCAATAGACGAATGGTTAAAAAAGGTGTGGAACATATACACATTAGAGTTTTACTCAGCGGTAAAATACATCTTGAATTTTGCATGCAAATGGATGGAAATAGAAAACACTTTACTGAGTAAGGTAACTCAGACCCAAAAAGAGGAATTATGTATGTATTCACTCATAAGTGGATTCCAGCCATAGTTAAAGGTCTTTGGGTCTATAATTCGTGATCCTAGAGAAGCTAAATAAGAAGGTGAACCTGAAGACAATCATATAGTTATCCTCCTGGATATTAGAAGTAGATAAGATTGCCAGGCAAACTTGGGTGCTCTGGGGGGGGTGGATGTAAGGGGAGATGTTTACCAGAGGGGAGAGAATGAGGATTGAGTTTGCCTTGGGGGAATGGGTGGGGGGAGGGAGGAAGTATGGTTATGGGAGCATGGAAGTTTATATCTCAACTAAGGGAGCCATTTTAAGGTTAGCAAGAGACTTGATTCTGGAGGGGTTCCCAGGCCCAAGGAGAGGTCCCCAGATTGTTCCCTGGGCAGCAGAGGAGAGGGTGCCTGAACTGGTCTTGGCCCATAACCATACTATTGGATATTTTGCATGTCACCACAGAACCTTCATATGGTGAACGATGGAGATAGAGACAGAGACACATGTTGGAACACTGGACTTAACTCCCTATGTCCAAATGAGAAGCAGAGGGAGGGAGATCGTGAGCATGGAAGGCAGAACCAGAGGGAACCTTTATCCGATGATGGATGGAGATAGAGACGGAGACCCACCTTGGAGCACTGGACTGAGCCCCCAAGGTCCAAATGAAGAGCAGAAGGAAGGAGAACATCAAAAAGGAAGTAAGGAGCTCTTCCCACCCTCCACTCTGGAGACACAAGATCTCCCCAGAGCTGCTCCCTTGCACGCTGGGCCTGGACTGTGGGCTCGGTCCGGCAGGGGCAGCTCAGGTGCTTTGAGAGCCTGTCTGAGGACAGGCAAGCCCTGTCTCAGCTCAATCACATTCCTGGCCAGCAAGAAAGAGTGAACTTCTAGTAGACTTCGATTGGAGGAGGGGTGAGTTTTCCCCTGGCCAGAGGGCTCCCTCTAGGAGGAATTCAGCCTTTCCCCGCCCCCCTCGACAATCTGGTCACCAGGCAGAGGCGACTCCTCCCGGCGGAGCTCTCCTGAATCCCCTCCCAGCCTTTATCCAGGTACACCTTCCTCTCTTCCCCCCCTCCCCTCTGGAGACACAAGATCTCCCCAGAGCTGCTCCCTTGCACGCTGGGCCTGGACTGTGGGTTCAGTCCGGCAGGGGCAGCTCAGGTGCTTTGAGAGCCTGTCTGAGGACAGGCAAGCCCTGTCTCAGCTCAATCACATTCCTGGCCAGCAAGAAAGAGTGAACTTCTAGCAGACTTCCATTGGAGGAAGGGTGAGTTTTCCCCTGGCCAGAGGGCTTCCTCTAGGAGGAATTCAGCCTTTCCCCGCCCCCCTCGACAATCTGGTCACCAGGCAGAGGCGACTCCTCCCTGCGGAGTTCTCCCTAATCCCGTCCCAGCCTTTATCAGGTACACCTTCCTCTCTTCCCCCCTTCCCTCTGGGGCCACAAAATCTCCCCAGAGCAACTCCCTTGCTCCCTGGACCTGGGTTGTGAGTACAACCCGGTAGAAGGGAGTGCCTGTGTGTCAATAGACTGCCTGAGGAAAGGTAGGCCTTCTGTCAGTGAATTCCCTGCCCAACAAGGGAACCTGACCTGGTACTAGAAGATCCAGTATAGAGCATTTGAAGGAAGAGATGGGCAGACGCCAAGGCAAGAACTCCTCCAACAATCTAAAAAACAACATGAAAACACCAGAACCCAATGAGCCTACAATAGAAGGACTTGAACCTCTTAATTCAGAAGAAGCGGGAAAAATGCCATTATGAAAGCAATAGAGTCCCTTAAACAGGATATGAATAACTCCCTTAAAGAACTGGATGAGAAGTATAACAAAAAGATTGAAGAAATGAGTAAAGAAATGGATGAAAAATATAAAAAAAACATCGAAGAAATGAGTAAATCCATGAATGATATATTGGGAAACCAAGAAAAAACAATCAAACAGGTAATGGAAACAGTTCAAGAATTGAAAACTGAAATGGAAGCAATGAAGAAAACACAAAACGAGGGCCGGCTGGATATGGAAAATCTAGGTAAATGAACAGAGACTACAGAATCAAGCATAACCAATAGGATACAAGAGATGGAAGAACGAATCTCAGAGTCTGAAGATACCATAGAGAAAATAAATGCTCTGATCAAAGAAAACAGCAAATCCAATAAATTCTCATCACAAAACATTCAAGAAATCTGGGACACAATAAAAAAAAAACAAATCTAAGAATAATAGGGATTGAAGAAGGAGAAGAACTGCAGATCAAAGGACCAGAAAATATATTCAACAAAACTATAGAAGAAAACTTTCCCAATCTAAAGAATGATATTCCTATGAAGGTTCAAGAAGCATACAGAACACCGAATAGGCTTGATCAAAAAAAAATCATCCCCTCGCCATATAATAATCAAAACACAAAACATACAGATTAAAGAAAGAATATTAAGAGCTGCAAAGGAAAAAGGGCAAGTAACTTATAAAGGTAAACCTATCAGACTCACACCGGACTTCTCTATGGAAACCATGAAAGCCAGAAGGTCCTGGATAGAGGTACTGCAGAAACTAAGAGACCATGGATGCAAGCCCAGACTAATATACCCAGCCAAGCTATCATTCACTATCGATGGAGAAAACAAAATATTCCAGGATAAGAACAAATTTAAACAATTCGCAGCCACAAACCCAGCCTTACAGAAAGTAATAGAAGGAAAATTGCAACCAAAGGAGTCCAACATTGCCAGCACTGCTTACAATAACTCAGACATCTAGCGACCCTTCAAGAGCTTGACTCAAAGAAGGGACACATACAAACTCTATTAATCAAACAAACAAAAAATAATAATAACCGGAGTCAACAACCACTGGTCATTAATATCACTTAATATTAATGGACTCAATTCACCTATAAAAAGGCACAGACTAAGAGACTGGATACGAAAACAGGATCCAACATTCTGCTGTTTACAAGAAACACACCTCAACCACAAAGACAGACATTTACTCAGAGTAAAGGGTTGGGAAAAGGTTTTTCAAGCAAACGGACCTAAGAAACAAGCAGGCATGGCCATTCTAATCTCCAACAAAATTGACTTCAAACTAAAATCAATCAGAAGAGATGGAGATGGACATTTTATACTCATAACAGGAACAGTTCATCAGGAGGAAGTCTCAATCCTGAATATCTATGCCCCTAATATAAAGCCTCTTACTTATGTAAAAGAAACACTTCTAGAACTCAAGGCAGTCATCAAACCACACACACTAATAGTAGGAGACTTCAACACTCCTCCCTCTCCAATGGATAGGTCAATCAGACAGAAACCTAACAGAGAATTCAGACAATTACTGGAGGTATTGAATCAAATGGACTTAACAGACATCTATAGAACATTCCACCCAAATAGGAAAGAATATACCTTCTTCTCTGCAGCTCATGGAACCTTCTCGAAAATTGACCACATACTGGGTAACAAAGCAAACTTCCACAGATACAAAAAAATATTAGTAACCACTTGTGTCTTGTCAGACCACCATGGATTAAAGTTAGAATTCAACAACAGTGCTACCCCCAGGAAGCCAACAAATTCATGGAAGTTGAACAGTCAACTACTGAATCACCCCTGGGTCAAGGAAGAAATAAAGAAAGAAATTAAAGTCTTCCTTGAATTTAATGAAAATAAAGACACAACATACTCAAACCTATGGGACACTATGAAAGCAGTGCTAAGAGGAAAGTTCATAGCACTAAGTGCCCAATTAAAGAAAATGGAGAAAGCACACATTGGAGACTTAACAGCACACTTGAAAGCTCTAGAAAAAAAAAGAAGCTGATTCACCCAGGAGGAGTAGAAGACTGGAAATAATCAAACTGAGGGCTGAAATCAACAAAATAGAAACACAGAAAACAATCCAAAGAATCAATGAATCA
Organism: Myodes glareolus; assembly: GCF_982192425.1. Lineage (NCBI taxonomy): Eukaryota > Metazoa > Chordata > Mammalia > Rodentia > Cricetidae > Myodes > Myodes glareolus. The sequence goes on from NC_142053.1 coordinate 141,132,383, forward strand.
AAAAGCTGGTTCTTGGAGAAAATCAACAAGATCGACAAACCCCTATCCAAATTAATCAAACGGCAGAGAGAGAACATGCAAATTAATAAGATCAGAAATGAAAAGGGGGACATAACCACAGACACAGAGGAAATTCAGAGAATCATTAGATCTTACTACGAAAATTTATATGCCACAAAGCTGGAAAATGTAAAAGAAATGGACGTTTTTTTAGATAAGTACCATATACCAAAGTTGAACGAAGAACAGGTGAACAATCTAAATAGACCTGTCAGTCGTGAAGAATTAGAAGCTGTTATTAAAAATCTCCCTACCAAAAAAAGCCCAGGACCAGATGGTTTCAATGCAGAATTCTAACAGAACTTCCAGAAGAGCTAATACCTATACTCCTTAATGTATTTCACAATATAGAAACAGAAGAATCACTGCCAAACTCTTTTTATGAAGCTACAGTAACCCTGATACCAAAACCACACAAAGACACAACCAGGAAAGAGAATTACAGACCAATATCACTCATGAACATTGACGCAAAAATACTCAATAAAATACTGGCAAACCGAATCCAAGAATACATTAGAAAAATTATCCATTATGATCAAGTGGGCTTCATCCCAGAGATGCAGGGCTGGTTCAACATACGCAAATCTATCAATGTAATCCATCATATAAATAAACTGAAAGAAAAAAACCATATGATCATTTCATTGGATGCGGAAAAAGCATTTGACAAAATTCAACACCCATTTATGATAAAGGTGTTGGAGAGACTGGGGATACAAGGATCATACCTAAATATAATAAAAGCAATATACAGCAAACCGTCAGCTAACATCAAATTGAACGGAGAGAAACTAAAAGCCTTTCCACTAAAATCAGGAACACGACAAGGCTGTCCACTCTCACCATTCCTCTTCAATATAGTGCTTGAAGTTCTAGCAATAGCAATAAGACAACATAAGGGGATCAAGGGGATTCGAATTGGAAAAGATGAAGTTAAACTTTCGTTATTTGCAGACGATATGATAGTGTACATCAGCGACCCCATAAACTCTTCCAAAGAACTCCTACAATTGATAAACACCTTTAGTAATGTGACAGGATACAAGATCAACTCCAAAAAATCAGTTGCCCTCCTATATACAAAGGATAAAGAAGCAGAGAGGGAAATCATAGAAACATCACCTTTCATGATAGCCACAAATAGCATAAAATATCTTGGGGTAACTCTAACCAAGGAAGTGAAAGACCTATTTGACAAAAACTTTAAGTCCTTGAAGAAAGACATTGAGGAGGATACCAGAAAATGGAAAGACCTTCCCTGCTCTTGGATAGGGAGAATCAACATAGTAAAAATGGCAATTCTACCAAAAGCAATCTATAGATTCAATGCAACTCCCATCAAAATCCCATCAAACTTCTTTACAGACCTTGAGAGAACAATAATCAAGTTTATATGGCAAAACAAAAAACCCAGGATAGCCAAAACAATCTTATACAATAAAGGAACCTCTGGAGGCATTACCATCCCTGACTTCAAACTGTATTACAGAGCAACAGTATTGAAAACAGCTTGGTATTGGCATAACAACAGAGAAGTCGACCTATGGAATCGAATAGAAGACCCAGATACTAACCCTCAAACCTATGAACACCTAATTTTTGACAAGGGAGCTAAAGGTATACAATGGAAGAAGGAAAGCGTCTTTAACAAATGGTGCTGGCATAACTGGATGTCAACCTGTAGAAGAATGAAAATAGATCCATATCTATCACCATGCACAAAACTCAGGTCCAAATGGATAAAAGACATCAACATTAATCCGACCACTTTGAACCTGATAGAAGAGAAAGTGGGAAGTAGTCTACAAGATATAGGCACAGGAGACCACTTCCTAAGCAGAACCCCAGGAGCGCAGACAATAAGAGAAACAATAAATAAATGGGACCTACTGAAACTGAGAAGCTTCTGTAAAGCAAAGGACACTGTCAGTAAGACTAAAAGGCTACCTTCTGACTGGGAAAAGATCTTCACAAACCCTGCAACAGATAAAGGTCTGATCTCCAAAATATACAAAGAACTCAAGAAACTAGACACTAAAACTCTAATTAACCCAATTAAAAAATGGGATACTGAACTGAACAGAGAATTCACTACAGATGAACTTCGAAGGGCTAAAAAGCACTTAAGGTCATGCTCATCCTCCTTAGCAATCAGGGAAATGCAAATCAAAACAACTTTGAGATATCATCTTACACCGGTCAGAATAGCCAAACTCAAAAGCACCAATGATAGCCTATGCTGGAGAGGATGTGGGGTGAGGGGAACACTCATCCATTGTTGGTGGGAATGCAAACTTTTGCAGCCACTGTGGAAATCAGTGTGGCGGTTTCTCAGGAAACTGGGAGTCAACCTCCCTCAGGACCCAGCAATTCCACTCTTGGGAATATACCCTAGAGATTCCTTAACATACTACAAAAGCATTTGTTCTACTATGTTCATAGCAGCACTATTTGTAATAGCCAGAACCTGGAAACAGCCTAGGTGTCCCTCAATAGAAGAATGGTTAAAAAAGGTGTGGAACATATACACATTAGAGTTTTACTCAGCGGTAAAAAACAATGACATCTTGAATCTTGCATGCAAATGGATGGAAATAGAAAACGCTTTACTGAGTGAGGTAAGCCAGACCCAAAAAGAGGAACACGGTATGTATTCACTCATAAGTGGATTCTAACCATAATTAAAGGTCTTTGAGCCTATTATTCGTGATCCTAGAGAAGCCAAATAAGAAGATGAACCTGATGAAGATTATTTAGCTATCTGCCAGGAGGTAGGAAATAGACAAGAGTCCCAGGTAACCTCGGGTGCATGGGGGGGTGGGAGGGTTGTCGGAAAGGGAGAGGGTTAGAGAGAAGGGAGTAGGGGAGGATTGGGGAAAGATCGGGGGACTGGGATGGGGGGGAGGGAGGAAGGATGGATATAGGATCAGGCAAGTATATACCTCAACTAAGGGAATCATTTTAGGGTTTACAAGAGACTTGATTATAAAGAGGATCCCCGGTCCAAGGAGAGATCCCCAGATGGTTCTCTGGACAGAGGAGAGGGTGCCTGAACCGGCCTTGGCCCACAACCATACTGATGAATATTTTGCATGTCACCATAGAACCCTCATCTGGCGATGGATGGAGATGGAGGCGGAGAACCACGTTGGAACACTGGACCTAGTTCCCTAGGTCCAAATAAGAGGCTGAAGGAAAGAGAACATGAGCAAAGAAGGCAAGGGCAGAGGAAACCTTCATCCGACGTTGGATGGCGATACAGATGGAGACCCATATTGGAACACCGAACTGAGCACTCCACGGTCCAAATGAGGAACAGAAAGATGAAGAAAATTAAAAAAGTAATCAGGACTGCGAGGGATGCGAGCACCCACTGATACAAGGGAACTGATATAATGAGAGTTCACCAAGGCCTGTTGGACTGGGACTGAACGAGGACGTGATCCAACCAGATTCTCTGAATGTGGCTAGCCCGAAGCCTTTTTGAAAAGCCATTGACAATGACACTGGGACTTGCTTCCTCTGCATATACTGGATTTTGGCGCTCCAGTCTGTTTGGACTCTCACCTTTCCTGGACCTGGAGGGAGGGGGGAGGAACTTGAACTTCCCACAGGGCAGGAAACCCTGACTGCTCTAGGGGATGGAGAGGGAGGAGGAGAGGGAGTGGGGGGAGTGGGAGGGTGTTGGGAGGAGGGGCTGAAATGGAAACTTTTATAATTTAATAAAAAAAAAATCTCAAAAAAAAAAAGGAAGTAAGGACCGCGAAGGGTGTGTTCAACCACTGATACAAGGGGACTGATCTAATGAGAGCACACCAAGTCCAGCTGGACTGGGACTGAATGAGCATGTGATCAAACCGAATTCTCTGAATGTGGCTGACATGGGAGCTGACTGAGAAGCAATTCACAATGGTACTGGGTCTTGTTTCGTCTGAATGTACTGATATTTTGGGATCCTGGTCTGCTTGGATGCTCACCTTCCTAGACCTGGAGGGAGGGGGGAGGAACTTGGATTTCCCACAGGGCAGGAAACCCTGACTGCTCTTGGGAATGGTGAGGGAAGAGGACAGGGAGTGGGGGAGCGGGAGGGTATTGGGAGGACGGGAGGAAGTGGAAATTCTTTAAATAAATAAAAAAAAATTCTGCATTAAAACTATCAGGCTTTTTCTGTGTGGGAGTTTTTTTTATGACAGCTTCTATGTCCTCACGACTTATAGGTCTATTTAAATTGTTCACCTGGTCTTGATTTAATATTTGGAAAAGGTACTTATCTAAAAACAGGCTCATTTCTTTCACATTTTCTGACTTTGTGGCATATAAGCTTTTGTAGTAAGACCTAATGATTCTCTGAATTTCCTCTGTGTCTGTTGTTATGTCCTCCTTTTCATTTGTGATCTTGTTAATTTTCGTGTTCTCTCTCTGCCCTTTGATTAGTTTGGATAATGGTTTGTCAGTCTTTTTGACTTTCTCAAAGAACCAGCTCTTTGTTTCATTGATTCTTTGGATTGTTTTCTGTATTTCTATTTTGTTGATTTCAGCCCTCAGTTTGATTATTTCCAGTCTTCTACTCCTCCTGAGTGAGTCTGCTTCTTTTTTTCTAGAGCTTTCAGCTGTGCTGTTAAGTCTCTTATGTGAGCTTTCTCTGTTTTTTTAATGTGGGCACTTAGAGCCATGAACTTTCCTCTTAGCACTGCTTTCATAGTGTCCCATAGGTTTGGGTATGTTGTGTCTCTATTTTCCTTGAATTCAAGGAAAATTTTAATTTCTTTATTTCTTCCCCGACCCGGGGTGGTTCAGTAGTTGACTGTTCTGCTTCCATGAGTTTGTAGGCTTTCTGGGGGTAAAATTATTCTTAAATTCAAACTTTATTCCATGGTGATCCGATACGACACAGGTAGTTATTAATTTTTTTTGTATCTGGGGGAGTTTGCTTTGTTACCGAGTATGTGATCAATTTTCGAGAAGGCTCCATGAGATGCTGAGAAGAAGGTATATTTTTCCTATTTGTGTGAAATGTTCTATAGATGTCTGTTAAGTCCATTTGATTCAATACCTCCATTAATTCTCTTATTTCTGTTAAGTTTCTGTCTGATTGACCTGTCCATTGTTGAGAGAGGAGTGTTGAAGTCTCCTACTCTTAGTGTGTGTGGTTTGATGCCTGCCTTGAGTTCTAGTAATGTTTCTTTTACATAAGTGGGTGCCTTTATATAAGGGCTTAGATATTCAGGATTGAGACTTCATCCTGATGAATTGTTCCTGTTATGCGTATGAAATGTCCATCATCTCTTCTGATTGATTTTAGTTTGAAGTCAGTTTTGTTAGAAATTAGTATGGCCACACCTGCTTGTTTCTTAGGTCCTTTTGATTGAAAAACCTTTTCTCAACCCTTTACTCTAAATAGATGTCTGTCTTTGTGGTTGAGGTGTGTTTCTTGTAAACAACAGAATTTTGGATCCTGTTTTTGCATCCAATCTCTTAGTCTGTGCCTTTTTGAATGGGAATTGAGTTCATTGATATTAAGTGATATTAATAACCAGTGGTTTTTAACTCCGGTTATTTTTTCTTCTTTTTTGGTGGTAGAGTTTGTGTGTTTTCCTTCTTTGAGTTGTGCTGGTGAATTGTCGCTAGATGTCAAAGTTATTGTGGACATTGTTAGATTCCTTGGGTTGTGATTTTCTTTCTATTACTTTCTGTAATGCTGGATTTGTGGCTACGAATAGTTTAAATTTGTTTTTATCCTGGAATATTTTGTTTTCTCCATTGATAGTGAACGATAGCTTGGTTGGGTATAATAGTGTGGCCTTGGATCCATGGTCTCTTAGTTTCTGCAATACATCTATCCAAGACCTTCTGGCTTTCATGGTTTCTATAGAGAAGTCAGGTGTAAGTCTGATAGGTTTACCTTTATAAGTTACTTGACATTTTTTCTTTGCAGCTCTTAATATTCTCTCTTTATTCTGTGTGTTTTGTGTTTTGATTATTATATGGCGAGGGAATTTTCTTTTTTATCCAGTCTATTCGGTGTTCTGTATGCTTCTTGAACCTTCATAGGAATATCTTTCTTTAGGTTGGGAACGTTTTCTTCTATAGTTTCTTGAAAATATATTCTGGCTCTTTGAGCTGTAATTCTTCTCCTTCTTCTACCCTTATTAGGTATTATTACCCTTTTTATGTTGGTCCTTTTTTTGTGTCCCAGATTTCCTCGATGTTTTGTGATTAGAATTTGTTGGATTTGCTGTTTTCTTTGATCAGTGCATTTATTTTCTCTATGGTGTCTTCAGCATCTGAGATTATTTCTTCTATTTCTTGTAATTTGTTGGTTGTGCTTGTCTCTATCGTCTCTGTTCGTTTACCTAGATTTTCCATATCCAGCCAGTCCTCAGTTTGTGTTTTTTTCATTGCCTCCATTTCAGTTTTCAAGTCTTGAACTGTTTCCATTATCTGTTTGATTGTTTTTTCTTGGTTTCCTAGGTTATCTTTTAGGGATTAATTCATTTCTTCAAACTTTTTGTTATTATTCTCATCCATTTTTTAAGGGAGTTTTTCACCTGTTTAAGGAACTCTACTGCTTTCATAATGACAATTTTTTCTACTTCTTCTGGATTAGGGTGTTCAAGTCTTCCTGCTGTCTGTTCGCTGGGTTCTGGTGTTATCATGTTGTTTTTCAGATTGTTGGAGGAATTCTTGCATTGGTGCCTGTCCATCACTTCTTTCAAGTGCTCTCTGATGAATCTTCTTGTACAGGACCAGAGCCCCTTTCAGGCCAGGGACCTCACAGACAAAAGCCTAGCTTGCTACCTGTGGGCTTAGTGAAACAAAGGAACTACCACCTGTTTGCACTGACAACCCCATCCCAGTCCCAAAACAGGCTGAGCTGGAGAATCTTATGGCCCCAATGAAGGGAAGTGGTGCCTGGGTGCATTTTGGGATGGGTTAGGAAGAGAGAGGCAGGTACTGGGGAGAGAAGCCCCTGCAGAATGACCAGGAAGTTTAGCGGGTTCTGCAAGTCATTTTCTAAAGTGACTCATTATACTTATGCTTGTTGTAGTGGATGGATAACAGACTCCCAAAAGATCTTGCTGAGCTCACATCTTGTTCATTTCCCACTACCTGTCAATGTAATCTCACTTAGATAAATAGTCTTTGCAGATGTACCTCATAGGAAAATATGTGTTTATGAAGGTGTTTCCAGGGAAAATAAACTAAGAAGGGAAGTTGTGTGTGAGTTAGGGGCAGCACCATGCCATAGACTTGGGCTCCAGATGGAACAGAAGGGGAACAAGAGAAATCCAGAGGACATAGACATCTTCATTTCTACTTCCTGCTTATTTCAGGCTAGAAACCTGAAAGAGGCAAGAATTTTCTCTCCCATTTTTCCTCCAGCCTGGATGCTTCTTACATGACTAAAGGAAGTTTCAGATATTAAAGTGATGTGAAAAAGGAAGAAATAGAACATTTTTCTTGAAAACCAGTTATTTATAATATCAAAGATTAGTTATGTTTGAGGAATTGAGCCTGTACAGGGGGAAAATGCAAATATATATTTCTTAGCCCAGCTTGGAGCTTTATAACATGTCTATGTTGGCAAGTAAAAATAATAACAACAATCTGGTCTCATGCAATAAGAGATTACTATATAACCTGCTCTGTTATTGAGGTTCATTTTGTCTTGACATTGCATTGGTATGCCCAAAATATTATAAATTATATTTATACTCTGTCTTAGTTTGCTTGCTATTGCTGTGATAAAACATCACAATCAACAGCAACTCAGAGAGGAAGGGGCTTATTTAGCTTAATCACAGTCCTTCACTGAAGGAAGTTGAGCAATAACTGAAGTGGGAACCCAGAGGCAGAACCTGAAGAAGAGACCCTGAAAGAGTGCTCCTTATTGGTTTGCTTCTCATAGTTCCCTCGGTTTGTTCTTTTAAAGAGCTCGGGACCACCATCACCCACAGAGGGCTGGACTCTCTCATGCCAATCATTTAATTCAAGAATTGTCACACAGAATTGCCTACAGGTCAAACTGATGGAAGAAATTCCTCAGTTGGGGTTTCTTTCTCTCCAAATATGTGCAGGTTTGTGTCAAGTTGACAAAAACTTACCAGAACATACCCTTTAAAATAGAATATCCAGGGCTAAAGAGAAAACCCCATGGTTTAAGAGCACTGGTTGTTCTTCCAGAGGAACTGAGTTAGGTTCCTAGTGCCGATATAGGGTGCTTTACTATTGCCTGCAACTCCAGCTCTAGACTGCAGATGTACAAATGTGCATATCCCCCCCTCCTCCGCAATACACTTCTGGTTCAAAAGAAAGAACAAATTTTAAAAAGCTAGATCCTAGGGCTAAGATCTCTAATTAAATTTCTTCTTTCTCATAGACACTGAGTATTAAAACTATTATAAAATAATTTCTTATGAAATCTAATATGAAGGTAGAATTAGAGCTTACAATGATGATATTTCACAAATCTGTCTGTCAGGGAAAAAATAAAATTTTGTTTTCATGTTACAGCCATTGTACATCTGACAAACTACACCTTTATCTGGGTTCTCCATAAAGGGATCCAGTGACGTACATTCTCATGAGGGATTTATTAAGGAAGCGCCACTTGGGAGGCACCACTAAGGGAGTGGGAAAGATACAGAGCATAGGTGGGGAGGAAGCAAAACAAGGGTGTCAGGTCCTAGTCTGAGCTGACGCTGGGAAGAGCTCTGAAAGATAACAATATCTCCACATTTACTGGGAGCAGATGCAAGTGTGGGATGCGAGGCTCCCACACTAGTATATGTCTGGTTGAAGCTGTTCCCAGGACAAGTTACTCTGTCCAAGTGAAGAAAGTACCTCTGAAAACCTGTGGACCCCAAAAAGTTCTGTGGGTGTGTGAAACTCTCCACAAAACACTCAGAAGTTGGAAAATACAGCATCACAGAAAATTCAGGAGGGATCTTCAGAGCATTGGGCAGGTCAGCCGCACTGTACTGATAGAAATGCGTGGAAACTTGACTTCCTGGAAGAAAAGTAGCATTTCTCTCTGTGTCTGTGTCTTTTTCCTTCCTTTCTGAAAAATAAAGCTGCCCTTTGATATATGTTGCTCATGTTGGCACATTTAGAAGAGGAAGAGTCTTATATGCTAGAAGTTGCCTCTATAATTCATAATTCTAAGTTGATAAGAGAAAATATGCTTTTTAGTTCAGACTTGTTTCACATTTTCTGTTCACTTAGTATATTTATTAATTTTTGAGCTACTTAATAGAACACTGTTTATTTTTAAATTTGATTTTTCAGTAGGTAACATTAGATTCAAACAAACAAACAACAACAACAAACCTCTTGCTAATTTGTGTGCCCAATCTGCCAAGACACTGGCCTTATTATTTTTCTTAGTTTGCTATGGACATAAAAGAAAGTGTGAGCCAGATATATTGTGTCATGGCTAGGATCTTAGCATGAGAGAGCTGAGGCAGAAGGATCACTATGAGTTCAGGAATTAATGAGCAATATAGGGAACTGCAGGGTAGTCTAGGCTACAAAGCATCTATCCTGTTTCTTTTTTATAAAGCACTTATTAATATTGTTAATGTACGGTAAATATTTTAAGTGAGAAAGGAAAAAGAGGTCAGATACAATAGCATAAACCCAGTATGTCCCAGTATGCATGACATGGAGATACATTGAGACTCAATCTCAAAACCAAAAACAAACAAAACGTGTGCATGTGGGTGTCATATTTATTTTCAGCTGTCAACTTGACACAAACATACAGTCACTTGGGAAGAGAGAACCTCAACTGAAGAATTCTCCATATCAGATTGGCATTCAGGCATTTTGTGGGGGCATTTTCTTGTCTGATGTTGGATGTGAGAGGGCCCAGCCCATTGTGGGCAGCACAACCCTGGGCAGGTGGTCCTAAGGTGTACAAGAGAGCAGGCTGGGCACACCATTGTGATCAAAGCAGGAAGCAGCACTCCTCTACTCTGTGGCCTCTGTATCCGTTCCTGTCTCCAGATTTTGCCTCCAGGTTCCTGTCCTGACTTCTTTAAACGATGGACTGTTGACTGGAAGTATAAGTTGAAATAAACTCTTTCTTCACCAAACTCCTTTTGGTCATAGTTTTTGACTGAGTTTTCTGTCCTTCCTGGTTCCCGCAGTCGTTAGGTCCCAAAGAAATCACACAGAGGCCTACATTAATTATAAACTGATTGGCCCATTAGCTCAGGTTTCTTATTAACTCTTATAACTTACATTAGCCCATTATTCTTATCTGTGTTAGCCAAGTGGCTCGGTACCTTATTCAGCGGGGCAGTCACATCTTGCTTCTTCTGTGACTGGGATCAGAACTGCAGAGGAATGGGCTTCCTTCTTCCCAGAATTTTCCTGTTCTCATTGACCCACCTCTACTTTCTGTCTGGTTGTCCTGTCTATGCTTCCTGCCTGGCTACTGGCCAATCAGCATTTATTTAAATGTAATTGACAGAATATAGACCATTGTCCCACACCACATGATATTTATCACATCAGCAGAAAATCAAACTAGAAAGGTGAGTGTGGGTTGCGGCTTAGTGGCAGAGTACTTGTGTGAGGCCTTGCGTCTGATCTTTACACATCCCTAAAAGGGGGAAAAAAGAAAAGAAGATGTGAAGTACAGACCTTTAGTTCAACCCTTTTATACCAAAGATAGAATATAAAAATTGTTGTGCATATAAAAATTGTCACTTTTTTTCACTAGTGTCCTCTGTATGAACATTTGCATTGATCTCGATCTTTTGCAGATCCAAGCAATGTGGCATTGAGTAATCTTGTTCTTAGGTCATTTTCCTCATGTGAATGAGATTTGTCTGTTTTTTGTTGCCAGAAACACAGTCCCACAGTCTGAGTGAACTATTAAGAAAGAGGTTTATTGTGCGCATGGTTTTGGTGGCCCAAGATCAAAACTCTATATTTGGCAATAGTTTGCCTTCTCTTTGACAGTCCTGAGGTAGGGCAGTGTTACATAATAAAGACAGACTCTCTCTCTCTCTCTCTCTCTCTCTTTCTCTCTCTCTGTGTGTGTGTGTGTGTATGTGTGTGTATATACAGGTTGTGTTGTGTCTGTGTGTCTGTGTGTTTCTATGTATGCCTTCTGTTCTCTATCTCCTTATCACAGCCACCAGGACTCAAGCATGAAGGTGCTACCTTCAGGACCTTATCAATGTCTAATCCATTCCTAAAGGCTCTACCTCTATACAACACTTAAAGTAAGGTTTTGCTATTTTAATATTTTACAACAGAGGTTGTATTTGAACACATGAGGCCTCAAATCACATGCATACACCCACATCCACACACTATATACAAAGCCTAGCTACAACTGTATCTACTGAAGTAATTCTTTAAAATTTAATTGCTGATTTGGGGGAAATGAATTTATAATTTAAAACTAAATGTTTATTAATTATTTGAGACTTTAATATAATGTATTTTGATCATATTTTCCCCCAATACCTCCCCTTTACTTCTTTCAGATCCACCCCCATATCCCTGCCATCCCAACTTTGTGTTCTCTTTTTTTGTAAAATATAATCCCTTTCCTAGCCCATGCTAGAAGGTTGACTGCCTTGATCTTGTGTAGACAGCCACAGTCGCCATGAGTTCATGAACACAGTGGTCCTGCCATATTCAGAAGACACTGTTTTACTCTGGTCCTCCTTGACTTTTGGCTCTTCTCACAAGACAATGTTGCTAAATTATCTTCCAATGAACTTATGTATTCATGTGTGTTCCTACCACTCCCACATCTTCCTCAATAAAGCATGTCACTAAACGTTTCAATTTTTGCCAGCCTCCTAGAAAAAATATGCTGTCTTAACCTAGTTTTAATTTATATTTCTTTCATCGGGTGTGTGCTCACATGAGTGCACCCATGTATGTGAATATGAGAACATGTGACGAGGCCATTGAACAATGTCAGGTATGTGTCCTTGCCTTCCACCATATTTGAGGCAACGTCTCTGGGTTGTTTATTTGCTGCATACACCAGGCTAGCTGGCTCACGAGCTTCTGGATAGTCTCCCATCTGTTTGTAGACTCAATGGGACTGCAGATGCTGATGCTGATGTTGTGCATGTGACTTTTACATGATTCTAGGGATTCAAACTCAGTTTTCATGTTTGTGCATCAAGAACTTTTACTCATGGAGCCATTTTCTTGGCCTATTTCTTTAACTTTCAGTTAAGTGGATCATCTTTTTTATATGAATATGCCATTTTTTTTACTTTGATTCAGAGTTATATACTGGCTTGTTTTTAAAAAACTGAGAGTTGCCCGGTTGTAAACCTTTTTGAGTGACAAACTCAGTGAAAGAGTACAGAACTGATTTAGTCCTGTGCTTGTCTCATGCTTAAGCCACTTCCTTGCCTTTACTGGGTAGAAATGTTCAAAGTTAAAAAGTTCACAAAATTGAAGGCATGTTTATGTGGCTCTAAAATTTAGAAAGGTTTTATATTGAGCTAAAAATCTTCCTGTAATTACTGCATGACAGTAATTATAGTATGTTCTTGTTAAATTGTACTGTGCTTTTTTTAATCACAATGAATAGACTGTAGAGAAATAATACTGGCTTCAAATATAAGTAGCATATCAAACTTCAAAAATAGTTTTCACCCTTTAGAGCCCTTAAGTGATACTACATATTGTCTTTGTCACACTTAGAAAGAAAATTGAAAATGTAAATGTCATCTATGTCATACTCTGTTGAAAACAAATAACCCAAATCTCACCATGCAGAGCCCTTGGGTAATACTAGGCTATGATTCTATAGAACAGACCAGTACTATGAAGAAACACTGATGTCATGAAGGGAAAGAAAGGCGAAAGAGCTAGTCTTGAGTAAAGGAGATTAAAGAGATGTACTGATTATTCCCATTTTCAGATCTTGGTTTAAATTCTGCATCAAAGAAGGGAAAAATACCATAAAGAATATTATTGAGAAAATGGCAATGTGAATCTGGGTTGTTTGTTAGATAATAGCATTTTAACAGTATGAAATTTTCTGATTTTGACACCTGAGCTCTGATCATGTGGGTTCTCGGGAGAGGCTGTGGTTTGGAGAGGTTTGTGTTGCATAGGCTTAAGTGCTGGAACCTTGCTTGACAGTATGGAGGTGAGGCGCTGGGACTATGCTGGTGTGGTGGTAAGACTATGGTGGTGTGGCGGTGAGACTATGGAGGTGTGGTGGTGGGACTATGGTAGTGTGGCAGTGTAACTGTTGTGGTGTAGTGGTGGGACTGTTAAAAGATGGGGTCAAGAAGGTCATTGGGTCATGAAGTGTGGCTTTGTAGAATGAGTTATTGTAAGAGAGCACATCTGAGCTCCGAAGTTCTTTAGCTTCCCGTTAAACTGTGTGCTGTATCCTTCTTATGCACTTTCACACTAAGGCCATACAGAAGAGTCCACCCGCCAGTTTGGGACTTTCAACCTGCACTAAAAGCTAAACAAACCTCTTTTGCTTATATAGTATTCAGTGCCGAGTATTGTTGTTAGAGTAACAGAAAACAGGCATACAAAAAGCAAAAGGTTATTTGCTAAATGGGAGTGAAGAGTAACTGTGATTTTACAGTAATGTTTTCTGGCGGTTTTTCTGAGTGTTTGAAATTATTTCAATCTAAGTTGAGTAAATCTTTTTGCAAGAGTGATTTAAATACAATAGCACTTCGGAAGACTGACAGACTTTACAAGCATGCAAATAACTGTTAAAGGCACATTTATTGTAAAGGGACACATGGGATGCTGAGGAAGCTCTAGGCGAATGTGTAAAGATTGGAAGAATTCCCAAGTGAATGTGTACTGTTGACATGGGTACAGTCATGTCAACAACTCCAATGCCTCAGACCCAGGCAAATGACAAGTCTTCCTTCAGGGTGGGGCTCTGAGGGATGACAAAGCTCTCCTCTGATTCAATGGTGAATGACTGACCAGTTTGCAAACACAAGCAACTGCAGCTTCCTCCTCCCAGAGGACCACACCTGAGACTGCTGGTGTACAGAAACCTCCCACTGAGATGAGCTTTACCCCTCATGCTGCACTGTACATAATACCTTGCTAAGGTTCTGGATCCTTGTTGCTTAGTTGGTGCACCGGTAGAATGAGCACGACTTTTCTGTCCTTGTGTCTGTGTCTGTTTTTTCTTTATTCTTTCACTGCCTTAGTCAATTTTCTAGGACCAAGCACTGCAGCTTGTAGCAGGGACAGATGTTGATGGTTTGCATTTAGACTAGGAAGAAATCACATATAATCCCTTAGATTCACTTAAGACACCATTATAACAGAATTGGCATGTTGTTGGCCTTTGAAAATGGGCCTCTGATTTTCTCCTTGGTATGGTTGGGGAATGATGTATTCCCCAAAAGACTAATATGTTGAAGGAAGACTTGGCCTCCTGCCGTTGTGTTCAGACACTAACAGGATACTGGATCCTGGGGACCTGAGTTAATGAATGATTCAATTCGTTGGTGGTGGACTCTTTGATGGAATCACTGAAAAGTGCTACAAATTAGAAGGTGAGGTTTAGTTGGAGGAAATGGGTCACTAGAGGTCTCTCTCTCTCTCTCTCTCTCTCTCTCTCTCTCTCTCTCTCTCTCTCTTTGGTTTTTTTGAGACAGGGTTTCTCTGAAGCTTTGGAGCTTGTCCTGGAACTTGTAGACCAGGCTGGCCTCAAACTCACAGAGATCCGCCTGCCTCTGCCTCCTGAGTACTGGGATTAAAAGTGTGTGCCACCACTGCCTGGCCAGAGGTCTCTTTAAAGGATGCATGTTGTCCTTAGTTTCTCTCTGTCCCACACTCCTTTTCTCTTAGGTTGCCCTTTTGCCCAGGTTCTGCCTCATCATAGGTCTGAAAGTGAGGAGCCAGTTCCACAGAAACTGAAAACTCTGAAACTGTGAGCTAAAAGGAATCCTTCCTCACTTTACATTGATTACATACCTTGGATATGTTGGCTGCACTTTCAGAAAGTGCCTAACAGACTGGGATGTGTTTGTGTGGTTAATTTAACAGCAGCATACTGAGTTTGCTCTGTATGCTGTATGAGCAGCATACAGAGAAGAATGCTGATTTCCCTGTTTGAAAGTTTATACTTTATAATTTTTTGAGGTGAACATATGAATATATTGTTGGAAAAATCTTTCCGCTTCATCCAAAAAGCAACTATCCTCTACAGTCCTAATACCACTTGTCAGAATTCCTTCTCTGAGGACAGTAAACAACATCTACATTCTCCATATAAGGCACCAAAGAGACAAACCAAAAAAGGGTGTCTTGATAGGTCACCTTGGGGAGTTTCTTGGGCTTACTTACAGAGGTTAGTAACAGGAATAGTGGTTAGTGACAAAAGTATGGATAATCCCAAAACTGCCCCATCAGAGTCTTTACCTAATATAGATGTTGTCTCCCCTAAAACTGCATGGATTGAACTCCCCATCCCTCTAGTACCTTCTTGACCCTTTGAAGCTAAGTGCAATTGGGCAGAATTGGATTCAAAGGATAGGAGGGCATGGCTGAAATGGGCCCCTCTTCCTTCTTTGAGAGATTTACACAGGCCTGCTCCTTATGAATCTTGCAAGCTGGGACAACAGGTCTGATAAAGACAGGGGCTGCTTGGGGGGGGCATTGCTTTTGTTTTTCCAGAGAACTCAGTTCTACACCAGAAGTGCTAAAGAGAGCAAACAAAAGCTGAGTGCAGTTATGTAACAGCACACTTCAGAAAAAAGGGTCATAAATGTTGTAATAAGAGCTTTGGCAAATAGGTCTTTCACTTCCTTGGTTAGAGTAACCCCAAGATATTTTATGCTATTTGTGGCTATCATGAAAGGTGATGTTTCTCTGATTTCCCTGTCTGCTTCTTTATCCTTTGTGTATAGGAGGGCCACTGATTTTTTGGAGTTGATCTTGTATCCTCTCATGTTACTAAAGGTGTTTATCAGCTGTAGGAGTTCTTTGGTAGAGTTTTTGGGGTCACTTATGTAAACTATCATATCGTCAGCAAATAACGAAAGTTTAACTTCATACTTTCCAATACGAATCCCCTTGATCTCCTTATGTTGTCTTATTGCTATTGCTAGAACTTCAAGCACTATATTGAAGAGGTATGGAGAGAGTGGACAGCCTTGTCGCGTTCCTGATTTTAGTGGAAAGGCTTTGAGTTTCTCTCCATTCAGTTTGATGTTAGCTGTCGGCTTGCTGTATATTGCTTTTATTATATTTAGATATGATCCTTGTATTCCCCATCTCTCCAACACTTTTATCATAAATGGGTGCTGAATTTTGTCAAATGCTTTTTCAGCATCTAGTGAGATGATCATATGGTTTTTTTCTTTCAGTTTATTTATATGATGGATTGCATTGATAGATTTGCGTATGTTGAACCAGCCCTGCATCTCTGGATTGAAGCCGACTTGATCATAATGGATAATTTTTCTAATGTGTTCTTGGATTTTCGACAAGGGAGCTAAAGGTATACAATGGAAGAAGGAAAGCATCTTTAACAAATGGTGCTGGCATAACTGGATGTCAACCTGTAAAAAAATGAAAGTCTTGGGAATTCCACTCTTGGGAATATACCCTAGAGATTCCCTAACATACTACAAAAGCATTTGTTCAACTATGTTCATAGCAGCACTATTTGTAATAGCCAGAACCTGGAAACAGCCTAGGTGCCCCTCAATAGAAGAATGGTTAAAAAAGGTGTGGAACATATACACATTAGAGTTTTACCCAGCGGTAAAAAACAATGACATCTTGAATTTTGCATGCAAATGGATGGAAATAGAAAACGTTTTACTGAGTGAGGTAAGCCAGACCCAAAAAGAGGAACACATCCATATCTATCACCATGCACAAAAATCAAGTCCAAATGGATTAAAGACATCAACATTAATCCGTCCACTTTGAACCTGATAGAAGAGAAAGTGGGAAGTAGTCTACAAGATATAGGCACAGGAGGCCTCTTCCTAAGTAGGACCCCAGTAGCACAGACAATAAGAGAAACAATGAAAAAAATGGGATCTACTGAAACTGAGAAGCTTCTGTAAAGCAAAGGACACTGTCAGTAAGACAAAAAGGCTACCTTCTGACTGGGAGAAGATCTTCACCAACCCCTCATCAGACAAAGGTCTGATCTCCAAAATATACAAAGAACTCAAGAAACTAGACACTAAAACTCTAATTAACCCAATTAAAAAATGGGGTACTGAACTTAACAGAGAATTCACAACAGATGAACTTCGAATGGCCAGAAGACACTTAAGGTCATGCTCAACCTCCTTAGCGATCAGGGAAATGCAAATCAAAACCATTTTGAGATACCATCTTACAACTGTCAGAATAGCTAAAGTCAAAAACACCAATGATAGCCTATGCTGGAGAGGATGTGGGGTGAGGGGAACACTCATCCATTGTTGGTGGGAATGCAAACTCGTGCAGCCACTGTGGAAATCAGTGTGGCGGTTTCTCAGGAAACTGGGAGTCAACCTCCCTCAGGACCCAGCAATTCCACTCTTGGGAATATACCCTAGAGATTCCCTAACATACTACAAAAGCATTTGTTCAACTATGTTCATAGCAGCACTATTTGTAATAGCCAGAACCTGGAAACAGCCTAGGTGCCCCTCAATAGAAGAATGGTTAAAAAAGGTGTGGAACATATACACATTAGAGTTTTACCCAGCGGTAAAAAACAATGACATCTTGAATTTTGCATGCAAATGGATGGAAATAGAAAACGTTTTACTGAGTGAGGTAAGCCAGACCCAAAAAGAGGAACACGGTATGTATTCACTCATAAGTGGATTCTAACCATAATTTAAAGGTCTTTGAGCCTATTATTCGTGATCCTAGAGAAGCTAAATAAGAAGATGAACCTGATGAAGATTATTTAGCTATCCGCCAGGAGGTAGGAAATAGACAAGAGTCCCAGGTAACCTCGGGTGCATGGGGGGGTGGGAGGGTTGATGGAAGGGGAGAGGGTTAGAGAGAAGGGAGTAGGGGAGGAATGAGGAAAGCTCGGTGGCCTGGGATGGGGGGGGAGGAAGGATGAATTTGGGATCAGGGAAGAATATATTTCAACTAAGGGAGTCATTTTAGGGTTTACAGGAGACTTGATTATATATGGGATCCCAGGTCCAAGGAGAGATCCCCCAGGTTGTTCTCTGGACAGAGGAGAGGGTGCCTGAATCGGCCGTGGCACATAACCATTCTGATGTATATTTTGCTTATCACCATAGATCCTTCATCTGGCGATGGATGGCGATACAGACGGAGACCCACATTGGAGCACCGGACTGAGCCCCCCAAGGTCCAAATGAGGAGCAGAAGGAGGAAGAACATGAAAAACGAAATCAGGACTGCGAGGGATGCTTTCACCCACTGATACAAGGGAACGGATCTAATGAGAGTTTACCAAGGCCAGTTGGACTGGGACTGAACGAGGACGTGATCTAACCAGATTCTCGGAATTTGGCCGGATTCTCTGAATGTGGCTGGCCCGAAGTCTTTCTGAAAAGCCATTGACTATGATACTGGGACCTGTTTCCTCTGCATATACTGGATTTTGGGGATCCAGTCTGTTTGGATACTCACCTTCCTGGACCTGGAGGGAGGGGGGAAGAACTTGAACTTCCCACAGGCCCTAAGGGACGAAGAGGGAGGAAGAGAGGGAGTGGGGGGAGTGGGAGGGTGTTGGGAAGAGGGGCGGAAATGGAAACTTTTATAATTTAATAAAATTTACTTTCAAAAAAAAGAGCTTTGGGAATTTGCTGTATTTAATATAAATGAATCTGTGTAGGTAAATTTGTTGGCATGAAGAATTGGTACCTAATGAAGAGAAACAATGGCATTGGTTACTAGTCGGTGATCCCCACAGTCTTACAGTAAAACAAACCACCTCAAAATCCAACAGCTTAAAACAACATCTATTTATTTTCATTCTCACATCTGTAAGATGGCTGGAGGTCAGTGCATACACACTGGGCTCAGCTAGGATTGGCTTCAAGCCCAGTTTGGATACAGGTCTGCTATACAAGTTGTTATCCTCCTTGGACCAGTGAACTCATCCCAGCATGTAATGCCGCGGCAATGATAAGCCCATGAAACAAAACACAGCTGTGCAAACACCTTTGAGACCCTACTTGCCTCCCATTTACTAATCTCCCTCTGGTCAAAGAAAATCACATGGCTGAACAGATGTCTAGAGTAGAGAAAGAGACTCAATCTTCAGAAGAAAGCGCTGGCAGCCAATAAAAAGAAGATGCTATTTGAATTTTACTGGATTACAGGAACCAACTTGTTGTGTCTAGATTATGACCCCCAGAGAGAGAGAGACCACCAGAGAGGCCCAGACTGTAATAAGCAAGGTTTAATTAGCATAATACAAACATGTTTGGAATCCATCTCTAACTCTGCTGCAGTGAGGTAGAGAGGAGTTGAGCTCCCTCTGCGGCTTTAGTCTTTTAAAGATGTAACTACAAAGAGGCCTTTTGAAGTTGTTTTGGCATGGGTGCAAGGTCTTTTCCTCTATCTCATCCTGTTGTGCCAGATAGTTTTTTGTTCTTAGAGCAAGGCCACCCTGTTTCTGAGTCAGGCCATCTTTATCAGCCTGTATCAGGTGGCTGGGAGTAATTTCTGGGGTGGAGAGGGGAGGTCACTATCTTTCTGGGAAAACATTCTGCTAGGAAATTTTTTCTTACCCCTTTAAAAATAAGGGATGAGGGTCTTACACAGCTCAATTAATAGACTCCTTTGATTTCTAAGTCTTAATTTATTTATTCGAATGTGCTTATTCCATGGCTAGGCAGTTTCTCTACTTATATTCAAGATTTTAAATTTATGACAGGTTATAACATAATTGTCCTAATAACTTCCTTTGGCTTTGCTCATTTAGGTTAACGTTTTAGATTTTTTTTAAAGTAATTTTATTAAATTATAAAAGTTTCCATTTACGCCCCTCTTCCCAACACCCTCCCACTCCCCCCCTCCCTCTCCTCCTCCCTCTTTGTCCCTAAGGGCAGTCAGGGTTTCAAGCCCTGTGGGAAGTTCAAGTTCCTCCCCCCTCCCTCCAGGTTCAGGAAGGTGAGTATCCAAACAGACTGGATCCCAAAAATCCAGTATATACAGAGGAAACTAGTCCCAGTGTCATTGTCAATGGCTTCTCAGAAAGACTCCGGGCCAGCCACATTCAGAGAATCCGGCCACATTCAGAGAATCTGGTTGGATCACGTGCTCGTTCAGTCGCAGTCCAACTGCCCTTGGTAAACTCTCATTAGATCCGACCCCTTGTATCAGTGGGTGATAGCATCCCTCGCAGTCCTTTGTCATTTTCTTCGTCCTGCTCCTCATTTGGACCTTGGGGGGCTCAGTCTGGTGCTCCAATGTGGGTCTCCCTCTGTATCGCCATCCATCGCCAGATGAAGGATCTATGGTGATAAGCAAAATATTCATCAGTATGGTTATGGGCCAAGGCCGGTTCAGGCACCCTCTCCTCTGTCCAGAGAACAATCTGGGGATCTCTCCTTGGACCTGGGATCCCATATATAATCAAGTTTCCTATAAACCCTAAAATGACTCCCTTAGTTGAAATATATTCTTCCCTGATCCCATATTCATCCTTCCTCCCTTCCCCCCATCCCGGTAAACCGAGCTTTCTCCATTCCTCCCCTACTCCCTTCTCTCTAACCCTCTCCCCTTCCAACAACCCTCCCACCCCTCCCCCCATGCACCCAAGGTTACCTGGGACTCTTGACTATTTCCTACCTCCTGGCGGATAGCTAAATAATCTTCATCAGGTTCGTCTTCTTATTTAGCTTCTCTAGGATCACGAATAATAGGCTCAAAGACCTTTAAATTATGGTTAGAATCCACTTATGAGTGAATACATACCGTGTTCCTCTTTTTGGGTCTGGCTTACCTCACTCAGTAAAGCGTTTTCTATGTCCATCCATTTGGACATAGAAATTGTCCAAAATTTCTATGTCATTATTCATATGACATATGAATTCAAGATGTCATTATTTTTTACCGCTGAGTAAAACTCTAATGTGTATATGTTCCACACCTTTTTTAACCATTCTACTATTGAGGGGCACCTAGGCTGTTTCCAGGTTCTGGCTATTACAAATAGTGCTGCTATGAACATAGTTGAACAAATGCTTTTGTAGTATGTTAGGGAATCTCTAGGGTATATTCCCAAGAGTGGAATTGCTGGGTCCTGAGGGAGGTTGACTCCCAGTTTCCTGAGAAACCGCCACACTGATTTCCACAGTGGCTGCACGAGTTTGCATTCCCACCAACAATGGATGAGTGTTCCCCTCATTCCACATTCTCTCCAGCATAGGCTATCATTGGTGTTTTTGACTTTAGCTATTCTGACAGGAGTAAGATGGTATCTCAACGTGGTTTTGATTTGCATTTCCCTGATCGCTAAGGAGGTTGAGCATGACCTTAAGTGTCTTCTGGCCATTCGAAGTTCATCTGTTGTGAATTCTCTGTTCAGTTCAGTACCCCATTTTTTAATTGGGTTAATTAGAGTTTTAGTGCCTAGTTTCTTGAGTTCTTTGTATATTTTGGAGATCAGACCTTTGTCTGATGAGGGGTTGGTGAAGATCTTCTTCCAGTCAGAAGGCAGCCTTTTTGTCTTACTGACAGTGTCCTTTGCTTTACAGAAGCATCTCAGTTTCAGCAGGTCCCATTTATTCATTGTTTCTCTTATTGTCTTTGCAGCTGGGGTCCTGCTTAGGAAGCGGCCTCCTGTGCCTATATCTTGTAGACTACTTCCCACTTTCTCTTCTATCAGGTTCAAAGTGGATGGATTAATGTTGATGTCTTTAATCCATTTGGACCTGAGTTTTGTGCATGGTGATAGGTATGGATCTACTTTCATCCTTCTACAGGTTGACATCCAGTTATGCCAGCACCATTTGTTAAAGATGCTTTCCTTCTTCCATTGTATACCTTTAGCTCCCTTGTCGAAAATTAGGTGCTCATAGGTTTGTGGGTTAATATCCGGGTCTTCTATTCGATTCCAAAGGTCGATTTCTCTGTTCTTATGCCAATACCAAGCTGTTTTCAATACTGTAGCTCTGTAATAGAGTTTGAAGTCAGGGATGGTAATGCCTCCTAAGTTCCTTTATTGTATAAGATTGTTTTGGCTATCCTGGGTTTTTTGTTTTGCCATATAAACTTGATTATTGTTTTCTCAAGGTCTGTGAAGAAGTTTGATGGGATTTTGATGGGGATTGCATTGAATCTATAGATTGCTTTTGGTAGAATTGCCATTTTTACTATGTTGATTCTCTTAATCCAAGAGCAGGGGAGGTCTTTCCATTTTCTGGGATCCTCCTCAATTTCTTTCTTCAAAGACTTAAAGTTCTTGTCAAATAGGTTTTTCACTTCCTTGGTTAGAGTAACCCCAAGATATTTTATGCTATTTGTGGCTATCATGAAAGGTGAGGTTTCTCTGATTTCCCTCTCTGCTTCTTTATCCTTTGTGTATAGGAGGGCAACTGATTTTTTGGAGTTGATCTTGTATCCCGACACATTACTAAAGGTGTTTATCAGCTGTAGGAGTTCTTTGGTAGAGTTTATGGGGTCGCTTAAGTAGATCAAGATCTCAAATAAGGAGATAAGAAAAGACATACTAAGGAAGTAGGAAAGCCCCAGGCCTTTGAGGAAGACTTAACAGTCTCAAGCCTGAACATGCACAGAGTGCAGAGAGCTTGGAAATAAAAGCTACAAACCATACTGGGATAAAGCAAAATGAATGACTTAAATTTGTTTGCTTGCTTTTTTGTTTGTTTTTGTTTCAAGACAGAATCTTTCTGACCTTAAACACACTACCTTCTTGCCCCAGTCTCTTGAATGCCAGGATTATAGGAGTTTGCTACCATGTCCAGCCCAAATGAATTAAGTTTTAGAGCAAAAAAATAAGCATTTATCATGTTCTTGCCCAAGGCAAAAATGGAGAAATGAGTTCAAGTTCTACCTTGGGCAACTGGCCTACTTGGGCATTACTTAGCAGCTCTGTCCTGGTGTTCTTGTTAGCAAATGGGGATAATTTTCACTCTACAGAACTATCAGCTGGATTTAAAGGAGTAATCTTTAAAATTGCTAAATTGTGCCCAGTAAGAAGCCAGAGATTTAATCCAATCAGAATGTCACTACTCAAATATTTTATCTCTTAGATTTATTTTATTTTAAATGCATGCGTGCCTGTGTGTGGGTATGTGCACATGAATGCTGATACCCAAGGAGTACAGAAAGAGGAAATGAGACACACGGGAGCTAAAGTTACCGGCTTTGTGAGGCATCCGATGTGGGTGCTGGGAATGGATCTTGAGTCTGCTAGAAGAGTAGAACACACTCAACCACCGAGCCTTCTGTCTGGCCCTACTCAAATTATTTTTTAAAACTGAGATTTGTATGTGTCTTCATTTTAATTGCTCAAGAGTTAACTGTGACTTTTGACATTGAAATACTCTCCAGATTTATCTTCAACTTATTTATCAAAGAAGGGTGATATTAGACTATTTTGACAAATTAAATCACCATTTATGATGCAAATGTACTGTTATTTTAGATATTAAAAAGCACACATCATTATTTTGGAGGCAAAAATAACAATATAAAAGTTCCTAGAATGCTTGAGCAATAAGTTTATCAATATTGGAATCAATATAAGAACTATAAAAGAGACTACCTGAAGAATGCTAGAACTTATTAGAAATTTCCATTGGATTTAAAAAACACACACACACACATGTACTTTTATAGTCTTATCTCATCTGAAAAATAAACTCCACTTAAATCAGAAACATTTCACTTTAAGTTTAAAAAGATGATATCATTTCTCTGACACCACATTTGGTTGAAAATCACATTCTATTTCCTGGCAGAAAGAGGAATTTATTACAACAGAATTATTTTCTTTTTGTCATTTGACGCATGAGACAAAATAGACTTTAAGATGGTTACCAAGAAATTTCCAGGGGCTGGAGAGATGGCTCTGCAAATAAAATACTTGTTGCTCTTCCACAGGACCAGAGTTTGGTTGCCAGCACCCATGTTGGGTGAATCACAATCCCCTATAACTCCACCTTCAAAGAATCTAATGCCCTCTTCTGGCCTCTATTCCTCCCTTCCTCCCTCTCCCCTCCCTCCATAATCTCTATCTCTATCATGTGCACATACACACCAAAAAAAAAAAAAAAATTCAAAAATTCCAGAGGTGCTCTAAATTAAAATATGTGATACAGTGAAATTATAAAAGAAAATACATGGCATAACATCATAACCATTCAGTGAATGTAGGCAAGAAAACATGACTTGTCAATCAGAATAGAAAAAAGTTAAAATTTTCTAAGTATATTACTGTGTGTGTGTGTGTGTGTGTGTGTGTGTGTGTGTGTGTGTGTGTATGTGTGTGTGTGTGTTGGGATGGACATTGAGGCAGGGTCTCATTATGTAGCTTAGGCTGGCCTGGAACTCACTCTGTAGCCCAGGCTGGCCTAAAACTTCAATGGTTTCAGTCTCCCAAGTGCTGGGATTCCTCATGTGTGCCATCACGCCTGGCTCTAGATATTTTTCCGTTCTTATTTTAATTTGTTGCATTATCCATTAATTTATATACTTAGTGAATTTTTTTCATGCAATCCATCAAAAGAGTTGATTCTTAAATGGAAAACAGACTAGTAAACATAATTTACTGTGCTTTATTATGATATTTTCTCATATATATGAGAAGCTATCCTAAGATCCTACTTACCAGGACTTCTACTGTATAAAAGACTATACCTCTGAACTGTGATCCAAACTAAAACCCTTTTCCCTTAATATGCTTTTGCCTGGGTATTTTATTGATTTATTAATAGGAGGAGTAACTAAGACAGATATACTTATATTTAAATATAGATCCAGAAACATATTTGTCTGAATCTGTTCTATTTACTTAGCATGATTGTGGTGATTTAAATGAAAAATGTCCTCCATTGACTCAGTTATTTAAGCATTTGGTACCAAGTTGGTTGTGATGATATTTTGTTTGTGTTTTAACAAATAAAGCTTGCCTGAACATCAGAGAAGCAGAACAGCCAACCACTAGTTCTTACCTCTACAAAATCCTCAGACTGAATACAGTATCCTGTCTCTACAAGTTCTCACTCTGAATGCCATCTCTACGAAATTACCTCAGACTTAAACCTGAACTCCCATCTCCCCTTCCACCTTATATTTCTATCTCTGCTCAGCCATGTCATTTTCTGTCTCCACTTCCCTAATGCTGGGATTAAGGGTGTAAGCCATCCCCCCTTGGCTCTGTTTCTCTTTCAGACTGATTCAATCTTTTTTTTATTTTTTTATTTTTTATTTTATTTCTTTGCTTTTTACCCTCTAGTCCTGCCTTTCTTGCTCACGTTCTCCCTCCTTCTGCTTCTCATTTGGACCTAGGGAGTTAAGTCCAGTGTTCCAATGTGTGTCTCTATCTCTATCTCCATCCATCGCCCGATGAAGGATCTATGGTGATATACAAAAGAATCATCAGTATGGTTATGGACCAGGGCCAGTTAAGGTACGCTCTTCTCTGCTGCCCAGGAAACAATCTGGGGACCTCTCCTTGGGCCTGGGAACCCCTCCAGAATCAAGACTCTTGCAAACCCTAAAATGGATCCCTTAGTTGAGATATATATACTTCCCTAGTCTCATATCCATCTTTCCACCCCCCTCCCATTCCCCCAAGCCATCCCCAATCCTCCCCCTCTCCCTTCTCTCTAACCATCTCCCCTTACTTCCACCCCACCCCCCACCCCCCGCACCCAAGTTTGCCTGGCAATCTTGTCTACTTCCAATATCCAAGAGGATAACTCTAAGATTTTCTTCAGGTTCACCTTCTTATTTAGCTTCTCTAGGACCACAAATTATAGGCTCAAAGACCTTTAATTATGGCTAGAATCCACTTATGAGTGAGTACATACCATTTTCCTCTTTTTGGGTCTGGGTTACCTCACTCAGTAAAGCGTTTTCTATTTCCATCCATTTGCATGCAAAATTCAAGATGTCATTGTTTTTTACCGCTGAGTAAAACTCTAATGCTTATATGTTCCACAGCTGTTTTAACCATTCTTCTTTTGAGGGGCACCTAGGTTGATTCCAGGTTCTGGCTATTACAAATAGTGCTGCTATGAACATAGTTGAACAAATGCTTTTGTAGTATGATAGGGCATCTCTTGGGTATATTCCCAAGAGTGGAATTGCTGAGTTCCGAGGGAGGTTGACTCCCAGTTTCCTGAGAAACCACCACACTGATTTCCACAGTGGCTGCACAAGTTTGTATTCCTACCAACAATGGATGAGTGTTCCCCTCATTCCACATCCTCTCCAGCATAGGCTATCATTGGTGTTTTTGAGTTTGGCTATTTTGTAGAAGAATGAAAATAGATCCATATCTATCACCATGCACAAAACTCAGGTCCAAATGGATTAAAGACATCAACATTAATCCGACCACTTTGAACCTGATAGAAGAGAAAGTGGGAAGTAGTCTACAAGATATAGGCACAGGAGACCACTTCCTAAGCAGAACCCCAGGAACGCAGACAATAAGAGAATCAGTGAATAAATGGGACCTACTGAAACTGAGAAGCTTCTGTAAAGCAAAGGACACTGTCAGTAAGACAAAAAGGCTACCTTCCGACTGGGAGAAGATCTTCACAAACCCCTCATCAGACAAAGGTCTGATCTCCAAAATATACAAAGAACTCAAGAAACTAGACATTAAAACTCTAATTAACCCAATTAAAAAATGGGGTACTGAACTGAACAAAGAATTCACAACAGATGAACTTCGAATGGCCAGAAGACACTTAAGGTCATGCTCAACCTCCTTAGCGATCAGGGCAATGCATATCAAAACAACTTTGAGATATCATCAGACTGATTCAATCTTGTGTGGCCCAGGATGAACTTGAACTCGCAGAGATCCATCTGCCTCTGTCTCCTGAGTGCTGAGATTAAAGGTGTGTGCCGCCACTGCCTGACCTCTATGGCTAACTAGTGTGGCTAGCTCTGCATTCTGATCCTCAGGCAGGCTTTAATTGTTACAGCACAAACAGAATATCACCGCAGTTGGTGGCACTGTTCAAGGAGGTGCTACAATCTTGCTGCAGGAAATACATTATCAGAGGTGGGCTTTGAGAGTGGATAGCTTCACCCCAATTCCAGTTCTCTCTCGGCTTCATGTTTTCAGTTGAAGATAAGATCTCTCTCAGCTTCCTGTTTCAGCTGCCATGCTTCCCCATCATTTTGAACCCTTCATCTGGAGCTTTAAGTCAAAACCAAACTCCAATAAGTTCGTTTTGGTCATGGAATTTTATCACAGCAACTGAAAATTTAATACAATGATCTCAGTTCCTTTCATATGGATCAGGTGGAAATTCTTAATTTCAGGAGGGGTTGAGAGGAACCTCCATATTGATTTCCATAGTGGCTGTACCAGTTTATATTTTCTCTAACATAGCATATGTTCTTTCTTCTTCACACCCTTGCCAGCATTAGTTGTTACTTGTTTTCTTAATAGTAATTCAAATTGGGTCAAGATAGAGGTTCGATGCAATTTAAATTTGCATTTCTCTGATGCCTAAGAATGTTAAACTTTTTTAAAATGCATATCGATTATTTGCATTTCTCCTGAGAATTGTCTGTTCAGTTCCCTTGGAAGTTTATTGGTGGAATAATTGAGGAATTTGGTGTTTACTTTGTGAAATTCTTTATAAATTCTAGCTATTAATTCTCTCTTAGATGTTGAGTTGGCAAATACTTTCTCCAAATTTTTGTAGGCTGTCTCGTCATTCTGTCTGGTGAGAGTCTTCTTTGCTGTGCAGAAACCTTTTAATTTCATATGTGGAATGTAGATTTAAAGTGTATGTGTGGGAGGGGGAGAAAGGAAGAGAGAGAGGAGGGCTTCCCTAGTGGGAGTTGGAATTTTCTTTCCACTGTGTGGATTTGTTGGCTTGGACATAGTGTGTCAGCTTGGCAGCAGGCAGCTTTATCCACTGAGCCATCTCAATGGCTAGAATTTAGAATTTTCAAAAGAGCTTCTTAGAATAGCTGTCTTCTAGTGAGATGAAATTAGCAGCCTTAGAGATGCTCACAGCATGGAATTTAGTCCTGTTAGAGAGATAACATAAACAGTTGCTTTAAATCACAACTAGGGAAAAAGAAAGCCCTGACTAACTTGAGATAGCACTCAGAGTTTCTGATTCATCTTCTGAGGCTATAATTGGACATATCTAAGGCTACTTGGTATATAGGAGAGGAAGCATTACTCCATCAGATATATGGAGTATATATATGGAGATATTTTATATATACTTTAGCCACAAAAATATCAGCACATTAATTTCTTGTATTGTAAGACTATTCTCAAAAAAAATTCATAGCAATTAGTCCACTAAAATATTTTTAAGTGTATATTGTTTGACTGTCTCAGAACTCTCTCTGTAGACCAGGCTGGCCTCGAACTCACAGAGATCCTCCTGCCTCTGTCTCCCAAGTGCTGGTATTAAAGGCATGTGCCACAATTGCCCAGCTAGCATAAAGCTTTTTTGTATCTTACTATTTTTGTTATCCATGACTACATACATGGAAGACTAAATAATTTCTTCCAAGATCTGTATTAGAACGAAATCATTATTAAAATCTATATGTGAGTTTGAGGCCAGCCTGGGCTACAAGAGCTAGTTCCAGGACAGGCTTCAAAGCTACAGAGAAATCCTGTGTTGAAAAAACCAAAAAAAAAAAAAACCCAAAACAAACTCTATATATCCAATGTTAAATTTCCTAAGATAATGAAACTTACCATATGATTCTAGTGAATATTGTTTTACTGAAAGAAGTAGTATGTTCATAGCAGCATTATTTGTAATAGCCAGAACCTGGAAACAACCCAGATGCTCCTCAATGGAAGAATGGATAGAGAAAGTGTGGAATATATACGCATTAGAGTACTACTCAGTGGTAAAAAACAATGACATCTTACATTTTGCATGCAAATAGATGGAAATAGAAAACACTAACCTGAGTGAGGTAACCCAGACCCCAAAAGATGAATATGGTATGTACTCACTCATTAGTGGATTCTAGACATTAATAAAGGACATCGAGCCTATAATTCTTGAGACAAGCTAAATAGGAAGGTGAACCCAAAGAAAAACATGTCATTATCCTCCTGGATATTGGAAGTAGACAAGATTGTTCGTCAAAAATTGAGAGTTTGGGGGTGGGGTGGGGTGGGGATAAGGGGAGATGGGTAGAGAGAAGGGAGAAGGGGAGCATGGGGAGAGCTTGGGGGAATGGGATGGTTGGGATGGAAGAAGAGGGGATATGGGAGCAGGGAAGAATAGATCTTAATTAAGGGGGCCATTTTAGAGTTGGCAAGAGACCGGACACTAGTGGGGTCCCCAGGTGTCCAAGGAGATGTCCCCAGCTTGTTCCTTGAACAGCTTAGGAGAGGGCACCTGAATTGGCCCTATCCTATAGCCACAATGATTAATATCTTGCATATCATCATAGAACCCTCATCTGGCGATGGATGGAGACAGAAACAGAGACCCACATTGGAGCACTGGACTGAGCTCCCAAGGTCCTTATGAGGAGCAGAAGGAGAGAGAACATGAGCAAGGAAGTCAGGACCGCAAGGGGTGCGCCCACCCACTATGATGGTGGGGCTGATCTAATGGGAACTCACCAAGGCCAGCTGGACTGGGACTGAAGGAGCATGTGATCAAACTGGACTCTCTGAATGTGGCTGACAATGAGGGCTAACTGAGAAGCCAAGGACAATGGCACTGGGTTTTGATTCTACTGCATGTACTGGCTTTGGGGGAACCTAGTCTGTTTGGATGTTCACCTTCCTAGAACTGGATTGGGGAGGGGAGGACCTCAGACTTTCTACAGGGTAGAGAACCCTGACTACTCTTTGGACTGGAAAGGGAGGGGGAGGGGGAATGAAGGGAGGGGCAGGAAAATGGGAGGAGGGAAGGAGTTGAAAATTTTTAATAATAATAATAATAAACCTGAAAAAAATTAAGAAGTTTTTGGTTTTTAAAAACCTAGTTTTATGTGTGTGTGTATTTGTTCTCTACTTGTATTTGTTTTTTATAAAGTGATTTAAGCTCAATTTTTATTTATGTGTATTTGTTTGTATACACGTGAGTATGGTCCCCTTAGAAACCAGAAGAGAGCATAGACGCTCTCTGAAGCTGTAATTTGCAGGTGGTTGTGAGCCAATGGATGTCGGCTGCTGAAAGTCTGGTCTTCTGCAAGAGCAAAAGTGATGTTAACTACTAAACTCTCTCACCAGCCCTAATCAGAAATTGATTAATTAAAATAATTGTAATTGAGAAACTGAGTCTTAACACAATGTATATTGAAAAATATGTCTTTGTCAAGTTTTAGCTAGGTGTTATACGATTTTAGGTAACTGAATTTTAAACCACAATTTGTTTTACAATATCGAGGTAACTGACCTTCTAACTGTTCAGTAACCATACATGGACGCCAAAGCCAATGAAGATATAGGGACTAAAAACACAATTAATGTTTTAAGTCAGCTAGATTCCAGGAGACCATGAATGACAGCACACCTCTTAAAGGGTCCTATAACTCTGCTGAGTCACTTGTCTTCTTGATCAGAGAGGCCATGGAGAACTCAGAGGTCAGACTATAACCAGTGTACATTCTGCATAAGGGACAATGAACACAGAGGGAAATGTCCGTAGTGCTTTCATAGGAAGTGACATGGTCAACAAAACTCTAACACATCCCAGCAGACAATACAACTGATAAAGGGGAACTAAAAGAACCAAGGCCTCCTCCTAAGTTCCTGTCTTAGTTAGGGTTACTATTGCTATGATGAAACACTATAACCAAAAGCAAGTTGAAGAAGAAAAGGCTTACACTCCATATTTTAGTCCAACATTGAGGGAAGTCAGAGCAGGAACTCAAACAAGTCTGGAACCTGGAGGCAGGAGCAAATGCAGAAGCCGTGGAGGAATGCTACTTCCTGGCTTTCTTTCCATGGCTCACTGGGCCTGTTTTCTTATAAAACCCAGGACCACAAGACCAGGGGTAGAACTACCCACAATGGACTGGGCCATCCCACATCAATCATTAATTAAGAAAATCTCCAACAATCTTGCTTACAGTCCAATCTTAGGGAGACATTTTCTCAATTGAAACTTCTTCCTCTCTGATGACTATAGCTTATGTCAAGCTGACATAAAACCAGCCAGCACAGTTCCCAAGAAAAACTTCTAAAGAACCTAAACTAACCTTAATAAAAAAATAACAATGGTTAATTTTTGACTGTATCCATGATTTTAAACACACACACACACACACACACACACACACACACAGAGAGAGAGAGAGAGAGAGAGAGAGAGAGAGAGAGAGAGAGAGAGAAAGAGAGAGAGAGAGAGATACTGGGCCTGGTATGGACTTTTCAAAACTCAAAGCATTTTGCCAGTGGCACACTTCCTTCAACAAGGTCACACCTACTCCAACAAGGCCATACCTCCCAATCCTTCTAATCCTTCTCAAATGGTTCCACTTCCAAGTGACTCAGTATTCAAATATTTGAGCCTAAGGGGGCCAATTTCACTCAAATCACCACACAGACCTTATAGGCATTTTCATTAATTCTTGAGTATGGGTGCTGACATGCCTAGTAGAACAGTCATAACCACATCAGTTATAGTAATGTGTCTTTATACATTCCATTTCTAACCTCATCAATAAAGTAGTGTCATTTTATCTTTTGCTTTTCATTGGTTTAGTTTTGGCACTGTCAGTGCTCAGTGGTTACCTCACACTAGATCCTTTTCAACTCTATTCTGTCATTGAATTAAAATTGCTCTTCTGTGTGTCATCAAACTCTTAATATGACCATCATTTTTTATTAACATATTTAAAAAACAATTCAAGGGATCACAGCACTGGGCACAAACTGCAAAGAATGATGGCCTTGCTGGAAGAAGCATGGCCGCATCTTTCCTGGCTTTCACTCTTTCTGGGGTCATTGTCTGGCACAACCTTGTTACTCGCACTTAAACACTGCATTTTAATCTAGTAAAAATTTTTGTTTTCTAGACTGTATAACAGCTTCAAACTAGATTCTTTATGATGCAGAGATTCCAGCCAACTTCAAGACAAAAGAATCTAAAACCTCCTCTACAACCAATAAATAAAGTAGGGACAGGATTTTGTGGTCTTTCTTAGAGAATACACAAAAGAAACTATGATTGATCATCACCTTTCTGCTCATGCATAAAAAAAATTCTTGAGCCCTGGCTTTCAGAAAGAATATGGCAGAGAAGTAGTTATGTAAAGAGAGAAAGAGAAGAGTTTAACATAAGAAAGACTGCAAAGAAATCCTCCTGCACCTAGTTACATGCAGTAAACAGAACCTGCAATACAAAACATGAGAAAGCAGATGCTATGTTTAAATTTTTTTGAAATTGTCCAAATTGGGTTTCATGGTTAAGTTGATGAGGATGACTTACCAGGTCTTCTCATATGCTATGTTACTGAGCAGTACAGTGTCATGGAACTCATGGTCCAACAGTTTTTAAGTGCAAATCTTTTTTAATTCTCTAGCCCTCTCTCTTTCTCAAGAGTACTTTCCCTTTCTTAATAAACTGTCTCTACTTCTATTATTAACCATGTGTCCTGAGTGAAACCTTTTGTTCTAGGACGTTTCTTACCTGGAAATCCCATTGTGAGCTCCCAGACTTTGATCTACACCTATAATAGCCTATATAGCAAGTCTGAAACCAGCCTGGGTTACGTGAGGTCCTGTGGCAAAATAAAACATCCCAACAGATATTATGAAATTCATTCACTGTAACTACCACTAAAACAATAATGGAGCCAGAGATATGGTTCACTGGATAAGAGTGCTTACTGTGTAAGCATGAAAACCTGAGTTAAAATCATAACATCCATGTCACAAACATGTGGTTATGTGTACCTGTACCAAGTCTTCTGGGTGACAGAGACAGGAAAGTTATACACAGATCACAGAACATGAATTTTCAGATATTAAAACAGATTTTATTACTAGCTCAGTTTCAGTTAGAGACCTCATCTCAAAGAGAAAAGCAGAGAGTGATAGACAGTACAACTTGCCTCCTCCAAAAGTACTCATACAGGTATACACATCTGCACACACATACCACATATACATACACAAAATAAATGATATAGAACAGCACAAGAAACTCTTCAGTATTCATTTATAACTACTAATACATTATTTTTATAAATTTTTAATTTCTTAATAATCTTATACATCATTGCTACATTTACATCCTTTCTACCATTCCCTCTCCCATCTACTAGATTATTTTTTAACCTTCCATTGAAGGACTTAGTAGCCAAACATGATGAATTTATATTTTAATTAAAAAACAGTACATATATCACAAAAATTAACATGTCATCTTTTCTTCAACCACAAATAGAGAAAAATATATTTTCTATATCTGTGTTAAATCATAGTTGCCATCACATTACAGAAAGAGCAAGAAGTTTTTAAGTTTGATGAAGGCTGTCTTGCTTGCCTCATGTTGAGTTAGGGTATTTAGATGCTCATAGTCATACAAAACTTACATGGTGTCAGAGGCCTCTGGATTCCTATCCTGTGAGTTATAAGAATGCAATACTTAGAACATAGAAGGTGAATTTTCAAAGGAGGTTTTATTATAGATTCATGAGTGAAGGATTAAAAGAAAGTGTTAAGGCAGGTGTGTATAGCAGAGATGGGTCTCCAGAAATGGTATATCAATGAGGCTTCCCAACTTGGAGTTTACAAAACTTTACTGAATGATGGCACAAAGGAAGCCCAGTTGGCCTTTTTGTCAGGTATCTGTTACTCTCAGTTGGGACCATGTCCCCATGCATTCTTTCCAGCCAGAGGTATGCCTTTAGGGGAAGAGAGAGAAAATGAGGAAACAGACTTCTAACTTTCCTCTCTTCTGTCCAGGGAAGATTTTGGCTTAAACAGTTTTGGAATCTCTGGTCCCCAATAAACATAGAACTGCCCACAGAAAAAGGGCATTTTGGACTTTTAGCAGAGGAAAAGCTGTTCACATTTGAGGTCTCTACCTAAAACTACTTGGACAATTTCTATCTTCTGTAGACAAAGGTATCTGTCCTGCCCAGTCCCACAGCCATTCCGTCACAAAGAAACACACGAAGGTCTACATTAATTATAAACTGGTTGGTCTATTAGCTCAGGCTTATTAACTAGCTCTTACACTTAATTCTTACCCATAATTCTTTACCATTAATTACCCATAATTCTTAAATATGTTTAGTCAGTGGCTTAGTACATTTTCTCAGTGAGGCATTCTCATCTTGCTTCCTCTGTGTCTGGTTGGTGACTGCAACTCTGCTTTTCTTCTTCCCAGAATTATTTTAGTCTTGTTGTCCCATCTATACTTCCTGCCTGGCTACTGGTCAATCGGCATTTTATTAAACCAATATGACTGATGAATCTTTATAATGTACAAGCGCTTTATCCCACAAAATTCTGCCCACAGAAAAAGGCATTTCTGGCTTTTAGCAGAGGAAAACCTGTTCACATTTGGGTTTTCTACTCTAAAACTACTTGGATAATTTTTATCTCTTATTCTCGTCAATAAGTTTCAGACTCAAGCTAGTATCAGTTTTTTTCCTCAGGATTATACAAAGCCTTAGTTGGGATGAGGGGATAGGGATGTTGTGAGGCCTGGAGGTCATGGTTCCACACATTGGTAGTGTCTAAACCAGTGATTCTCAACTTACGGATCACTTAAGACCAATGGAAAACACAGATATTTACATCATGATTAATAAATGTAACAAAATTACATTTATGAAGTAGCAATGAAAATGATATTATAGCTGAGGTCACCACAACATGAGGAACTGTATTGAAGGGTTGTAACATTAGGAATATTGAGAACCATTGTTCTAAATAATTCGGATTCAGCCTCCTTCTGCAGTGTTGCTGGTAGTGTGCACTATCTAAGTAGGCTAGCCAGCTTAGGGAATGAGACACTATGTATGGCTAATAAAGGCGGATGTAACATCAGGGATACATTACAGTAGTGTAACATGAGGGCCGGCTTGTTGGGGTTTCTGTCCCACCCGGTACCCCACAGCTGGCAAGTCCCAAAGAAAATCACACAGAGTCTACATTAGGTTATAAACTGATTGGCTCATTAGCTCAGTCTTCTTATTAACTAATTCTTACATCTTACAGTAACCCATAATTCTTGTCTGTGTTAGCCATGTGGCTCATTACCTTTTCCAGCGGGGCAGCTTACATCCTGTCTCTCTGGTGTTCTGGGCAGAACTGGTGAGGACTGGGCTTCCTCCTTCCCAGCATTCTCCTGTTCGGTCTACTCCACCTATCTAAGCTGCTGTTCTATCAAAAGCCAAGGCAGTTTCTTTATTAACCAATGAAAGTAACACATAGACAGATGACCCTTCTCCATCATTTCCCTTTTTTCCTGTTTAAACAAAAAAGAAAGGCTTTCATTTTAACATAGTAAAATTACATATAACAAAACAGTTATCAAACAAGAATTACAGTAACAATATTTATATCTATTTTATCTTTTATCATAACTAAGGAAAACTATAACTATTTTTTCTTCAACTCCATCAAAGACTCCAGAAGGATATAATACTACCTAAGTAAACAAGAAATAAGCAACTTCCAAACTCTAGAAATGACAGAGACATCTCACTGCCTGGAGAGTCACCCAAAGTTCTTTCGTACCATTGGGGCATCCATCTTCGGCCTACAGGCCCATAGTATCCAGCAGACATTTCCATGAAGCAGGAAATTTCAAAGACAGTTCAGTCACTTTCTTTTGTATCCTGTAGATTGTCTCATAGACTCTTTCTTGAATCAGGAACCCCGAAAGACCATCTCACTTTTAGCCAACTTCAGCAGTCCTCTCTCTGTGGGTTCTTTGTGTCCAGTTTATGCATCAGTCCAGGCAAGAGCAGTTTCTTGCCCAAATGTCTAACAAACTCCATAAGGAGCCTCTTCAATGTCCATCTTCCTCTTGAAGTAGCTGGTGCTGCCAGGAGTGTGACACGCACTCCTTGTCCAGCAAGAAGGAATGATCACAAAATTAAGAATCCTTCTCAATCACAATTTATTGGAGCCACTTGATTGAAAAGGGGAATGGGGAAAAGGGATGACGAGAGAGAGAGAGCGAAAAACCCAAAGGCAGCTGCTTTTCTAGGGTGAGAGGCTCGAATGCTGATTGGTTGATGCCATTCTGCTAGGGCCCAAGGCCACAGGACCAAGGCTCTGAAATGTCAAACAAGGCCACAAGAACTCTGGCCTGCGCGGCAACATCAAAGGATTTGTATACCTCCAGACTGTAGGACCGCTGGCACTATCTCGCCAAGGCTCCTTACAGCTCCTCCTTTTTTGTTTTTAAGAGCAATAAGGCAAAACTATTTCCCAGTCTGGTCCCCACCTCATGATGTGTGGACCGATTAAAGGAAAGAAAAGCAAGACACACCCTTCCCGTGCAATGGGACAACTACTTCCCTGGGAGTACAAGGGCTGTGTCTGCATACCCTCCACCTATGCATACCTTCCTCTGTGCAGTGGGACTATCTAGTCCCTTGAGGGTGCAAAGGCTATGCATGGCTAATTGCCTATGAGCTCTTTAAGGCTGAGAGCCAAACTTGGGGTGAGGATACACATTCCAAGGCTGCCCAGGCCTGTGCCACAAAGACCTTGTCCCTCCTCACTTGGGCTAGCAGGTGGCACACACAATCAGAAACATATAGCACTTCCACCTAGACACAGCATGTCAAGAATATCTCTGTTCCCACCCATTCCTAAGGAAGGAAAAAAGGCAGAATAGAATCAGTCAGAAAATTGTTCAAGGGTAAGAGGCTGCACAGGGTGCTGCTCAAGGTAATATTGTGAAACAGCTGCTCTTGACACCGCCCAGGGGGTCATCTCTGCTGCCTCTGCACGATTCTTCCACAGCAGGACACTCAGCATCCACTGGGTCATCTTTCTTCTTTATTTTTCTTGTCAGTCTCGCTGGCACCCAGATTGGATCTTCACGATTTTGTGGGAAAACGCAAATTGCACCCCTGGATCTGGTAATTACCGGATCCGGTCTACACCATTTGTTAATCAATACATCTTTCCACATGACCAAATCTCGCTTCGTAGAGCTATCAAACAGGGCATGCCTGTCTGCTGCTATTTTTCCAGCAATATTTTGAATTAAAAAATTAAGTGTAAAGAGTGCAAGAGAATTCCTTTCTCTGGGGGAAGCTGCAACAGCTATCCCCCCTCTCTGTTTTTGTAAAATTTCCTTTAAATTTCTATTTGCTCTTTCTACGATACCCTGGCTTTGAGGGTTGTATGGTAGGCCAGTGGTATGTTCAACTTGTAATTGCTTGTAAAAGACTTTAAAGCCCTGTGAGGCATATGCCGGGCCATTGTCAGTTTTTAAATGACTTGGCTTTCCCCAAGCTGCCCAGGCCTCTAAGCAATGCATTTTTACATGAGTTACCTTTTTTCCTGCCAGTGGGGTGGCATGAATTATTCCAGAGCATGTGTCCACCGACACATGAACATACTTTTTTCTGCCAAATTCTGAGATGTGAGTCACATCCATTTGCCAGAGTGAGTTTGGCTTTAACCCCCTGGGATTTACCCCAATATGTGGGGGATGTAACATGGTCATGCAGGAGGGACAGGCTTTTACTATACTCCTGGCATTTTCCCTAGAGATTTTAAACTTTAAGCGAAGTGTATTCACTGGAACATGATAGAGCTGACGGAAATCTCTAGCTAGCTGGAGTGAATCTGTAGCCACAAGGGCGAGTGCTCGAGTAGCACCATCAGCCTGAGCATTGGCCTCTGCCATAGGTTCTGGCAAAAGAGAATGGGCTCGAATATGAGCAACATAAAAGGGATTTTCTCTTTTTAAAATATGTTTTTGTATTTGTAAAAGAACATTAGACACTGTACTTGAGCTGCGAATTGAGGCTGCAACCTCAAGAGAGGCCACAGCATTGACCACATATTGTGAATCTGAAATTAAATTAAATGGCTCAAGAAATCTCTGAAACACCTCCAAAACCACCAAGCACTCAGTGACTTGGGGGGAATCAGGCCGAAATTGAAAGACAACAGGTTTAGCATTTCCTGCCACCAAAGCCCCTTTTCCAGTCTTTGAGCCATCTGTATAGATAGTTAAGGCTCCTTCTAATGGGTGGGGCGAGGTAATCCTGGGAAAATACACCAAATTTTTCTCCACAAAATTTATTAAGGGGTGCCTTGGCACATGATTGTCAATAACATTTGGGAATGCACAATGCAGGATAGCCCAGCCATCTACCGTGGCTGTCAAAACTTCTACCTGCTCCCTTGTATAGGGAATTATCAACTTGTCAGGCATTCTCGCAAAGTGGGCTAAGCAAAGCTTTATTCCCATTAATGCTTGGCCAGCCACCAATTTTGGATAATATTGAACAGATCTTGCTCCTATGGAATTTCCATGCATCCACCAGAGGGGCCCATCTTGCCATAACACTCCAGTGGGATAATTCTTTGTTTTGAGAATGCACAGCAAGATTGGTAAGGATGGATTCACCCGCTGTAATTGAGCTGTAGTAATAGCAGATTCTACCCTCTTAAGGGCCTGCACTGCAGCCGGGGTCATGACTCTAGGTGAACAGATATCAGGATTGCCCTCTAATATGGAAAATAAAGGCAAGAGCTCAGATCGAGGTATATTTAAATATCCTCTAATCCAATTTATATCTCCCAGCAACTGCTGGAAATCATTAAGAGTTTTAAGGTGATGGGTGCGAATAAGCACTTTCTGAGGCCTGATGCTTTTAGGGGTGATTATAGTCCCCAAAAATTTCACTATGGAAGATGTTTGTACTTTATTTGAGGCTATGTGGAGTCCTTGCTCCTCCAAGAGGGATGTAACCTTTTGGAAAACTTCCTTTAGGGTTTTCTGATGGGGGGCAGATAACAATAAATCATCCATGTAGTGGACAATTTTCACGGTAGGAAATTGTCTCCTAACAGGACTCAATGCTGTATCTACATATAACTGACAATTTAACGCACTATTGGCCATCCCTTGAGGTAAAGTTTTTCATTGAAACCGAGCATTGGGTTGCTCATTGTTAACAGATGGAAGAGTAAACGCAAACCTTTCCCGGTCCTGAGGGCACACGGGAATTGAAAAGAAACAGTCCTTGATGTCCAAGGAAATTACAGGCCAATTCTTTGGTATTGCTGAAAACAATGGGAGGCCCTGCTGGGCTGGGCGCACAACCTGTATCTGAGCATTGACTGCCCTAAGGTCATGCAGTAACCTCCAACCTCCAGAAGCCTTTTTAATCACAAAAATAGGCGTATTCCAACACGATACAGAATGTTTTAAATGCCCTAGTTCTAACTGTTTTTGTACTAATTGTTTTGTAGCTTCCAGCTTTTCCAAGGAAAGGGGCCACTGAGGGACCCATACCGGCTTATCTACTAGCCAAGGGATGGGCATTGTCTTTTGTCTGGAAGCTACAGCTTCAGTGGCCCCTATGAAAAACCCAAGCCTTTTCTATCTAACTTGGAGACAGTCTCAATAGGATTCTGTCTACCTTGGAGACATTTACCAAGTCCCTTATTGGGAACATAGCCCTGACGTGCCATCATTTGCTTACTGGTGTCGGAGTAATCATTTGTAAGTCTCAATCTCATTTGAGACTGCACATCCCTGCCCCACAGGTTGATGGGTAAATCAAACCACAAAAGGCTGAAAAGTCCCTTTCTGATCTTCTGTTCTCCAGACTAACTCCTTATCACTTATATATGGCGTTTGTGCATACCCCAGCTCTTGAAGGGACTGGGAGGCCTGTTGTAAGGGCCAGCGTTTTGACCATGTTTGGGATCTGATGATACTTTTATCTGCTCCAGTATCCACCAGGCCTGAAAAAAATCTTTCCTTCTATTTCTAAATTTAAGATTGGCCGCTGATCAAGTTCCAAGGATAAACAAGCCAAATCTACTCCTATGGGAGCAAGGCCTTTTTTGTCCTTTAAGACAAGCCCCTCTGCTGGAAGCTTATTACGCCCTGACGGCAGAACTAAGAGCTGAGCTACTCTGTCTGCCGGGGTGATGGAAACTACCCCGTATGGAGAATGGCAAAGAATTTTAATGTAGCCTTCATAAGCAGGGTCTATGACTCCAGGATGGACTATCAGGCCTTTCATAATTGAGGATGAATGTCCCAAGACTACGTCAACAGTATCTTGTTCTAACAGTCCAGATATGTTAGTTTCTATGACCTGAACTCCCATATCCTGAGTTAATACCAGTTCGGAGGTGGCACAGAGGTTCAGCCCTCGGGAGCCTTTGGCTGCCCTTCTTGTTGGGACGATGGAGTCATATCGGGGACTGCCATCGAGTTCTGAATTGCCCCAAATATTTTTGGACCCTGGGTACATGGGCCCCTCAATCCGTTTTTTGACAATGACTGAACAGTCTGAGGAATAAGTTGTCCATTTATATCCCTAACTGATCTGCACTCATTAGCCCAGTGTTTCCTTTTCTTGCATCTGGGACAAGTGTCTGGCTATCTCTGTGATGTTGCAGCTGAGAGCCCTGAAGAATCTGAGGCATTATGACTATTGGGACATTGTTTTATGAGATGCCCCAACTGTCCACATTTAAAGCATGCCTTTTCTTTATCTCCCCTGGCACCTCTGGCAGCAGCAAGCACAGCAGCCACCAACTCTGCATTGGTTAGAGGCCCCCCAACTTCACGGCAGGCTTTGATCCAGGCTTCTAATCCCTTTCCTTTTACTGGACCTATTGCTCTTTGACACTCCTTGGTGCTCTGCTCAAATATGATCTGTTGGACAAAAGGCAGTGAAATGTCTAAATTCCCAAACATTCTTTTAGCTGCCTCTGTCATTCTAGCCACATAATCAGAGAATGGCTCTGCAGCACCTTGAATAATCTTGGTTAAGTTACCAGCTGTTTCACCTTTATTAGGGAGTGATTTCCATGCTTTATACTGAATATCACTAACGTGCTAATATACCTCCCAAGGATAATTATTCTGATATCCAGTAAATGCCTCCTGTCCAAGAAGCATATCAACCGTCCACTCTGGGTGGCCACCATGTATGTTAATGCGCTCTTGGGTCTGAGCCTTGTCCTGGGCTATATATTTAAAGTCCAGGAACTGTCCTGCTGGAAGAACTGCCCTTGCAATCTCCTGCCAGTCTGTAGGAGTCAGCGCTACTGTAGCAATCCTTCTCAATAATGCGGTTTTATAATTGGCATTTGCTCCATAATTTTTCATAGCTTTAACCAGATCCTTAAATTGTCTGTATGAGACTGGTTTATACCACCTATTATGATTCTGTGGCTCTTCAAAAACAGGAAAGGCAGCAGCCAATTGCGACCATGTTTGCCTTCCTATGAAGCTGTGGCCTTCTGTAGCTACCTGCTGGTACATGGGTGGAGGGGTGGATGGGGGTGGAGCAGAAGCTACTGGCGTCTCGTCTCTTCTGCCCTTCGTAGTAAACACATCATCCTTGCCCCGCCTCCAGCTACCTCGCTCTTTCTCCGATTTAGCAGCTGCTTTCTCAAGCTGTTCTTCCTCCTCTCATAACTCTAGATCTATAAATTCTTTCACTACTAAACTTATGGGGCTTCTCTTCCCCTTTTCTCTTTTTTCTATTTTCGGATCCTGTTCTTTTGATTTTTTTCTTTTTTCTAGGCCTATCCTCTTGTTCCTCCTTCTGATCTGATTCTGAAAAGCTGTCTTGATGTTTCTGTAATGCCTTGTGACCCTGTTTTAATATCTCTATATTACGTTCTTCCTTCAATCAGTCCCGCACCATCCTCCAAAAAGGAAGTGTGCCCCTCCCAATCTTTCCTTCTGCTTGTTCCAAATCCCTTCCTAGCCTATTCCAAGATGGCAAA
The DNA here is from genome assembly GCF_982192425.1 of Myodes glareolus. Lineage (NCBI taxonomy): Eukaryota > Metazoa > Chordata > Mammalia > Rodentia > Cricetidae > Myodes > Myodes glareolus. Next base: position 141,174,504 of record NC_142053.1, read on the forward strand.
ATTAGATCACCTGAAGCTGCAAACCAAGGTGAGACATTCACAATGTCTTTTACGATTGTAGCGACAGTGTTGGAAGAGATCTTTAAATCACGCTGTCGCAAAAGTGCCTGGATTGAGTGATAAATCTCCCTGGGGTTCGAGGTGGCTCCATAAGAATTGTCCATGGTGCGCACTTACCTCCGGGCTAAAGATAAAACCTCCTTTTTACTTACAAGGAAGTCTCTTTAGAAAAATGCTGCTTGATCTACTGTGGACTTAGTTTTACTTTTGACTAGAGCTGTGATCACCACAGCAAAGGCACTCACAACCTGTTTAATCGCAGCACAACCCAAAGCAGCAGAGAGGAACGAATGCAAACATTACCACTCTGGACCAGCCTTAGCAATCAGCATACATCTGGAAGATTTTCTGACGTCAGTCACCGCTCCTTGTGTTGAGTTCTGAATTCTGCTCCCTCCTTGGCTTATTCAAATCCGGCGTCCTGGGTTTTGGCACCAAAATGCGACATGCACTCCTTGTACAGCAAGAAGGAATGATCACAAAATTAAGAATCCTTCTCAATCACAATTTATTGGAGCCACTTGATTGAAAAGGGGAATGGGGAAAAGGGATGATGAGAGAGAGAGTGAAAAACCCAAAGGCAGCCGCTTTTCTAGGGTGAGAGGCTCGAATGCTGATTGGTTGATGCCATTCTGCTAGGGCCCAAGACCACAGGACCAAGGCTCTGAAATGCAAAACAAGGCCCCAAGCACTCTGGCCTGAGTGGCAACATCAAAGGATTTGTATACCTCCAGGCTGTAGGATCACTGGAACTATCTCGCCAAGACGACATCCTGGCGGCTCCTTACACAGGAGCAGATGTGTCTCATTGTCATGAAAAGTCTAAGTTATTAAAACATTTAAAATGTCATATTCTGTAGTCTTTGAAAGATATGAAGAATGTCTATCTAACTGAAATATATCTCTATTTATCTTGAAAATCTAACTAACATGATTACAAACTTGACTATTATCAATGATTATCCATTAACAACCTATATCTCCTAATTATACATTACATTTTTAAATGAACTACACAATTACAATACCTTGATCAAGAGCAAAAATACATATACATATAACAAAAATGACCTTAAACTTATATTGTTAAAGCAAAATCCATACCAATGCAAATTATTCATATTTATATCATATCCCCCTTTAAATGTAAAAGAATATTTATAAACAATATTTGGGAATATGAATGTCGTTATTTCTCTCCATACTTCTTCCTGCTGTATAGAGGCACTGTTAATCATGTCTTTTATGGTGTATCCTGTGTGAAGTAATTTTTTGAGGGTGTTCATAGCAACCTTTCAGGAGGGCATGATCTGTCATACCATAATGGGATAGAAGCAATCCACAGGGTCTCGTCCTCTGTGAAAACAAAAGAAGAACCTTTCCAAAGCATCATAAACTTAGATCCGAATTTTGGAGTCAAGGTATTTTCAAAATACCTATCTTGGATTAGTTAGCAGTATTTATAAATAAATATCTTTTAGCAGCTGTTGTTCTTTCCTCAGCATTCAAACATTTCAAGGAGAACATGATAACATACAGTATCAAGATTCTCTGTGTATTTTCCACCTTTGTGCAGCTTTATTTTATCCATTATTTCGTTTATTTTTACTTTTATTTTTTGAGACAGGTTCTCTGTATATCTTTGTCCTGGAATAACTCTGTAGACCAGGCTGTCCTTGAACTCACAGAGATCTACTTGTCTCTGCCTCCCAAGTGCTGGGATTAAAGGCGTGTGCTACCACACCTTGAACTCACAGAGATCTGTCTGTCTCTGCCTCCCAGAAATTGGGATTAAAGGTGTGTGCTACCACACTTTGAAGTCACAGAGGTCAATGTATCTCTGACTCCCAGGCATTGAAATCAAAGGTGTGTACCACCACACCCAACTACTCTCCTTTTTTTCACTTTAAGAACTTTAACATTTAGCCTGCATATATTTTTAACACACTGTAAACCATTTAGAGGTTTTCTTCCTCTTTGAATCTCTCTTTACTGTATGTCTCTCTCTTTTTCTGACCACATGAGCCTTTAATTTACTAAGCAATATGGAGAGTCATGGCTTTGACTGCTGGATCCAGCCCATTCCTTAGTTTTCCAGCCTCATGGCAGAGGTACCTCTGGAGCCATGTTTATTGCCACAACTCTATGGCATTTCAAGGTCCCTGCCAGCAAGCAAGTTGCAGCATTCTGCTCACAGACAACACTCAGTCGGACTGCCTGCCTGAAAGAGTCAAAGTTTGCCCTGGCAGGACAGCCCAGAAAGACAGAATTTTAAAATGGCACTGCTTTTTTTCCTGCTATGGCTGGAAACCAAAAAGTATGCATTCAGCTTTTCAACAATACCATTTAATTGTTTCGTGGCAGGACCTCTTAAAAGAGCTGCAAGGTTTTGCAGCTGAAGCTGAGTCAGGAAGCCTCTCTTAGATGAGAGCGCTTGCTTGCCTCTAGCAAGCAGAGCATACCCAAGAAATTGCTGCTACTAAGTAGCCATGCCTTACTCTATTCTTTTCTGCCCAGAATTACTTTCCAAGCTCTCTCAGGCTTTATGTGGATGCAGTTGTCCACAAGTTGGCACCATTTGTAACATGAGGGCCGGATTGTTAGGGTTTCTGTCTACCTGGTACCCCCACAGCTGGCAAGTCCCAAAGAAAATCACACAGCGTCTACATTAGGTTATAAACTGATTGGTCCATTAGCTCAGTCTTCTTATTAACTAATTTTTACATCTTATGGTAACCTACAATTCTTGTCTGTGTTAACCATGTGGCTCCTTACCATTTCCAGCAGGGCAGCTTAAATATTGCCTCTCTGGTGGTCTGGGAAAAACTGGTGAGGACTGGGCTTTTTCCTTCCCAACATTCTCCTGTTAGGTCTACTCCACCTATCTAAGCTGCTGTTCTATCAAAAGCCAAGGCAGTTTCTTTATTAACCGATGAAAGTAACACATAGACAGATGATCCTCCTACATTACAGTAGGACCTCTTGTGACCTCTCAAATGGCAAAAAGAATACTCCAAATCTTCTGGGACTAGCATGGGAAACTCAAATGACTGATAACTGTCCTTTCCTTCATTATAATGGCCTATTCATGTCATTAAGCTTTGTAAAATGGGCTGTTCCTGTCATACATCTGATGGTATGAAACATATAGGAAACCCCATACAGAAAAGGGGAAGGATCCACATTCTGGGAATTCCTAGCCTATTTTTTTAACCTTAGTTCATGAATAATGCCTCCCCTTTTTTTACTAAGCTCAAGCATAAAATATGCTGTCCAACCATGGCCCTTGTGATTACTCTAAGAATTCTTGCATTCATAGCTTGAGTGTGCACACTGGCTTGGTGATGATTTCCTCCCAGTTGCTTACCTTGTATTGTCTCTGAATTATTTCTTCGTGATAAGAACTTGAAAAGCAGAGTAGGGAGATCTATCTGTTCTCTTCCCCATGCCTTTACTACCTGTAACACTCTCACCCAGACATACACCTTGGATGCAGTTAGTGTCCTAGCTCTGTTTATCCTTATTGGCATTTATCACAGTGGAGTGGAGAGGAGTACTGAGTACTTGGGGTTGTTGGCTGGTATTATTATTTTATTTACCTTATGGTAAAAAGATTCCCTGATGAAAAACTGTTTAGGGGAGAAAGGGTTTCTTTCAGCTACCAGTTCTAGGTTATAGTTCATCACAGGAGTGAAGGCAACAAGAGCTTGAAACAGTCAAGAGCAGTGAGGAGAAAACACATTCATGCCCCCTTGCTTGTCTTAAGCTGTATTTTTCCACAATTACACAGTTCAGGACCCTCTGTATAGTGCTGCCCAAAATGGGCTGGGTCTTCCCATATCAGTTCATGTACTGAAGACAATTTCCCACACACATGCCCACAGAATAAAGACAATTTTCCAGGAGATTCTGAGTTGAGTCAAGTTGGCAGTTGAAGCTAATCATTACAGTTGGTATAGGGAAGAACAGTGCGAACCTCATGGGATACATTACCATGTTCTCACTGAGACCTCTCCAAAGGATCTTTTCCTAGTATATCTTGGTTGGAGACTTCCATTGCAAGTAATTAGTGTTGACTACCATGTTATAATGTGGCAATGTCCCACTCTGTGGTCTTTGGCTGTCCTTAATGAACTGGACTTTATACAGGTGTCCTTCCTCAAAGGGTTGTGAAGATGCACTTGTGTTTTAAATCCAAAGTGGGCCTCTCCTCCCTAGGCAAAGCTGGTGGAAACAGTATCAGCCTACAAGCTGCTCATTTGAGGCATTCTTTCATGTTTGCACAACTTCATTTCTTTCAAGGGACAAAGAGAGGAAAAGAGATGGGGTCTCTGCCTGGGCATTTTTTTGGAGAAGCAACTCAATGTAATGATTGCCATCCCTTTTTCTGGTAAGTCTCTTTATGTAGCTCAGGCTGGCCTCAAAACCATGATCTTCCTATCTCTGCCTCCTGAGTCCCAGGATTACAGGCCTGTGACTGCTTTCTTTGAAGTATTCTGTGCCAACACTAGGACACCATGCTCTTGGGAGGCTTTTTTGATGTTTTGTGGTAGATGTATATATACTTTGGAGTTCTGAGATAACTACTGGCAAGTGTCCTCAAATGGGGTAACCTTTTACTTACTAGTCGTTTAACTTTGATTTTTTTGATTGTTGTTTCAGTGGTGAAAATGAAAAAAATATCCATTGTTCAAAGTGACATTCCATCAGACAGAAAACATCTCTCTCTCTAATTCTTAAAGTATAAATCATTGACCTGTGAGATGTTAGCACTGGCTCCCGTTTTTCAGAAACCATTTAATGGATCAATTTTCACACTGACTCTGGGATGGCTAGACCTTATGGTGTGTGTTTTTTCTACACAGACTCAGAATGTGCCATCCATTTTCTCATTGGATGAATGATGTGAAACTACCTCCACACTGCCTGGAGACAGTAAAGAGCTATGTGTTTTGTTGGCATCTAATTCAGATCCAGTGTTAATATCATTGACATAGTTCCCAAGCTTCTCCTCTTCTCTTATAAAATTGCCTGTCAATCAAAGGAGAAACCTGCACAACCAGGCTCTAAGTAGCCACAGAAGGATGCAATGGAACTGAACAACCAATGCTAGGATGGGCATAAAGAGGTGGGGAAGCCAGGCAGAGAAAATAAATAGGAGGAAACATTTAGACTTGAGAGGAGAGAAAAAAGGAGAACGTGAGGAGGATGCTAGGGGCCAGTCACCCAGTCACATGAGCAACCATGGAGTAAGAAGGAAAGAAAGACATACAGAATAAGGAAAGGTTAAAAACCCAGAGGCAAAACGTAGAAGAAGAGAAACGTTAATTTAAGATTAACTTAAATTAGAAAAGCTGGCCAGAAACAAGTCAAGCTAAAGCTGGGCATTCATAAGTAGGAATAAGTCTCCATGTCTTTATTTGGAAGCTAGGTGGTGGGCCCCCAAAGTATAAAAAAAATACAACCATGTCTTCTTTATTTTTCAGGTGGCTGACATTTGGATTATTTCTGCCTTTTTGCCATGGTGGCTGTGAATAGTGGCTATTATAATTGCCTTAATGACTTATCTTATTTTTAATTGTGTGTATGTTTCTGCGTGTGATTATGTACATGCAAGTGCAGCTGTCCAAGGATGCCAAAGCATTCACATTCCCCTGGAATTGGAGTTACAAGTAGTTGCAAATCACCCAATTTGGGTGCCAGGAACTGAAGTCAGGTCTTCTGAAAGAGCAATAAGTGCTCTTAACTGCTGAACAATCTTGCTAGCCCTTGCTATAATCATTGATGTGCAAATAATTTTTATGCTGGGACATATTTTAAATTGTGTCAGTTTACTGCTAGCAATGTCTGAACATTCTACTTTCTCCCTCTCTGTTTAAATTTGTTTGAAATCAGACATTCAGGAGTGCTAACAAAAGACCCAGACCATTAAGACTGAAAATATCAAAAGCAGATACAGCAAATATCTCATGTGTTTCAGGGCTGCTGCAGACAGTGGTATGAACCAATTGAATGAAGATGTACCGGTAGAAACATCCAGTTCAAAATAAAATATTTTCAGTGTTATGGGCATCATCAACCAATATCTAATCACCACCTGTTCTTTTAAGTGCTTTGGAGAAGCAAGCCCAACTGTGTCATCACCCTAGAGAATATGCATATCCATATCTAGATACTTGACTTAAGGATAAAGTGAGTAGTGAGGAATAATTACATCTGAAGGAGAAAATGGAGAACAGTTTATGATATCATTTCAGTTTGGTGTGTTGCCCATCTAAAATTCTCCCTTCCCCCATGCCCTTCCTGAAGGCTGCATTTCAGCCAGCTCTTCTGATGACTGTGATTCTTTGACTTCTGCTCACTTGGCACCCTGTGATACAGACTGCTGTCCGTTGTGGTTATTTAACTTCTGCTGCACATCTGCTTTGCATATCATGATTACAGTCTGAATGCTGTCAACATATCAAACCTGAATCCAATGTCCTAATCTACCATTACACCTAGAGCTTATGATGTGAAGATTTTTTTTAACTCTTTTTTTTTCAAAGTTTATTAAATTATAAAAGTTTCCATTTCTGCCCCTCCTCCCAACACCCTACCACTCCCCCCTCCCTCTCCTCCTCCCTCTCCATCCCTAAGAGCAGTCAGGGTTTCCTGCCCTGTGGGTAGTTCAAGTTCCTCCCCCCTCCCTCCAGGTCCAGGAAGGTGAGTATCCAAACAGACTGGATCCCAAAAAATCCAGTATATGCAGAGGAAACAAGTCCCAGTGTCATTGTCAATGGCTTTTCAGAAAGACTCCAGGCCAGCCACATTCAGAGAATCTGGCCACATTCAGAGAATCTAGTTGGATCACGTGCTCATTCAGTCCCAGTCCAACTGGCCTTGGTGAACTCTCATTAGATCAGTCCCCTTGTATCAGTAGGTGATCGCACCCCTCGCGGTCCTGATTTCCTTTTTCATGTTCTTCCTCCTTCTGCTCCTCATTTGGACCTTGGGGGGCTCAGTCTGGTGCTCCAATGTGGGTCTCTGTCTGTATCACCATCCATCGTCGGATGAAGGTTCCCTCTGGTCTTGCCTTCTTTGCTCACATTCTCTTTCCTTCTGCTTCTCGTTTGGACCTAGGGAGTTAAGTCCAGTGTTCCAATGTGGGTCTCTGTCTCTATCTCCATCCATCGCCAGATGAAGGTTCTATGGTGATAAGCAAAATATTCATCAGTATGGTTATGGGCCAAGGTGGTTCAGGCACCCTCTCCTCTGTCCAGAGAACAATCCAGGGATCTCTCCTTGGACCTGGGATCCCATTTATAATCAAGTCTCTTGTAAACCCTAAACTGACTCCCTTTGTTGAGATATATTCTTCCCTGATCCCATATCCATCTTTCCTCCCCCCATCCCTGTTCCTCAAGCTTTCCCCATTCCTCCCCTACTCCCTTCTCTCTAACCCGATGTGAGGATTTCTTTATGTACCATGGCCCACATGTGGAGGCCAGAGGACAGCTTATGAGAGTCAGTTCTTCCCTTCTACCATGTGGGTCCTGAGGATCACACTCACAGCTGGATATATAAATTTCAGTCATGTCATATGATGACAAGAAACAGATTTTTCTTTTTCATCTCTGGGTCCTGAAAACAAGCATCTCCAAATTCCTTATTAAATAATATAGCAATTTTAGAAATGTAATACACACCATCAGTCAGATATAAATATTGGCATAAAATCAAAAGACTAAGTCATCCAGTGTTTTATTTCACAAGTGAGTATACCCATATACATACACACAAGTACACACACAGAAACTGTCCATGCAACTGGAGCAACATTTTTCCTGTCAATATTTGCCTGTGAAAATATAAAATATGATCAACAATAAACAATGGAATTTGCTGCTTTGACAAATGCCTGAAAATCCATTCCCAGGACTAAGAAGATAATGATCTACTCTCAAATCCATTGAGAGATTTTATTTGCAGGTTTTGTGCTGCAGAGCTTATGAAATAAAGTGCTAATGCAACACAATATGCTTTGGTTTTATATAGCACTGATGAAGGAGGGTTATCTGTCTATTGTGTTATTTTCATTGGTCAATAAAGAGACTGCCTTGGCCCCTTGATAGGACAGAAAATTAGGTAGGCGGAGTAAACAGAACAGAATGCTGGGAAGAGGTCTATGAGGCAGATGCCATGGAGCCAGCCACCAGGTCAAATATGCTGAATCTTTTCCGGTAAGCTACCACCTCGTGGTGCTACACAGATTATTAGAAATAGGTTAATATCAAGATATGAGAGTTAGTCAGTAACTAACTCTCTAGAGATAATGGGCCAGACAGTGCTGAAATGAATACAATTTGTGTGTTGTTATTTCTGGGACTAAGCTAGCCATGTGGGAGCCGGGTGAGGCGAAAAGCAGGCCTGCCCACAGCCCCTCACTACATATGGTGCCCAACGTGGATAACTGAATCCACAGAAAGCTTGAGAAAGCTTGGGAAAGAATAGAGTAAAGCATGTTTTGTTGGTAGCAGCAATTTCTCAGGTCTGCTCTGTTTGCTAGAGGCAAGCAAGCACTCTCATCTAAGGGAGGCTTCCTGACTCAGCTTCAGCTGCAAAACCTTGCAGCTCTTTTAAAAGGTCCTGTTACAAAACACTTAAATGGTGTTGATGAAAAGCTGAATGCATGCTTTTCAGTTTTCAGCTGTAGCAGGAAAAAATCTGTGCTGTTTTAAAATGCCATCTTTCTGGGCTGTCCTACCAGGGCAAACTCTGACTCTTTTAGGCAGGCAGTCCGACTGAGTGTGGTCTGTGAGCAGAATACTACAGCTTGCTTGCTAGCAAGGACCTTGAAACGCCATAGAGTTGTGGCAGTGAACACAGCTCTGGCTGGTATCTCAGCCATGAGGCTGGAAAGTTAAGAAATGGGCTGGATCTAGTCGTCAAAGTCACGGCTTTAATCCTCTCCTTAAAGACTCATGTGGTCAGAAAAAGAGAGATATACAGTAAAGAGAGATTCAAAGATGAAGAAAACGTCTAAATGTTTTACAGTGTGTTAAAAATATATGCAGTCTAAAAGTTAAAGTTCTTAAAGTAAAAAAAAGAATAAAGAAAGTAGTTGGTTGTGGTGGTACACACCTTTAATCCCAACACTTGGGAGGCAGAGGTAGATTGACCTCTGTGACTTTAGGGTGTGGTGGTACACACCTTTAATCCCAATGCCTGGGAGGCAGAGACAGACAGATCTCTGTGAGTTCAAGGATAGCCTGGTCTACAGAGTTAGTCCAGGACAAAGATATACAGAGAACCTGTCTCTAAAAGTAAAAGTAAAAATAAAAGAAATAGAGGTTAAAATAAAGCTGCATAAAGATGGAAAATACACAGAGAATCTTGATACTGTATGCTATTATCCTCTCTGAATTGTTTGAATGCTGAGGAAGGAGCAACAGCTGCTAAAAGATATTTGTTTATAAATGCTGCTGAACTAATCCAAGATAGATATTTTGAAAATACCTTGACTTCAGAATTTGGGTCTAAGAATATGATGCTTTGGAAAGGAGGTCCTTCTTTTGTTTTCACAGAGGATGAGACCCTGTGGATTGCTTCTATCCCAATATGGTATGATAGACCACGTCCTCCTGAAAGGTTGCTGTGAACACCCTCAAGAAATTACTTCACTCAATTGCCAACTGAGATGAACCTGGCAGACAGGTTTTACCATGAAAGACCTGATTAACAGCGCCCCTATACAGCAGGAAGAAGTTTGGAGAGAAATAACTACGTCCATATTCCCAAATATTGTTTATAAATGTTCTTTTACATTTAAAGGGGGATATGATATAGATATGAATAATTTCATTGGTATGGATTTTAAGGTCAATTTTGTTATATGTATATATATTTCTGATCTTGATTGATGTATTGTGATTGTATAGTTCATTTAAAATGCAATGTATAACTAAAAATATAGGTTGTTAATGGATAATCATCGATAGTAGTCAAGCTTGTAGTAATGTTAGTTTGATTTTGTAGATGTGCATAGATATATTTCAGAGAGACATTCTTCATATCTTTCAAAGACTACAGAACATAGCATTTAATGTTTTAATAACTTAGGACAATGAGACATGTCTGCTCCTGGCAGCACCAATCTACTTCAAAAGGAAGATGGGCATCGAAGAGGCTCCTTATGGAGTTGGTTAGCCATTTGGGCAAGAAACTGCTCTTCCCTGGACTGTTGTATAAACTAGACACAGAGAACCCGCAGAGAGAGGACTGCTGAACTTGCCTAAAGGTGAGATGATCTTTCGAGGTTCTTGATTCATGACAGAGTCTGCGAGACATTCTGCAGGACATAGCAGATAGTGACTGAACTGCCTTTGAAATTTCCTGCTTCATGGAAATGTCTCTGGATATTATGGGCCTGAAGGCCTAAGATGGGTGCCCCAATGATACAGAGGAACTTTGGGTGACTGTCCAGGCAGCAAGATGTCTCTGTCATTTCTAGAGTTTTGGAAGTTGCTTACTTCTTGTTTACTTAGGTAATATTATATCCTTCTGGAGTCTTTGATGGAGTTGAAGAATGGATAGTCATAGTTATAGTTTTCCATTATTTTGATAAAGATATAGTTATAAATATTGTGACTGTAATTCTTGCTTGATAACTGTTTTGTTATATGCAATTTACTTTGTTAAAATGAAAGCCTTTCTTTTTTATTTAAACAGAAAATGGGGAAATGATGGAGGAGGGTTATCTGTCTATTGTGTTATTTTCATTGGTCAATAAAGAGACTGCCTTGGCCCCTTGATAGGACAGAAAATTAGGTAGGTGGAGTAAACAGAACAGAATGCTGGGAAGAGGTCTATGAGGCAGATGCCATGGAGCCAGCCACCAGGTCAGACATGCTGAATCTTTTCCGGTAAGCCACCACCTCGTGGTGCTACACAGATTATTAGAAATAGGTTAATATCAAGATATGAGAGTTAGTCAGTAACTAACTCTCTAGAGATAATGGGCCAGGCAGTGCTTAAATGAATACAATTTGTGTGTTGTTATTTCTGGGACTAAGCTAGCCATGTGGGAGCCGGGTGAGGCGAAAAGCAGGCCTGCCTGCAGCCCCTCACTACATAGCACCTTTCATGAAGGACGCTTAAAGGAACCTGCAAGCATTATTCATTTACCTTCATAATTTTCTTATTGAATTAACATGATAGTCTACCAAATAAAAGTTAAAAGCAATAAAACCACCATATTTTATATGACAGTTTCAAACATACCCAATTTCCATTTTCTTGACTTATAAGAAATTATTCAGCTTCATGTTAGTTTCAAGTTCCAGGAGATTCAAAGTCTAAATAAAAAAGAATAATTCAGAGTCAGGTTGCATTTGTTTTCTCCATGACAAATGTCTAACTCAGAGCTTTAATTATGAAAAAGGAGGAGAGACCCTTGGTGCACTTTTTACCTTCCCAGGCTTCTGTGTGCTTCCCATTTTCCAGAAGCCTCACTAAGTCTTACTGGGGTTTGAGCACAGGCAGGAAAGCTATGTTGGTGCAAACAGAGGAGGATTTCAAGGACTGATTGCTGATTTTACAGACTCACCATCTGCTTTTTGATCCTTATTTTGCAGAACTGACCCTTGCTTAGGTCATATGCTTATGCCTGTTGGAGATGGGGGATTTCTTTCCTTACCTTCTAATTCATGTAGAGTGATTGCATACAGCCCAACTTCTCAGTCACCTAAGTTCACTACTGGGATTGAGGGCCCAGTTACCTCCATTAGTGTCTTCTTCAAGTAGACCTAGCAAATTCTATTTTCTTAAATTAACATCAAAGCAGACAATCCCCAAATCTAATTCAAATATTATGTTTATAGCTAACTGTAACATTTCCTAAGAAAGTAGGGATTTTCCCCAGAAATTAGAAGCTTACATCACTGGGTCACTCTTCAGTGTGGTTTGGTTTGTTTGTTGAGACACTTTCTGACCTCGTCTGATAGTAAACTAGATAGTAAGTTTAATCTCAACTCTGAGGTTGTTTTATCATTACATTTTCATGAAACTCCAGGTTCTTATAAATGCTAAGGAAAATGTTAATATGAATGTCTTAGGTTAGGTTTCTTTGAGGAAGCACCATAGGCTGGTTGGCTTAAATTATGGAAGTTTATTTCTCCTAGGCTAGATACCCAATGAGGATGCCAGTACAGTTGGGTTCTGGAGAGGACTGTCTTCTGGTGACAAACTGCTGCCTTCTCAATTTATCCTCACAGGGCAGAAAGAGGTCAAAAACCCCTCTGAACTTTCTTTTATGAGGGTATTATACCCACTTATGAAACCTCTATCTTCATGATTTCATCACCTCCCCAAAGTCCACTTCCTAATACCATCCCATTGGAGGTTAAGATTTCAACATATGACTTTTGAAGGGACACAAACACTCAGTTCATTATAATGAAAATAAAGTAAAATTATAACTTAAGTTTGATTTTCATGGTTTCAGTTAGCGGCACTCAACCTTGGAAAGTGGAAGATTCCAGATATAAAGACTCATAAGTCTTGATTTGTGTGCCTTTCTGAAGGAGTGCACTGAAATATTACACCATCCTCCTCCATCTTGTTTGATTCATGAATCTTGCCTCTGTTCTATGTATCTATTCTCTATGCACTACCTACCATCAATGGCTTAGTAGCCATATTGATTATTCTATCAATTGTGGTATTGTAGTATTTGGGTTCTCATAAACAATTTTTTTTACTTTATAACAGCTCCTTAGTGATTATGGCAATTCAAACATACCAAATAGAAACTGAAAAGTACTTCTATTTAGTGGATGCTAAGAGTTATTGACTCACTAAGGAAAAATAAAATCTGATGCTGAGATTGCAAAGGGAAGAATTGATCTTCTGTCCTGGAAATTGTAATGGAGACAAAGAAATATGTGTTAATTTTGGTCCCACCTCTGTCTGCAGCATTATGGCCACAGTACATAGAAATGTTTAGTTAAGATAGAAAAAAATGTTATATTATAGGGTTTTGCACCACCCACAATTTCAAATACCCACATGGATCTTGTATTTTCTGCCAAGAAGAGGAAAGTACTACATCTTATGCCAAAATAATTGATTTAATGGAGAGTTATAGAAAGGTACTACCTACCACTTGGCATGATTTAAAGAAAAAAGAATATGGATTTTTTTAGTTTTAAATGTTTTTATTAAAACACATTAAAGCCATATAAAAGTAGGCTACTCAACACATATCCTTTATCACAACAGTAACAGTGATTAAAATTGGATTTGGTAGTTCTGTTCTCTCAAAATATAATATGACTTCCTGCTTTAGCTAAAGCTTCAACTTGCTCCATTTCCAAAGAAAATCAACATGCTAAAGTTAGTGTGCATCTTTCACATATGTGTTGAAAGGTGCTGAAAATTTACTGATGGACTCTTCTAGTCTCAAAAGTAAAAATGTATTTCAACCTTTTTCACAATTAGTGTTGCAATAAACATATATATATATATATATATATATATATATATATATATATATATATATATATATATATTAACCTGGGCACACATAGGTGAATTTGGACCTAATGATTTTGAACTGTTGGATGGAACCATAATTAACTTTGTATGTACGGTTAACCTGCCTCCCAAGTTACCCACCTAAAGCTCTTTCTAGATACAAAATTTATCACCACTTAATGTTATCAGCCATTTATATAGTCAATTTTTCCTATATTATATTTGCTGGTTGCAGACTATTTCATGGCAAAATGATATGAATATTTTACTTGCTCTTTTCTGATGACAACAGAAGTTGAGCTTAGAGCTCATCTTGTAAGCTGTCCACTTGGATATTGTCCTCTGTAGATTGCATCATCAAACATTTCACCAATTGTTTTACTTGGTTTATTATTGCTTTCTAATTGATACATTGATATCTTGTTGGTATTACCAATGTTTTTCAGTTATAAATGCTATAAAATAGTCTTCCATCCGATTTCTTGATTTTGCGCTTAAGCATTGTTTCTTATTTAAAATGTTTATTTATTATTGTGGGGTCAGGAATGTATGTATGCAATATATATATATTGCACTTGATTTATGGAAATCAGAGGATAATTTTGGAGGAGTAAGTTCTCTCCTTTCATCTGGCATCTGGGGATTGAATAGCAACCACCTTTACTATATGTATTTGTCACTTTTATATTGCTATGAAGAGATACTATAACCAAGGTAACTTGCACAAGAAAGCATTTAATTGGGCTTAAGGTTTCAGAGGGTTCATGGCAAAGCAAAAGCAAGGTAGCAAGAACAGCTGAGAGTTCAGAGCTTGAGGCACAGTCAAGATGCAGAGAGCATACAAGGAATAGTGTGAGTCTTTTGAAACAATCAAAAATGACCCCCAGTTATACATCTTCTCCAATAAAGCCACACCTTCTAATAAAACCCAAACCGTTTTACGAACTGTGGACAAGGTGTTCAAACATTTGAGCTTATGGGAACCATTTTCACTCAAACTACCACATCTACGTTGTCTTGCCAGGCCTCAACATCTCTTTTTTTTTCTTATCTTTTTGTTAAAGCATATATGTTTAGTGTGTGTGTGTGTGTGTGTGTGTGTGTGTGTGTGTGTGTGTGTGTGCACATATGTGTAGAAGTTAGAGAACACTTTGTCAGTTCAGGAATGCTGTCTGCCTCCTTGGAGACAGGGTCTCTCATTGGCTCAGAGCTCACCATTAAGACTTGACTGGTTGGCTAGCAAACTCCAAGAATCCTCCTGCCTCTGCTTCCCCATCCCTGGGATTACAAATGCACCACTAAAAGGGTTTAAAGCTTTGTTTAATTGAGGATTTCAAATGTACATCAAAGTGGAAAAGAACACTTTGCCTGACAGGGACCCTATGCACTATTACTAACTTTAAGAATTGTCATGATAAATCTTGGTTGATTTTTACCCAACCTATTCCTCAGTCTTACTCTTACTGATTTTTCTTCTTGATTCTTCAAATACTTTGAAGTAAAATCCATAGATCATGCCAATTCTTTCATAAGTATTTCAATATGTATATTTAAACATACTATAAGGTTTGATTAGGCACTTTTATGTCATTTTCATGCAGAAGTCTAAAAGTTTTTTAATATGGAGCATTCCAAAATATTTCAAAGCTTGATTTTTCACATTTAGGTCTTTAATAATCTAAAATTAATTTTTATATACACTGAGATTTAATTATAATGTTCAAAATTTTCTATGTCTAGTATACCAATCTAGCATCATTTTTAAATAGTTTTTCTTTTTCTACATTTATTTATAATGCCATTTCGTTTTTTTATTTTTAGGGGAACTGGGTCTCAGGACATAGCTCTGACTGTCCTGGAACTCACTATATAGACCCGGGCAGTCTTGAACTCACAGAGATCCTCGTGCTCCTGAGTTTTGGAATTAAAGGCATATGCCACCATACTTGGCTACAATGCCACTTTGGTAAAAATACAAAAATTTAATAATATGTGAACCTGTTTTCAATTTACCTATTTTATTCTTATAGTCTATGAACATACGTGCATATATATTTAAGATTAAAGTGTGTGTGTGTGTGTTTGTATCTGTGAGAATAGAGTGTATGACATGTATGTCCAGAGGCTAGAAGATGGCATCAAATCCAACAGGGCTGGAGTTAAAGTCAGTTATGGGCAGCCCCACGTGGGTGCTGGCAAATGAACTCAGTTCCTCTGGAAGATAAGGAAGTACTTTTAACTGCTGAGCCATCTCTCTGGAATTTTGCTAAAGAACGATATTTTTAATTACTACAGCTTTATATACAGCCTTTAATATCTGAAAGAAAAATATTCATTGTCTTTCTTCAAAATGTTTTGGCTCTTCTTGGTCTTCTACCTTCCTTGTGAATTTAAATATGATAGTGTCAAGTTCCCTTAAAGTTCTGGGGAAATTACATTGAATTTATAGATCAATTTCAGGAGATTTTATAGCTTTATGATGTTGAGAATTCCTACCTACAAATATGGCATATATTACCACTTGCTTGTCATTTTTATATCTTTTAATAAAATTGTATAATTTTCCTTATGAATGTCCTATACATTTTTGTTAGATTTATTGCAACAAATCTGAGCTTCTATTGTTATCTTAAATACTACCATTTTTAACGTTGAACTTTATGACATTTTTTATTGCTGTTATAGAGGAAGAAAACTGGTTTTCTGTTTGAATTTTGCATCCAACAATTTGATTGAAAACTCTCTTTCCTTCTGGTAGTTTGATAATTACAGAAAGATAAGCACATCATATGCAAATGTAAAATAAACAGGTCTCTTGTCTAGCTATTTTTTTCTTCTTATTTCACTGATAAGGACCAGTGATACATTAAAATAGTGGTCATTGGATTCTTTCTTATTCTTCAGTTTAAAGGCAGTATCTGTAACTGAAGTCGAACACTTCAAAGGTGGGAGTGGATAAAAAATATTATAGGTTTCCTTCCTTTCTTCCCAAAGCTCTCAGTACTTGAAAGCTATCCAGTTTAGGAGTATATAATCTCGATTTTTAAAAATTTAAGCACACACTTTAAAAAGTGAGTAATTTTGAACTAAAGTTCTCAAAACCTTTGCTAAACAATTGAATAGCTCAGGGAGAAGGAGGTTTTTTTTTTTTAAAAAAAACAAATGAACAAGCCTACTTAAATGAGTGTGTTACCAGTCATTAGTAACCTTTGGCATTTCATTTGAACTTACATATGTTTGCCAGTGGGACTGCATTAATATTTGAACATCACATTAGACAAATGTGGATGCAATGCGCTGTGGGGAAAAAGCAGAACTGTCTTTGACTGTGTCTCAGTAAATCAGGAATGCTGAAGAGTCCAGATATATTTGTATCCTTCTTCAGTTACAGCACACAAATGAAACTCATTGTTGTGAGAAACAAAGATCTCTGCAGACCCCAAATTGATCCCTTCAATTCCTTTCTTTGAATTTGAATGGCCCACCCATCATTGTTTCTGTAACATTCACCACTGAAAATAACAGGGTATTATTCAGATGTCAGAACCAGTATACTTTAATTCATACCAGAAAGTAACAGGTGTTATGAACATGAGAATTCTCTCATGATAGTAAAAAAAAAAAATCCATCAGTGACCCAAATATCTATCACCAAGTAAATCACGGCCTACACATGCAATGAACTGGTACACACAGTGAAATGGTATATCATAAATGAATGCCAAAAACACTGTTTTAAGGGAAGAATTCAGATGTAAAAGGTTGTCTGTTGCCTGCTCTATTTAAACAAAATTCTAGAAAAGGAGGATCTAATCAATAATAGAAACACATCAGTGATTGCCAAGTGTCAGGGGAGGATTAATTGTAAAGAGGCATGAGAGAAAATGCTCATGTTAATTGTGATTTGGTTACATAAGCTAACATGTCCACTTTCATCAAACTTGGTATTGGAGTTAGCACATTTGATTGTATGAAAATCAATTCCCAATAAAGTGCATTTAAAACAAAACAAAACAAAAGGTGGGAGTGGGATGCAAGTCAAATAATCCCAAACTAACTCCAAAGGATTCCAAGATTATTTTTTATTGAAAGGGGAAAAAAATCACAGGACCGGAATGGGGATCCAACCTCAAGGTGTGGAGTGCAGGAACAAGAGAACGAGTGCTGGGTAGGCCAGTAGTTTTTCTTTGGATGCCCAAAATTCAGGCCCCAGCCTGGTCCAGCTTCTTAAAGGTCATTGGCTGAAGGAGATTCCCCAACATGTAATGTTGTTTTCCAACAGTCATGTTTCAAGCAGAGAAGCAAGATCACTAGGACAGAGATATTTGTTACAGGAATTGAGCTTCATAAACTTGTAAGAACTAGGTAAGTTTCTATTAGGGTTCATGCTGGAGATTAAAGTCTATAGAACAGACAGTTGTAGTGATATTTCTTTTATATTTTAATAAGTAAAGCTTGCCTGAAGATCAGGGAGTAAAACAACCACCCTAGTCAGTCTTGCAGACAAGGCAGTGGTGATACATAGCTTTAATTCCAGAATTCATACTAGTTTGCAGAAACCAGGTGACAGTGGTGCACACCTTTAATCCCAGTCCTAGAGAGGAATATAAAATGGGAAGGGAGACAGCTCTCACACACAGTCTCATTCTGAGGATTCCTGGAGGCAGGATTGCCATTTCAGACTGAAGTAAGAGCAGGTGGCTGGCTGCTTTGCTTTTCTGATCTTCAGGTTGAACCCCAATTTATCTCTCTGAGTTTTTATTAGACATGATACAGATAGTGTGAAGGAAGAATGGATGGAACGGGGAGGAATGTCAAGACCAAGCACTCACAAGCCCAAGCTGGAGACTACAAAAACAGACTGAAATTTCTGTTGGTATTGTTACCTCTGTTCTTGATGGCCAAGGATCTTTGTAGTGAATCTCAGTACACGCACCTTTATACAAGCATCAGAAATACCTACGAGGTAAAGAAATGTGACCAGCTGAGGTGCTTTCTGTGGGCTAAGAGAATGCAGAGTGGGTAGTAAAATATTGTAGCTATAAATACCAACTATAACCATGTAACCGAGGATTGCAATAGTTTCTTCTGCATTTTAATGTGAATAAGCTTCTATATGCTAGCCATATAGGCTTGCTTTTTTTCCTCTTAAGTCTTTTAGGTACAAGGTACCTCAGATCCTCATAACTATGACCTTCATTACTGGTGTAACAGTTGTTGGAGACCAGCTTCAACAAGGATACCACTTACCAGGGTAGGGACATGGGGATTAGAAAAATAAGTAAAGTGAAGAAAGACACAAGTGAAAATAATAAACAGAAGCAAAAGATAGCATCAGGAGGACATTCCGGTGACTATTGAAAATCCAGTCATGTTGAATTTCCATTTGCTTAAATACTCTGACCCCAAAATGCAAGAGTAAGATAAAAACTGCTTAACATGATACAAGGAATGAACACACCAGTTGAAAGATTCATTCTTTTTTGTTTTGTTTTTTGTTTTTTTGGGTTTTTTTTTTTTGGTTTGGTTTTGGTTTTTCGAGACAAGGTTTCTCTGTAGCTTTGGAGCCTGTCCTGGAACTCACTCTGTAGACCAGATGGCCTCAAACTCACAGAGATCTGCCTGTCTCTGCCTCCAGAGTGCTGGGATTAAAGGCATGCGCCACAACTTCCCGGTTCTCAACTACATTCTTAATTATATATTCTATCACCAAAACAAGACAAATAACCCTTATACCCTAAACCAAAACATTCTGTAGGCAAACCATCCCCTGGGTGGAATCCATTGTTGTCTCGCTAAGGGAATAGGAGCCTAGTTAAATCTTTAGACTTTTGTTCAAGATAGAAACAGATCTACTTCTTAATACCTGAAATACCAGGTCTGGATATTACCTCATCTGTTGTCTGAACTGTTGACAATAACCTTGAAGGAAAAGAAGTAAGTTCCAACTCTCTGACCTTTAGTCAAGGTAGATTGGACTCCCACCTATGGACCCTGTCACATCGTCTCCCCTTTTCTGGTTCTACAGTCTCCCCCATTGTTATTAACTAATCCTTATGTCTGATGAGAAGAGTTCAAGTTGAATTAAATAATGATTCCATCAGTGACCCACTTTTGGATAGCTCATCTATTTTCCATTTTTTTGAATGTAAATTTATGATACTATGTATTTGATTTCTTTGTAGCATCACATACTTAATAGCATCTTCCTAAAGGGGCTTTATCATTCAGGGTTCAACTAAAGTGGAACCACCAGAAATGAGTATATGACTACATTTCAGTTTGTTATAATGTTTTACATTTAGACAATTGTAGAAGTCAATAAAGGAGAATCTGTGATGTGACTGTCTTCACATCTGAGGTTGAAAATTCAAGTCTAAGGGGGCAAGCAATTGGTAAAGAAAGATGGAAGGAGGAGATAACATGAACAAGTTAGAGACTGCAAAAGTCAACTAGAACCTGTGAGGATGGACTGTCATGCATATTAATTCTTGTTGCATTTAGCCTTGTTGAAGCTGTGTTAACAGCTGAATCAGACAAACAAGTTGAACTAGAACTAACGACACATCTGAATTACAAAACAGCTGCTACTTCCCTGTCACCTTTCAAATCTCACATAGGAATCCTTCTTATGGCCCACTCTAAATGGAATATACAAGAAAGGAAAGAAAGACAGCTCTCTATATCTATGAGTTCCTCATCCAGGCACTGCAACTGCCACTTCAACTGATCACAAATCAAAATATAGTTAAGATGGCAAAACTTGTACCTGTACCGAACATGTATAGGTTTTGTTTGTCGTTATTCCATAAACAATACAGTTTAACAACTGATTGTGTAGCATTTACATTGTGTTAGGTATCTGTCTTTGCTCCTCTTCTGCTGCTGTGATAAAATACACTGACAAAAACAACTTGGGGGAGAAAGAGTTTATTTTGGCCTCCAGTTGCAGAAAGATAGATTCCATCACGAATGTGTGAAGGAGACATGGCAACAGTCAGGGAAGGCATGATTTCAGGGGCAGGAAACTGGCTGATCATATTTCATCTCCACTCAGGAAATGGAAAGAGTGAGCATGAAGAGGGCCCTGGTTATCAGACTTCACAACCTGCCACAACTTTGCCCTCCAGCAATGCTCCACCACCTAAAGACTCCATAGTCTTCACAAACAGTGCCACCAGCTGGGAATCACATGTTCAAATGCATTCGAATGTGAAATCTCCCTAAGCGAGGCATTCACATTCAAAACACAACAGTATTTCAATGAATTAAAATATTCAGGAAAATATTCATTAGCTAGATGCAAATGTTGTGCCATTTTTAATAAGGGACTCCAACAGCACCAGATCTTACCAACACCCACGAATTCTGAAGGACAGCTGTACTGGGAGATACATACAACTCAGGCAACTTGACAAATAACAAGCCCATTACTACATGCCTTTCCTATATTATTTTTGTAGTCAATTTATTATGGTATAATTTACAATAAAATGTATCTATTTTAAGTATACAATTTGATGACCTTAACTATTTTGTTCTCTAAGATTCAGATAATTCATTTTCTGACACTATGTATTAGATTTGAGGGTTTAAAATTTTATATAACCGAAACCATACAGAATATACTGTTTTGTGTCTATTTCACTCATTTCCTAATTTTTCTTTTATTTTTCCATTTATTTATTTATTTGGTGTGTGCATATGTGTTTTGTGTGTGTGTGTGTGTGTGTGTGAGAGAGAGAGAGAGAGAGAGAGAATATGGCATGTGTGTGGAGGTCAGAGGACAATTTGGGAAGTTGGTTCTTTCCTTCTGCCATATGGATTAGAATCCAGGTCATCAACTCTGGTACCGAACACCCTTACTCCCTGAATCATCTTACTGGCTATCAGTTTAATCATTTTTAGATTTATTTATGCTGCTATTGCTAGATTCATGTTGTCAAGTTTTGGTGGTAAACACTATTATCCTTGAAACCATCTTGCTGGTCCCTATGTACTGCTTTTCAAAATGTAAACTCTGATGTTAGGATGAAGTGTCTATAAATGTCAATTATGTCCAGTTGGTTGGTGCTATTTAAGTTTTCTGTAACATTACTGACTTTCTGTCTACTTATTCTGCTAATTATTGGTGGAAGAATACTGAGATCATTTTTCCCTAATTGTTTGAAGTCATTAATAGCTGTTCATGTGTCTATTTCTGCTTTCAAGTTCCCTTATGATTTATTTCATATATTTTGAAACTGCTAGCTATTGCATGTGTATTTAGAAATTCTTTTCTTGACTTGTCTCTTTTGCATATGTAATGTCCCTCTTCATCTGTAATAGCATTTTGGGTTGCTTTGTTCTCAGCAGGGTTCTGTTTGTAGTAAATTCTCTCTGGCTTCAGAAAATATCATAATTTGATTTTCATTAAAAGATGGTCAGCTGGTGTGGTAACAGTCCAGTTTGTGCTGCTATAACTGAATGCCAGAGACTAGATAATAAATAAAGAAAAGAAATGCAGGAGCCTGGGGCATGTAAAATCAAAATGTCAGCCTTTGATGAAGGCTTTCTTGCTGCATCCAAACAAAGCAGAGATATCACGTGGTAGAAGGGCAAAGACAGGCTGAGAAAAACAAGATGAGACTTCACAGCCTCATGCTATCTGTAGCCAGCATTAATCCATTCACATGAGTGGCACCCTCCTGACCTGAATATCCCCCACAGGCCTCACCTCCCAACACTCACACATCAGAGATAACCTTTGCAGCACTCACAGTTAGGGACATGGTAAGACCATAACAGTTGGATATTAAAGCCAAGCTAATAGTTTCTGTCTCTCAGCCCTGCAAGGATAACATTTCCTTTTATTTTAGGCCTTTAATGTTGCTGTTGTACTAGCTCTTTTCTATTTATTTGCGGCTGCTTTCTACGGTGCTCTGCCTTTTCTCCCTAATGGATTTTAAGATTTGCTATTTAACTTTGGTATTTCAATACTTTTTGCAATGTAAATATATTTAGGTTTGGATTTCTTTTATCTTTCCTTCTTGGCATGGATATATTTTTTAAAACTGGAATTTATGGCTTTAATCAATACAGAAAAAACTGTCAGCCATTATGTTGGAAAATATTGATTTTCTGTCGTCCTACCATCTCTGTAATCTTTCTAGTGTCTCCCTGGGGAGTTCTTGCCACAGATCTATGCGGCTATCTCATTCTAGCCCTGATATCTCACCAGCTCCTTTTCATATGCTCCATAATTCATATATCCCATTTTTTGATCTTGCTGTGCTGCATTTTAAGTACATTCATCAAATATATTCTCCAGTTCAGTAATTCTCTTCTGTGATGTTAAATGTGATTTAAAACTCCACTGAGTTTTAGATTTCAATATTTATACATTTAATTCCCAAGAGATCAGCTGGGTTCAAAATTTGCTGTGAATTTTTTAAATAGTGACACGTTCTTATGGAAGAAAATGCTCCCTTTGTGTCTTTTCTAATTCTAAGCTCACTTATTTTATCCTTTCCCCTAGGATATCCTAATATGAGAAGAATTTAGAGACTATAAATTTACAGTTTAGGGCCCACTCTTAGGTTTTGTAACTTGGATCCTTCCCTGTGCAGTCTTGCACATCTCAGACTCTGACTGTACTCTTTCAAAGCAATTTTTATTTTGTTTATGTTGTCTACCAAAATCTAAACAGAGTTTCTATGTTAATTTTTTTTTTAATTTTTAAAGGCTAGACAAAGGAAATAGGAAGTAAAGGAAGGAAGGAGGGAGGGAGGGAAGAAAGGAAAACAGTCTTCATTGTCAGCTTGTGCCAGCAGGTGAGTTTGTTCTTTACTACCTATTGCCAATGGCTCTTACTTAAAGGCCTTGGTTTTATTTGCAACTTGACAATTCTAATTTTTTGCCATATGTAATCCAATGTAAAGCTAAATAATCTACACCGAAAAGAGATACAAAAGAACATGTACAGAAATATACTCCAGACTGGGTGGTGGCAGTGTACACCTTTAATCCCAGCACTCAGAAGGCAGAGTAACATTAGAACTTAGCAAGAAAACACAAAACTAACTTAAACTACCCAGGAAATTTTATTTTCACATTTACAAGAACTCCAAAAATTGGTATTTTGGGTCAATTAAATTAGTGGTTCCCCAGTGATATTAGGAACTTTGTTGTCCTTCATTTCCTCTAGTCTTGCTTTCTTATGTTCCAGCTAATATTAGAATCTATCCCAAAATAGGGATTATTTCTGTTTCTACAACCCAATTTTTACATCCATGTGGGGGTTCCATTCCTGACCTAGAGGTGTTGGCTTATGTGCATGCACTTGTGTACTCTCCCCAAATTCTCCCTAAATTGGAATCACGAAACACAAACCATTGCATCACCTGTCTTTTACAAATATTTACACATAGAAAATCTTTTATTTCATTTCATGGCTATATTAAAGTTTTGAAAATCATTAAAACTTGGCCCAACTGTGATGCAGTTTATTCACATCTGTTCACTCATGCAAAAGGAAAGAAATGTCCACCTACAGAAGGTGAAAGGTTAAGAGAATAAACAAGTTGGTGAGTAGGGAAGAAATAAAAGCCAAAATCACTTTTTTCCACTATCAGGGCTGGAATTCTGACATTACTGTTTCAATGTCTTAATTGGCCTTATTTTCACTCACACTTATCATTTTTTCATTCAGTGTGACTTTCAATTAGTAACCCCCAACACTTTTGATGAGTTCTTTCCAGCTGATAGCCTGACTAAACCTGCGTCTGGGAAAGATGTGAGAGATAGCATCTGTGGGGCTGAGGCTGTGTTGGAGTGGCAGCTGCTGCAGCTCTCTTTTCTAGGGAAGTCACATGGGTCAGCCCATGCCATGGAAAAATATACTTTTCTCTGGGTATATACCTTCTGAAAGGAGAGTGATTAATCTAAGCCTATGTTTCCTTTTATTGAAGATCTTATCACTTCTCGGCCTTTTGGTTAAGATCAAATGTAGTATCTGTTCTTATCAGTATAATATCTGGTATGTCCTCTATCCGAGGACAATATATCAAGTGGATTTTGGGAAGTAGGAGTTGGAATAGGAGCTTGCTCCATCCACTCCACACATCGACCTGGTATTTCAGTGTCTCCAGAAACCGTGAAACAAATAAACAAAGACCACTTCATTTCTTTTATTTTTTGCAATACAAGCATCTGTATACAGAATAATGAACCCAAAATGTGATTAATAGTTAATCTTGGAGCTACAGATATGACTCAAAGAGTGTTTGTCAAGCATGAACAAAGCCCTACTTTCAATCTTGTTTACATCAACACCATTTAAACCCAGGTGTGGTGGCACATGTTTCCAGTCCCAGTACCTGGAGGTAGAAGCAGGAGGATCAGATGTTCAAGGTCATCCTGGCCTACAAAGTGAGTTTGAGGCCAGCCTGGGCTACATTAGACAATGATGTCTCATATGTGTGTATACACACACATACACACACATACATACATACAAACATACATACACCTATCTTCTTTTCACACTTCCTATAACTTTTAGCATTACATAACTTTCAGTGTGACTTTTATTTAGTATATAATATATAATGCATATAATGTGCTGAATAAATATTTCATTATGAATGAAATATTATCCAGTCTTTAAGAGCAAGGAAATTTTGGCATATGTTACCACATGGATTATGCTAAATGAAATAAGCCAGTCCCTAAAAGGCAGCTATTGTATGATTGTACTTGTCCGAGGTAACTAGACCATCAAAATTCACAAAGGCAAAGCAGAGTACTGGGTGCTCAAGGCTTAGGGGAACAAGACATAGGGAGCTGTTTAATAGGTACAGAGTTTTAATTTTTTGGATAAGAGTTCTAAAGATCAGTTATGCTACAGCGTCAATTTATTTCTCGAATTTACTATGACTGAATTATGTACTTAAGAATAGTAAAGAGGCTAAGTTGTATGATTTATGCATTTTATCATAATTAAATTATTTTAAAAGATGGAAAGGAAAAAGTTTTAATTGCAATTTTTGATGGCAAATCATGTACATGGACTAAATTAGAAGGTATGAAGGGCAAATAGTGTTTTGACTGTGAGCCTTCTCTGTACCCAAGTCCTCCTATTTGCCTTATAATTGCCCACCCCCTCTTCCCAGAAGCATCAATTGATAATATTTTCTTACATGTCCCTCCGTAGATGTGATTCAAAAGACACATTCTTTTGAATAGCTGCATGGTATTTGTTTGGATTTCATGCATCTGCCATTCCCCCAACAGTGGCCCTTTCATTGTCTCTCATTTAATGTTTCTTTAAAATCTAACCTTGAAATAAATAATATACATTCCACTATGTCTCTGATTATTTCATATAGTTTTTACATAACTAACTCATTTTAACAGACACATTTACAGGATTCAAGATTCAGAAAGCAAAAGAGAATAAACTTTGCAGTGTTCCACTGTTGTTGATGTCTCCCAGGTCATCATGCTCCTGGGTATGTCATTTGCCTGACTTTTTACTATCTGCTCTTTGCATTTTTTTTTCTGCACTACTTACTACTCCAGGAAACTACATTTCCAAGGTTCCTCTGCCTGGTGGCTTCTGGTTAGCTTCAGTGGGGAGTAAGGAGAAAGACTGCTCTCTACTCCTATTGCTGCAGCTTCTTGACTCCATTTCCTACTAGACATCTCTACTCTATTCCAACTCTTTTTGGGCACCAATCCTGGATTCTACTACTGCTGCTGCTGGTTCAGTATTATTAGGTAAGCATATATTCTAGTCTGCTTCCTGTTGCTGTGATAAACACCATAACCAAAAACAACATGAGGAGGAAAAGGGTTTATTTGGCTTTAGATGACTGGAGCATTGAGAGAAATCAGGACAGGAAGTCAAGCCAGAGCAGAGGCAAGAACCATGGAGGAAAGCTGTTTACTGGCTTGTTGTTGAGTTCACATTCAGCTAGCTGCCTTTATTATACACCCCACTCTCCCAGTGGTGGCACTGCTCACAGTGGTTTGGGCATTCCTTCATCAATTAGCAATCAAGAAAATGCTCTACCACCATGCCCACAGGTCAATCTGGTGGTGGCAATTCCACAACTGAGGTTCCTTCTTCCTAGGTGTGTCAAGCTGACAATCGAAAATAGCCTTCACAGCAAAGTTTAAGAATTTCATCATGTTGTCTTGATCATGAATTGGCATGGTGATTATCCAAATAGGATGAACAATTTGTTTACTGAATGTCTTTTTTTAAATCTCTGATGTCACAAGACTGATGCAATTCTGTCTCCTGGGAAGAATGTGAGGTGTGCCTGAAGATTACACTAGCACAGGCTTGCTAGGCTTAAGGGCACAAACTGGCTTGCCTTTAATCAGCAATAATGGAGATATGTGCCTTCAATTCTCATTATTGAAAGTTTTTTCAAGAAGCTGCATGGAATGGCCCAAGAGCCACCTATTACTGCTTGTTAAAATGTGAACCCTGGGGTCAAAGAAATGTTAAGAATTAAAGTAAGTATGAGAAAGAGTACCGTGGCTGATTGCTATTCCCAGTGCCACAGCTGGCAAACTTCCTGCAAGGAGCCAAGTAGAGCACAGTGTGGGTGTTAAGGGCTATGCTGTCTTTGGTGACATGACTCACTTCTGATGTTTTAATACTGAGGCATCCACAGACCATGTTTAAAAGAATGAGCATGACTGTGTTTTAGTCTGACTTTCTCAGCAAAAGGGCAGTTGGCAGGAGCTTCCCAGGTCATACTTTACCCACCCACATCCCAGAGTAAAAATCAGAGTCCTCACAAGGCACAGTCACTTCAAACCATAGAGTGTTCCCCGTCTGTGACATCTGAAATAAATCATAGGTTAACAGGTCATTTGGATATTGGACTTTAGATGTAGACTGGCTATTATTAACTATATGACCTTGGACAATAGTTTCTTCATGGAAAAGCTGAATAATAGATGTTATTTCTGCATGTAGTAATAGTGAACACAATATATTAATAGATGTGCTGGATACAATTTGGCAGCCTTTGCTCAGAGTATTTCCTGCTGCCAATGTAGTCTTCTGCATTCATTACTTTTCTCTCTGTGTAAAAGGAGCGGCAGGCTGTGTCCCCGCCGCCTGGCTCATGGCTAGCTTTATCCGGAATAATTACACGGAAACTGTATTCATTTAGACACTGCCTGGCCCATTATCTGTAGTATCTTATTAGCTAATTCTCACATCTTGCTTTAACCCATATTTAGTAATCTATGTAGCACCATGAGGTGGTGGCTTACCAGGAAAGATACTAACCTGCGTCTGTCTCGGAGAGGAGAGTCATGGCGACTGCCTCCCTGCCTTCTTCCTCCCAACATTCTGTTCTGTTTACTCTGCCTATCTAATTTTCTGTCCTATCAAGGGACCAAGGCAGTTTCTTTATTAACCAATGAAAGTAACACATAGACAGATGACCCTCCTCCATCATTTCCCCTTTTTCTGTTTAAACAAAAAGGAAAGGCTTTAACTTTAACATAGGAAAATTACATATAACAAAACAGTTATCAAACAAGAATTACAGCTACAATATTTATATCTATTTTATCTTTTATCATAACTAAGGAAAACTATAACTATAACTAACTATTCTTCAGCTCTATCAAAAACTCCAGAAGGATATAATATTACCTAAGTAAACAAGAAGTAAACAACTTCCAAAACTCTAGAAATGACAAAGACATCTTGCTGCCTGTACAGTCACCCAAAGTATTTTTTTTGTACCATTGGGGCATCTATCTTCAGCCTTCAGGCCCATAGTATCCAGCAGACTTTTCCTTGAACCAGGAAAATTCAAAGACATTTCAGTCACTTTTTGCTGTGTCCTGCAGAATGTCTCGTAGACTCTTTCATAAATCAGGAACCCCGAAGGTTCATCTCACCTTTAGGCAAGTTTAACAGTCCCCTCTCTGCAGGCTCTCTGTGTCCAGTTTATGCAACAGTCCATGCAAGAGCAGTTTCTTGCCCAAATGTCTAACCAACTCCATAAGGAGCCTCTTTGATGTCCATCTTCCTCTTGAAATAGATTGGTGCTGCCAGGAGCAGACATGTCTCATTTTCATGAAAAACCCTAAGTTATTAAAACATTAAATGCCATATTCCGTAGGCTTTGAAAGATATGAAGAATGCCTATCTGAAATAGATCTATGTACATCTAGAAAGTCTAACTAACATGACTACAAGTTTGACTATTATCGATGATTATACATTAACAGCCTATATTTCCTAATTATACATTATGTTTTTAAATGAACTACACAATCACAATATCTTAATCAAGATCAGAAATACATATACATATAACAAAATTGACCTTAAAATCCATACCAATGCAAATTATTCATATCTATATCATATCCCCTTTTAAATGTAAAAGAACATTTATAAACAATATTTGGGAATATGGGCGGTAGTTATTTCTCTCCAAACTTCTTCCTGTTGTATGGGGGCGCTGTTAATCAGGTCTTCTGTGGTGTAACCTATGTGCCAGGTTCATCTCAGTCGGCAGTTGAGTGAAGCAATTTTTGAGGGTTTTCACAGCAACCTTTCAGGAGAATGTGGTCTATCATACCATATTGGGATAGAAACAATCTACAGGGTCTCATCCTCTGTGAAAACAAAAGAAGAATCTCTTTTCCAAAGTATCATATCCCTAGATACAAATTCTGAAGTCATAATACCCTTATATCCATTCTGGTTTAGCTTGGCAGCCCATATAATGAAATGTCTCTCTGTACTTAGCTCCTTCACAGTCAAAAATTTTAAAGAAAACACAATGTACATAATCCAGACTCTCTGTGAATTTTCCATTTTTACGTGGCTTATTTTTATTTATTTCTTTTAATCTATAACTATCTGTACTCTGTCTCTTTAAAGACTTTACCCTTTTTCTTTAAGGTATTAACTTTATTCTCTATATTCTTTTTCTTTTCTCTCCCAAGCCTACATACAGTCATCTAACACTGTGACCCATTCAGAGGTCTTTTATGTCTGAATCTGTCCTATTGTGAATCTGTAATTCTTTACTGTCCAGGAGCAGTTCTTAAAATGTTAAGCACTTCTTAAAAACTTTAGTTGCACCATGTAGAGGTAATACAGTACCACCTGTTTACTGCCAGTCTTAACCTTAATTGCGCTGTTATTAGGATAATTATGATAGTTCCTGCCTGAGACCAGCATAGTTCAGCATGGCAGAGCTGAGCCACTTCTGCCTCAGAGCCATTTGGTGCCCCTGAGCTCCGCACAGTTCCAGGCACACAGCAGTCCACATTGCCATCAAGCAAGCCGTAGCACTTTACTCCAAATGCTCCATTCAAAAGGTCTGTCTTTTGCAGGGGCCAGACAGAGATTGAGATGGCGGCACAGCCCAGGAAGTGGCGTTTTAAAACCTCAACTTTTTTTTTTTTTTTTTTAGAAGTTATGGATCTCCTTTATGACAAACATACACACAGGATGCAGGTTAACCCTTGATTTCATCTTTCTAAGCTCATCTTATTTTCTTTTTTTTTCTTTTTTTTTGAAAGTAATTTTATTAAATTATAAAAAGTTTCCATTTACGCCCCTCTTCCCAACGCCCTCCCACTCCCCCCCTCCCTCTCCTCCTCCCTCTTTGTCCCTAAGGGCAGTCAGGGTATCCTGCCCTGTGGGAAGTTCAAGTTCCTCCCCCCTCCCTCCAGGTCCAGGAAGGTGAGTATCCAAACAGACTGGATCCCAAAAATCCAGTATATGCAGAGGAAACTAGTCCCAGTGTCATTGTCAATGGCTTCTCAGAAAGACTCTAGGCCAGCCACACTCAGAGAATCCGGCCACATTCAGAGAATCTGGTTGGATCACATGCTCGTTCAGTCGCAGTCCAACTGCCCATGGTAAACTCTCATTAGATCCGACCGCTTGTATCAGTGGGTGATAGCATCCCTCGCAGTCCTTCGTCATTTTCTTCCTCCTTCTGCTCCTCATTTGGATCTTGGGGGGCTCAGTCCGGTGCTCCAATGTGGGTCTCCGTCTGTATCGCCATCCAACGCCAGATGAAGGATCTATGGTGATAAGCAAAACATTCATCAGTATGGTTATGAGCCAAGGCCGGTTCAGGCACCCTCTCCTCTGTCCAGAGAACAATCTGGGGATCTCTCCTTGGACCTGGGATCCCATATATAATCAAGTCTCCTGTAAACTCTAAAATGACTCCCTTAGTTGAAATATATTCTTCCCTGATCCCATATTCATCCTTCCTCCCTTCCCCCCATCCCGGTCAACCGAGCTTTCTCCATTCCTCCCCTACTCCCTTCTCTCTAACCCTCTCCCCTTCCAACAACCCTCCCACCCCCCCATGCACCCAAGGTTACCTGGGACTCTTGACTATTTCCTATCTCCTGGCGGATAGCTAAATAATCTTCATCAGGTTCGTCTTCTTATTTAGCTTCTCTAGGATCTCGAATAATAGGCTCAAAGACCTTTAAATTATGGTTAGAATCCACTTATGAGTGAATACATACCGTGTTCCTCTTTTTGGGTCTGGCTTACCTCACTCAGTAAAGCGTTTTCTATGTCCATCCATTTGCATGCAAAATTCAAGATGTCATTATTTTTTACCGCTGAGTAAAACTCTAATGTGTATATGTTCCACACCTTTTTTAACCATTCTTCTATTGAGGGGCACCTAGGCTGTTTCCAGGTTCTGGCTATTACAAAAAGTGCTGCTATGAACATAGTTGAACAAACGCTTTTGTAGTATGTTCGGGAATCTCTAGGGTATATTCCCAAGAGAGGAATTGCTGGGTCCTGAGGGAGGTTGACTCCCAGTTTCCTGAGAAACCGCCACACTGATTTCCACAGTGGCTGCACAAGTTTGCATTCCCACCAACAATGGATGAGTGTTCCCCTCATTCCACATCCTCTCCAGCATAGGCTATCATTGGTGTTTTTAACTTTAGCAATTGTGACAGGTGTGAGATGGTATCTCAAAGTGGTTTTGATTTGCATTTCCCTGATTGCTTAGGAGGTTGAGCATGACCTTAATTGCCTTCTGGCCATTCAAAGTTCATCTGTTGTGAATTCTCTGTTCAGATCAGTACCCCATTTTTTAATTGGGTTAATTAGAGTTTTAGTGTCTAGTTTCTTGAGTTCTTTGTATATTCTGGAGATCAGACCTTTGTCTGATGAGGGGTTGGTGAAGATCTTCTCCCAGTCAGAAGGCAGCCTTTTTGTCTTACTGACAGTGTCCTTTGCTTTACAGAAGCTTCTCAGTTTCAGCAGGTCCCATTTATTCATTGTTTCTCTTATTGTCTGTGCTACTGGGGTCCTACTTAGGAAGTGGCCTCCTGTGCCTATATCTTGTAGACTACTTCCCACTTTCTCTTCTATCAGGTTCAAAGTGGACAGATTGATGTTGATGTCTTTAATCCATTTGGACCTGAGTTTTGTGCATGGTGATAGATATGGATCTATTTTCATTCTTCTACAGGTTGACATCCAGTTATGCCAGCACCATTTGTTAAAGACGCTTTCCTTCTTCCATTGTATACCTTTAGCTCCCTTGTCAAAAATTAGGTGTTCATAGGTTTGAGGGTTAGTATCTGGGTCTTCTATTCGATTCCATAGGTCGACTTCTCTGTTCTTATGCCAATACCAAGCTGTTTTCAATACTGTAGCTCTGTAATAGAGTTTGAAGTCAGGGATAGTAATGCCTCCAGAAGTTCCTTTATTGTATAAGATTGTTTTGGCTATCCTGGGTTTTTTGTTTTTCCATATAAACTTGATTATTGTTCTCTCAAGGTCTGTGAAGAAGTTTGATGGGATTTTGATGGGGATTGCATTGAATCTATAGATTGCTTTTGGTAGAATTGCCATTTTTACTATGTTGATTCTCCCAATCAAAGAGCAGGGGAGGTCTTTCCATTTTCTGGTATCCTCCTCAATTTCTCTTTTCAAAGGCTTAAAGTTCTTGTCAAATAGGTCTTTCACATCCTTGGTTAGAGTAACCCCAAGGTATTTTATGCTGTTTGTGGCTATCGTGAAAGGTGATGTTTCTCTGATTTCCCTCTCCGTTTCTTTATCCTTTGTGTATAGGAGTGCCACTGATTTTTTGGAGTTGATTTTGTACCCTGCCACGTTACTAAAGGTGTTTATCAGCTGTAGGAGTTCTTTGGTAGAGTTTTTGGGGTCGCTTATGTACACTATCATATCGTCAGCAAATAACGAAAGTTTAACTTCATCCTTTCCAATTCGAATCCCCTTGATCCCCTTATGTTGTCTTATTGCTATTGCTAGAACTTCAAGCACTATATTGAAGAGGTATGGAGAGAGTGGACAGCCTTGTCGTGTTCCTGATTTTAGTGGAAAGGCTTTGAGTTTCTCTCCATTCAATTTGATGTTAGCTGTCGGCTTGCTGTATATTGCTTTTATTATATTTAGGTATGATCCTTGTATCCCCAGTCTCTCCAACACCTTTATCATAAATGGCTGTTGAATTTTGTCAAATGCTTTTTCAGCATCCAATGAAATGATCATATGGTTTTTTCTTTCAGTTTATTTATATGATGGATTACATTGATAGATTTGCGTATGTTGAACCAGCCCTGCATCTCTGGGATGAAGCCTACTTGATCATAATGGATAATTTTTCTAATGTGTTCTTGGATTCGGTTTGCCAGTATTTTATTGAGAATTTTCGCATCGATGTTCATGAGTGAGATTGGCCTGTAATTCTCTTTCTTGGTTGTGTCTTTGTGTGGTTTTGGTATTAGGGTGACTGTAGCTTCATAAAAGGAGCTTGGCAGTGACTTTTCTTTTTCTATATTGTGGAATACATTAAGGAGTATAGGTATTAGCTCTTCCTGGAAGTTCTGGTAGAATTCTGCATTGAAACCATCTGGTCCTGGGTTTTTTTGGTAGGGAGATTTTTGATAACAGCTTCTAGTTCTTCACGAGTTAGATATTAGAATGGCCACACCCGCTTGTTTCTTAGGTCCATTTGCTTGGAAAACCTTTTCCCAACCCTTTACTCTGAGTAGGTGTCTGTCTTTGTGGTTGAGGTGTGTTTCTTGTAGACAGCAGAATGTTGGATCCTGTTTTCGTATCCAGTCTCTAAGTCTGTGCCTCTTTATAGGTGAGTTGAGACCATTGATATTAAGTGATATTAATGACCAGTGATCGATGACTCTGGTCATTTTTTTGGGTAGTAGAGTGTATGTGTTTTCCTTCTTTGAGTTGTGCTTGTGACGGGTCGCTAGATGTCTGAGTTAATGTAGGCAGTGTTTGGAATGTTGGATTCCTTGGGTTGTGATTTTCCTTCTAGTATTCTCTGTAAGGCTGGATTAGTAGCTACGTATTGTTTAAATTTGTTTTTATCTTGGAATATTTTGTTTTCTCCGTTGGTAGTGAACAATAGCTTGGCTGGGTGAAGTAGTCTGGGCTTGCATCCATTGTCTCTTAGTTTCTGCAGTACCTCTATCCAGGACCTTCTGGCTTTCATGGTTTCCATCGAGAAGTCTGGTGTAAGTCTCATAGGTTTACCTTTATAAGTTACTTGACCTTTTTCTTTTGCAGCTCTCAATATCCTTTCTTTAGTCTGAATGCTTTGTGTTTTGATTATTATATGACGAGGGGATGTTTTTTTCTGGTCCAGTCTATTCGGTGTTCTGTATGCTTCTTGAACCTTCATAGGAATATCGTTCTTTAGGATGGGAAAGTTTTCTTCTATAATTTTGTTGAGTATATTTTCTGGACCTTTGAAATGCAATTCTTCTCCTTATTCTACTCCTATTATTCTTAGATTTGGTTTTTTTATTGTGTCCCACAGTTCCTGAATGTTTTGTGATGAGAATTTGTTGGATTTGCTGTTTTCTTTGGTCAGAGTGTTTAATTTCTCTATGGTGTCCTCAGAGTCTGAGATTCTTTCTTCTATCTCTTGTATTCTATTGGTTAAGCTTGTTTCTGAAGTCTCTGTTCGTTTACCTAGATTTTCCATAGCCAGCCGGCCCTCGGTTTGTGATTTCTTCATTGACTCCATTTCAGTTTTCAAATCTTGAACTGTTTCTATTACCTGTTTGATTGTTTTTTCTTGGTTTCCCAGAATTTCATTTACGGATTTACTCATTTCTTCAAACTTTTTCGTATATTTCTCTTCCAATTCTTTACTCATTTCCTCATTTTTTTTGTTATACTTATCTTCCATTTCTTTACGGCAGATTTTCACCTCCTGTTTAAGTTCCTCTATTATTTTCATAAAGAAGCACTTAGAGTCGATTTCTTCTATTTCTTCTGGAGTAGGGTGTTCAATTCTTCTAGTTTCGAGCTCCCTGGATTCTGGCGATGTCATGTTGCCTTTCAGGTTGTTGGAGGAATTCTTGCATTGGCGCCTGCCCATCTCCTCCACTCTGGATGAAACTCCTCAGCACTTTCTGGATAGAACTCCTTAGCACTCTCTGAATAGAGCTCCTCAGCCCTCTCTGGGAAGAACTCCTCAGCAGTGCAACAGGGCTAGCTGGTCTTCCCAGGACCCGGGAGACAAAGGGCCCGCAGCAGTGGGGGGAGGGGAGGGGTCCCTTGGAACACCGAAGACCCTGCTGCAGAAGCTGGGGGGGGGGCTGTGCTCTCTTCCTGGGCAGGCAGGCTGCCCAGGTGAGCACCCACTCACCTCTCTGGGAAGAAGTCCTCAAAACCTCAACTTTTTTCTTGTTGCGGCTGCTGAGTCAGGGAAATTTCTCTACAGTACGTCCTAGCAAACAGCAAAAAGCGGTGCTAAACTCTGTTTTTTTTGTATTTAAAATCAAGCTCTCTTAGGTTTTTAAGTGGATTTAATTGGCCACGTTGGGCGCCACTCTGTAAAAGGAGCAGCAGGCTGCATTCCCGCCAGCCGGCTCCCAGCTAGTTTACACCCGAAATAATTACACGGAAACTATATTCATTTAAACACTGCCTGGCCCATTACCTTCAACTTCTTATTGGCTAACTTTCACATATTGATTCAACCCATTTCTAATAATCTGTATCTCACCACGAGGTCGTGGCTTACCGGGAAAGATTCAGCATGTCTGACCTGGCAGCTTCATGGCGGGCAGCTCTCTGTTTCTGCTTCTTTCTCCCACATTTCAGTTCTGTCTTCCCCACCTACCTATGTTCTGACCTATCAGGCCAGGCAGTTTTCTTTATTAATTAACCAGTGAAAGCAACAGATAGATAGAAGACTCTCCTACATCATCTCTGCAATATCAAAATTCCCAAAGAAGACAGTTTAAAGGATGAAGGGTTTACTGTTCCTCACAGTTTAAAGGTAGGAGCTCACCATTCCAGGGAAGGTATGACAGTAAGAGTGACTCCAGCTATGGTGGCAGGAGGATGAGGTAGCTGAACACATTACATTTCCTGTCCAGAAGTAGAGGGGTTGAATGCTGGTACTCAACTGGCTTCTTCTCTTTTATTCACTTTGGGACCGCAGTCCATGGGGTGGTACCACCCACATTCTTGTTCCCTCAGTTAAATCTTTCTGGCAATGTCCTCATTGAGACTTTCAGAGGTGTGTTTCTTAAGTGGTTCTAAAATCTAGTCAAAGTAATGGAAAATAACCATCACAAGTCCACTGCTTGTCAAATCAATGCCCAAGTACATCACTTTAAAGTCATTATGTTTCACTTTTGGTCCCATAAGATTACAGCCATTTTAGAGTTCAAAATGCATTCATTCTATTGTAAAAGTCCCCATAGGCTTAGTAGTTTAACGACTGTTCAATAGCCTATAATCTAGATTCTTTTGACATTCAAGGCAATCTCCTAGCTGTGAACCTTGTTTTTTTATTCTTTTTTAAAGTTACCTACTTCCAATGTACAGTGTCACAGAATAAACATTGCCATTTCAAATGGGGAAAATGGGAGAATGGCAAGGAAAGTCAAGAGCAGAGCAAGACCAAAACCCAGCAGGACAAACACCCAACCCTGCAGTTACGCATCTCATTTTAGGCCTGTGATAGAGTTATCAAAGTTTCAGTGGCTTTGTGTAACCCATCTCTCCAGCTCTGCTGACTACGGTACATGTAACATCTCCCTTGGAACAGCTACAGTCCATGCATGCAGTTTTCCTTAGAGGATGTCCCACATTTCTGGCATCTCTAATGTGCTGGGTTTTTTACTGCTAGTTAGGACTCACTTGCACAGCTCCATGCAGTGGCATCTCAGGTTTCTTTGCAGGTAATCTGTTCCTGCCACACACAGCCTGGCCTCACTAGTTTTTCCATCAACCCTCCATGACAGCTTACATTTTCCATGCACACAAAGCCAGCATCATGCAGAAAACACTTCCATTTTCTACTGCCTTCTCAAAATGCAGTCTGGTTCTACCACAGCTATATATAATGGCCTCCGTGTACCTTAGGAACTGAACCTGAGAAAATACTTTTCTGGACGGTTGTTTCAGGTAGGGAACCCACTCAAATTTTCTCAAATGAATTTGTGTTTCCACTGGTTGGAACTAGAGTTCCAAGCCTGTCATCCAGGTTTTTGTGTAATAGAACTATAATCTTCAACACTCACAGTCTCTTTGTCCTCATTGGCCTTGTCTGCTCCTTCAAATTTACACTTTTGTTTTGCTGGGCAGTGGTGGTGCACGCCTTTAATTCCAGCACTTGGGCCGCAGAGGCAGGCAGTTCTATGTGAGTTCAAGGCCAGTCTGGTCTACAAGAACTAGTTCCAGGACAGGCTCCAAAGCTACAGAGAAACTCTATCTTGAACCCCCTCCCCCCAAAAAAAGAAAAAGAAAATAAATTACACTTCTTTCCTTGTCTAACTTTATGGTTTTATGCTTTCTTTTTCTCACTTGGGATCTTACAAAATAAACAGTGAACAGTAACCACGCCATAACCTGTGTTATGTGCTGTCTTGAAATTTCCTCTGCTTAACAACTTAGTTCATTCATTTTAATTCAGCATCAATCACATGCTTAGCATGCAGTAATGAAGCCAGATTCTTTGCTAAAGAATAACATGAATGACCTCTAATCTAGATGCCACAAGAGTCCTTAGTCTCCTTTGAAACACCAAGAGCCAGGGCTCTACTATCTGCATTTCTCTCTGCCATGCTGGTTTTTCAAAATCCCACCAGAATGGCTCATTATGTTCTGTTTACAGCAGTCTGAGGAATTCACTATCCCATAGATCCAAATTTTCTCACATTCATCACACAAAGTGGTTAGAAAGGCCTGCGAGCCACAAAATCAGGTTTATCACAGCAATAGCTCCACTCTTTGTTACCAACGTTCTGTAGTGGTTATTTTTTTTTCATTGTAACAAAATAGTTGTCAAAAATAGAGTTATGGAAGGAAGGGTTTCCTGTGCTCACATATTGTGGGTACAGTCTACCATGGTAGGGGACAACTTTAGCTGTAGCAGCAGGGGTGTGAGGTAGCTGATCACACTGCATTCATGGTTAGGAAACAGAAAGATGAATGCTAGTATTCAACTTGCTCTCTCCTTTTTATTGAGTCCAAGAACCCAGTTCAGGAGGTAATGCCACCCTCATTTAGGGTGGGTCTTCCCTCCTCACTTAAACAGCTCTGAAAATATCCTCAAAGACATGCTAAAGGTATACCTTTAGGTACTTCTAAAATCAAGTTGACAATCACACCTTTCCTGTAATTCCTTTTTCACTTCTCTTCTTTTTCCCCATTTTTCCTTCCTGCTCTTCTTGTTTTTTATATTGTCTCAGTATGGACTTGAATTTGATGCCCTCCTCTTTGTCCGAGCCTTCCAGCTGCTGAGATTAGAAGCATGTGCAACCACACTTGTCTTCTCCAAAAAGTTACCTTCTCTCTCAGACTACGCTGAGCCCACCCCCACATTCTCCTACTTCTCCAGGGAGTCCCTGGTGCAGTAGTTCTCACCTAAGTCTTTTACCTGCATTTCTTACTTGGAAACGAATTTGACAGACTAACAACATCTGTACTGTCTGAACTTTCTGAGGGGGAATCCCATTCTTCTCCTTGGGGGTGGGACTATTGTACAAGATGCATAATAACTGTCTGACTTCTATGGCAGTGCGTGCAAATTTTCTTGAAACCAAAGTAGACAAAAAAAGAGGTAAGTGCTGTCGGGGGACACTTAAGTTAACTTTGAAGACTATGATGGTTGGTTTTAGTGTCAACTTGCTACAAAGCAGAATCGCCTGGTTAGAGAGCCTCAACTGAAGAACTGTCCTGCTTGTTTTATTTTGACTTGGGAAGATCGTTCCTAAGTGCAAGCAGCACCCCCTGATAGTAGTCCAAACAGAAAAGGCCATGGCAGAAGGAGGATCTTGCCTTTTGTTCACTTGGCTTCTCTGTTGCCACTGAGTTTATTTTTCCTGCTGCTGTTGCTGCTGCTGTTCCTGATGATGATGATATTGCTGTTGCTGCTGCGTTGGTGGTGATGATGATTCCTTCACTGATACCAGAAATAGTGCTTCCAAGCTTTCGTCATTGAGTGATGACTTTCGGATCTCCAGGAACTTTTCAGATTTTCTGTACCAAATTGGGATTTTTGAGGCACCCAGCCTTATGGCATGAGCAACTACTGGGTTCTTGGCTTCTCTAGTTGGAGATAATCACTGTGGGACTACTTTGACTGCTAGGACACCCAGCTTCAAGGACTGAGCAACAAATGTGACCTCAGCCTCTCATGCATGATTTTGTTATTGTTACCATTTTAATGTAAGATAACCATATATATATATATATATATATATATATATATATATATATATATAGAGAGAGAGAGAGAGAGAGAGAGAGAGAGAGAGAGAATGGGATCAGGTAAAGTCAGGTAAAGTGGACTCTTCTCTGGTTACATAATCCATAAAACTTTCACATGTGGCTTCTGCAGCCAGATTACCTATGTCTACTTCCTTGTAATGATATTATTAGTTTATAACCCTTAGGGAAGTGCTTATCCTTTTTAGTGTCCTCATCTGTAAAAGGTGATTTTAAGGGGAGGGAATGAAGTGGTTGAACCCATGTTAAGTTTACACTTTACTTCTCCCATCCAGGATGGAATGTCTAATTTATAGTAACCTCTCCATGAGATTGATGAATGATTTCATGGCCGTTTCGTTCCTAAAACTCTTTAAATGATACCTGACACAAGAAAACATTTTACAAATGAGAAACATTTTCATGACCATTAAATCCCCCAATTTTTAAAAGTTCCTGTTAGTTCTATTGGCCTGATAAACTGAGCAAGAGAACAAGCTCCAATCCTGTTTGCCACACACTTCATTCTGCCCAGAGATGGCCCTACATGAGCTTGTGTAGAAGCATGAGGCTGTGAGGAAAACTGACCTAAGGGCATCCTATCTGGCCATTCTTTGCAGATCTCTGTTAGCTCTAAGAGAGACTGCCTGGGATCTTTATACATAAATGGTGAAATTTTAGCCCTTTGTAGAATTGCTTTTATTAGGCTGTGATTTATCATTATACGTTTGGTCTATGCTGCAGAACATTATAAAGAATAGCTCCATGAACTGTTGACTTCTCTATAAAGATGCCATCAAAGGGATTAATTTCATTTTAGTATCCTCTAATCAGGGAGAACTTTCTCTCCTGTTTCATTCCTAAGAATAATTCTTCCTTTTTTGTTTTTTCTTTCCTGCATGACTCTGTAAAATATATCCGGTTTACTCTTTGTGGCCCTCTATCATTTGGAACGCTTCCTGCAGGATACCTTTTGGAGAGAGATTCTAACTATCTCCTTTCTTTATTTGTGTTTTGTGCTCTCTTTTTCCCTCTCCCTTATCATCTTATTTGAACTTATGCTTCCTGAGGTGTCCCGCGCTTCCGTCTCGCCAGCAAGAACCACGCGGTACACATAGGATCCTTCTGCAGAAAAGCTTTATGTCTCTTGGGAGCTAGAGCATAAGCCACATGGCGGAGACCCAGATAAGATGGAACCCATCCCTTATATAGGAAACAGACCCTGCTTTGGACGTGTCATTCTTGGATTGGTCAACTGCTCCCAGTCCCAGGTGATACCTTGGGAGTAGTGGAAAAATACCAACACGTGTGAGCTTTCTAGCTCACCTGGTGGTGCAGCGCCATCTATGGTGGAGAGTGTGGTTGCGGCCTTCTACATCTCCCCCTAATTTTACTTCTTTGCAGAAAGGCAACTCCCTAGGAAGGTAAAGATAGAGGTCGCACTTCCCAAAATGAAAACATTAAAATGGGCTTACACGGAATCTGTCCCTAGGTTCATGACACCTGGAACCTATCCGGCCTGCCCTCTGCCAATTTTTCTGGGAAAGGGAACTATACGGCAGGAAACCCTTATGCAGAGCGACTTATCTTTCAGAGAGGGCCATTCTCTGTGCGATGCTTTTCAGCTCCACAACCTTCAGGGCTAGCTAAGCCAAGCACTCCACCCTGTGCAATGGACCATTGTCCTAGGGGTGCAGGAGCTGGTTGGCTTAAACCTTACTGCTTTAACATAGATAACCACATATCAGAAGAGGCTCCCTGTTCCAGGGCAGCCAGCGCTGTGCAAAAACCATTTTGTCCCTACGACTTTGGGATTAGAGTCAGCAGACCATCCAGAGGAGAAACACTATTCCATAGCATAGGATTGTTCCAAAACATTTCCACCCCCACCCATTCTTTGAAGTAGGGGATGAAGGACACAATCCAGGACTGGAATTCTTTGGCCAGGCTTATGTCCACTTGCGTGGAGTTGATTGTCACGATGGACCGTCTCAAGGAGGACAGCAAATCATCAAAATTCTCCTGCAAGATACAAAGACAATTCTCGGGACAAGTTAGCCATTTTTATAAAGTTCTCATATGGTATACTGGTCACACATAAGGCTGGAGTTTTCCATTCACAGCCCAATTGGGCAAGCTGTCATAAGATATCCACCTGTTCTTTATTCTACCTCTAATAGATGTATCTATGGTAGCCTGCTGATCCAGGGCTGTAGCCACTGTGGTAGATAACTGATTGAGGGTCTTTGTTTTCCATGTTATAGGCTGTGCTGCCATTTAAAAAATGTATAATGAACAGAGCATCGGGGGCAGTTTCTTTATTGTTCCCCCTTTTTTCAATTTTAACAAGAACTGGTAAGTTCTCCAGTCCAATTACCTAGAAGATAACTAGACAATTGTTTAATAATCTGGGATCGCAGGGGCACAACTCTTCAGCTGCATCAAGAAGTCTGTAGTATCCGATTTTTAATTTGAATAACCATGGCATTTTGTAACCTGTCTTGAAGATACCCATAGTGTTTAGCAGAAATAACTGACAGGATAAGGGAAACTGATAGCAAGAAATAACTGACAAAACAAGGGGAAATCCAGCAGCATAGCAATGTACAGCAACAATAACATTGCAATGTACAGCAACAACAGCACAGCAATAACTGACAGACCAAGGGCAGGAGCTGGACCATCCCTCAGGAACCTGCCAGCTCCGCAGCAATCAGGCCAGACAGCTCCATAGCAGAGGCTTTGTCCTCAGGCCTCTGGACAGATGAATCCACAGTATGAATAGTAGCATTCCTAGAAAAAAACATAAACAAACTCTTCTCCCAAAATAACATTTAAGAGTATTAAAAAACTCAGTGTAAAAATTTAGCATAGTCAGTACTGGAAGTAGGCTGGTCTTGAACTTAGAGACCTATAGGTCTCTGTTTTAAAGAGCAATCTTGTTTGTCTGTGCCATTACAGTAGGCCTTAGAATTAAACCATTTTAAATCTGGCACAGATGAGATTATTGTTTCAAAAATATGAGAAAACCGTTTTTCTGTTTCCAGCCTGGAGTCCTAAGATGACGTGGCCATTGGGGAACCCATATGGGGGTCTCTGTTTTTTACGGTATGGGCCGTGTTGCCCCAGTGGTGCCTAGGAAAAACCCAGGCCCTGTTTGTTGATATTAGATTTAAGATTTATTGGCTCCCGTATTTTTTGCCGGTATGGTGGCCTTGGGCTCCAGAGCCCGCTCGCCATCCAAGGGCTGTGCGCGGCCCTGGGCCTGCTTGCTGCGCGGATCCCCGTGTCCCAGGCCAGGAAGTGGCTGCTCCACCCCCAGGCGCCCCCGCCTTCCCTGCGGGGCCAGCCCAGTCCTCCCCGGCTGTGTTGGTGGGGGAGTGTGGCGGGAGCCGACACCCAGACCGAGGTGGCACAGGCGGCAACATCTCAAGGTCCGCGCCAGAGCCGCTGCGGCTCAAGGGGCCAATGGGAGAGGCGGCAAACAGGGCCGCTTCCCTACTAGCAAACTCTCAACACCTGTGCCACAGCAAAAGCGGCTGTAAACTCTCACAGATCCAGCCAACGACCCAATCACCCCAAAATCCAAGGGCCCTTCACGTCCACCTCCCTGCGGAACCCGAAACATCAGACAAGCCAAGCGTACACACAGCAATCTTTTAGGAGGACTTGAGTTCTTAAAATGCTAAGCAGTTCTTAAAAACTTAAGTCGCACTATGTAGATGTAATACGGTACTGCCTGTTTACTGTGTCTAAACCTTAATTGCGCTTTTATTATGATAAATACAACCAGCCCTGCCTGAAGTCAGCATCGTTTAGCATAGCCAAATGGAACCAGAGCCATTTTACCCTCAGAGACCTTCACAGTTTTAGGTACATTGTAAGCCTTTTGGCCCGGCTGCCTGTGGCACCGCTGTGACATCCTCCAGGCCAGGCACCAACCGAGCCTGCGCAATGTGCTCCCCACCATAGCCATAGAGCAAAGCTCCGCTCCAGCCGCCCTCCAGCCCCAGCTGCACCCATTCCGCGCCCAAACCGGTGCATGGAGCAAAGCTGAACTCAGAGAAGCAGGCTTGAAAGGACCTCATTTAAACTTTTAGGGAATTTGGGCGTCGTTTAGTCTCTTTGGCTGCTTCCTGCTGTTATTGGGCCGTTGCATTCTTAGGGGTATACACTACAACATTTCAGGAGGTCTCGGTGATTCAAACCACGTGGATCTCAAGCACATACTTAGGCTCCCATCCTCCGTGGAGGCGAAAACAGAACCTCTCTCCCAAAACATCATATTCTTAAGCCCATGTTTTAAATTTAAACTACCTTTTTTAGCAGTTCCTAAATTCAAATATCTTTCTCCTGTCCAGTACATAAAAAACAACACGAACAACATAACATAAAGCTTTTGACCTTGTAAATCAGCCTTCTCCCCCATTTTTACTTTCTAGAATCATTGGGGGGTCCTTTTTAACTTATTTTCTTTTCTGTCTCCCCCATTCTTTACCGGAGGGTCATTTTTAACTTATCTGGGTGCGCGCACAACCTCCCACTGCTGCTCAGTTTCTGATATGCTCTCTGGACTTTAGAACGTACCTCTCTAAGCATGCATGCCTGCAGTTCTGAATCCTCCTTGTGTCCAAGGGGTCTCCGGCGGTGCAAAGTTCTTCTTCTTCTTCCTCTTCTTCTTCTTCCCGGGTATGGCACCAGATGTCCCGCACTTCCGTCTCGCCAGCAAGAACCACGCGGTACACATAGGATCCTTCTGCAGAAAAGCTTTATGTCTCTTGGGAGCTAGAGCATAAGCCACATGGTGGAGACCCAGATAAGATGGAACCCATTCCTTATATAGGAAACAGATCCTGCTTTGGACGTGTCATTCTTGGATTGGTCAACTGCTCCCAGTCCCAGGTGATACCTTGGGAGTAGTGGAAAAATACCAACACGTGTGAGCTTTCTAGCTCACCTGGTGGTGCAGCGCCATCTATGGTGGAGAGTGTGGTTGCGGCCTTCTACACTGAGGGTCAAAGTCTATGATAGTGGGGATGCACCACAGTAGGTGACAAGTATGGTGGCCCAAAGAGCAAACTGAGAGCTCATACGTTGAACCACAAATATGAGGCTGAGAGGGCACACTAGATGTAAGGAAAACTATTTACTTTTCAGTTCTTTCCTTGGTAGCATACTTCCCATAGCCAGACTGTGCCCTGTTCTGTGGTCTGGTCCTGGAAACCTGACAAGGATGACAAGAGAATGAAGAAAGAACAGATACTGTCTCGGTCATTCTTCTATTGCTTGAAGAGAAACCATGACCAAAGCAGCTTTTATTAAAGAATCATTTAATTGGTTGCCTGTTTACAGTTTTAGAGAGTTGGTCCTTTATCATCATGGCAAGAAGCAGACAGGCATGGTGCTGAAGATGTAACTGAGAGCTTTGCATCCTGACCTGCAAATAGCAGGCACAGAGAAGTCTGGGCCTGCCATGGGATTTTGAAACCTCAAAGCCCATACCTTCAACAAAATCACACCTTCTAATCCTTCCCAAACAGTATAATTAACTGGAGACCAAGTGGCCAAACATATGAGCTTATGGGGGCTATCTTAGATTACTGTTGCTGTGATGGGTTATTGTTGCTGTGATGA
Source organism: Myodes glareolus (assembly GCF_982192425.1). NCBI lineage: Eukaryota > Metazoa > Chordata > Mammalia > Rodentia > Cricetidae > Myodes > Myodes glareolus. The sequence continues at coordinate 141,219,457 of NC_142053.1, forward strand.
AACATGAACACCAAAAGCAAGCTAAGGGGAAAAGGGTTTATTTGACCTACTGTTTCACATTGTAGCCCATCACTGAAGGAAGTCATGACAGGAACTCAGACAGGGCAGCAACCTAGAGTCAGGAGCTGATGCAGTGACCATGGAGGGTAGCTGTTTATTGACTTACTCAACCTGTTTTCTTATAGAACACAGGAGCAGCAGAGGTGTGGAACAACTCACAACGAGCTGGGTCCTCCCCCATCACCAATTAAGAAAATGCTTTAGAACTGAATCTTATGAGGTATTTTTCTCAGCTGAGGCTCTCTCCTTTCAGATAACACTAGTTTGTATTAAATTGACATAAGACTAGCCAGCATAGGAACCATTTTCTTCAAAAACCACCACACATACAAAAAAATCTGGAATCAAGTAGGCTGTGTTCATTCCAAAGGAGGGCACCTACTATAACACCCTGAAACTCAGAAGCTCAGCAAGTTCATTGTGTACAGCAAAAGAAGGCATTAGCTAGTCTCAGTAGAAGGCCTCTGTAGGAGAGCAGTCTCAACCTAAGATTTCCCAGGAGGAGGATGCTGTTGTCGCTAGTTTTTGCACACACTGGTCAATCATTTGTAAACACTTGTACCTGAACTAGAGAGGGGTATTGTCATTGCTCTGAGCCTCACTCAGAAAAGGTGTTGCCACTGCCATGGTCTGAGGCATTGGGGTTCTTGACCTAGGTGTGCTCACATCAACAAAACACACTTGCTCAGCACGTCATGTGCTCCTCAAAAGGCTGTACATCCTAAACTTCCCCAAACAGTGTCACCAACTAACGACCAAGTGTTCAAATGCCTGTGATTGTGGACAGTGTTTCTCATTCAAATTACCACAGTTGAACAAAATTAAAAAATTTGAGAAAAAATGAAACAAAATACCTCACAGGTTCTTGTCTTCAGGCTCAAAAAATGCACCATCATGCAGTACAGTGGCCACTGAAGATACCACCACTGTTGTGTACCTACTATGTGCTAAGAACTCTAGAAGCTTCTGTATTGTTCTTATTTTATTCATGGGAAAACAGTGATCACATAAAATATAAATAAATAAAAATAGTTGCTACACTAAGGTGCTGAGAATACAAAAGAAGAAAGCTAGATAAGATTTCTCCTTTCATATTGCTTTAGAGGAATTATATATCAGAATGAATGACTAGCTGCCTACATCTTTATGCTATGAGCCTTGTGATGATGATGAACATCATGATGTCAGCTTACATTTATTAAAAACAGGCTATATACTAGCCATTGTTCTGAATATTTTTCTTGGGTTAGCTCGCCAAACTCTTAGTCTTTTGGTATGTGCTAATATTACATCCACATTATAGATTAGCAAATAGACACAGAAAGCCTACATCTGAGTTTCTTGGTTAATGTTATTGACATTTTTTATCATACAGTTCCTTGTGGTGGAGAGCTGTCCTGAATATCACAGAATATTTAGTAGCTTCTCTAACTTCTACACATGACTGAATGTCAGTAACCACCTCCTTTTCCCAGCTGGAACAACAAAAGTGTGTTCAAAACTTGTCGAATGTTCCCCCAGGAACACTTCTGCTCAGGAGGGGAAATCAATGAATAAGATATTTTACACCAATGCTGGTCAAGAGTCAGAACTGAGATTCAACCAAGATCTTCTGGCTCTACAGCTTGAGCTGTTAACACTAAGTTCTAAAGCTTAAAATCTCACTGGTAATTTGACTTTTAGGAAGCCAAATGTAAAACCCCAGATTGCACCTGTCTGAAAACGGTGGACATGATGTCCCAAGAATTTTAGTGACTTTGTGCGCTTATCATCAGTGGTGGGCCCAGCCAAAAGGAAGAGTCATCCTTTGGCTAAGATAATTGAGCCTGAAAGTGTAGCTCAGTGGCAAGGGTTTTGGGATTCCATGTTCAGAGTGAAAGAAAACGTGCTGCAAGAAGTAGATAAACCAGTACCCTGAGGCTTTTAACAATGGAGAGAATTTAGTACTCCTAAAGGTTGACTGAGATAAAGAAGAGAAGGAGAGGAAGAGAAAAGGGAAATATTTTTGAGAAGAGCAAAGGTTTTTTTGTTTGTTTGGTTTCATCCTCCCTTTTTGTTTATAAGATAAGATGACATCATGAAAAGACTGTTAAGAGAATAAATGCTGCAAGTTGACTCCCTTTTCTCCTTCTGATCTCTTGGTGTTTTCCATTGGCTAACCCCCTACAAGAATGTTCCTTAGCATGGTGCTTTCTAATGGTGTGCCATTCACTCAGCCTCCTAAGTGGGAAGTAAGGAGAAAAGTCCCCTCTCTTTCCCATTTATTAACTTTGGGTTTTTAAATGTTAATCCATAATTTTACAGACTTATTTTCTTGGTGGGGAATCAATGTCATCTAATACCTTTGTCTTCATGTCCATGGTCCCGTCCCCATTTTGCATAGCTGGTTAACCAGATTGTGTAGAATTTGAGGAAAGAAAATGAAAACAATTCTAATATCTACTTTGGAATGATGTCAGGATGCATCTGCCACAGAAACATTAGTCTGTCTTTTGCTTTAATTTTTAAAAACTGTAACTAAGACATAAGGTTAATTGTTAAGTGTTTATGTTGGCAGAGTTACAATTGTGAAAATTATTTTTGGACCAGTTTGAAATAGTTGGATATTTGCTTTAAACTTTTTGTCGTGTCCTCAACTGATTAAACTTTCATTTTAGAATCTATGTTATGGGCTTTAATTTGCAGTCTTTCTGCAAGTCTTTGAAAGACTGAATCTATTCAACAAAATATCCTATCAATCCAGGGATATCAAAGCAATTAATGGAAAAAAGAATTGCCACTAAAGAGCTGACTATAGGGCATAACGTGTGAAATAGCTTTTGTGTTGTTCATACTTTTTTATTTTTCTCACTATGAGTTTGCAACCACTAGGTACAGCTTGCCTAAGTCTCTTCCCAGCCCACCCTGGGGTGTTTCTGTCTACACCCTTCTGTTATGTTCCATATACAATGTAAGTTTCAACCATTGATCTAAACTATATATCCTAGAAACACAGAATCTCTGAGTGGCAAGTACTATTAGTAACCACTTAGCTCATTGTCATCCCAGTGGGCACTGTCTTGTTTGATGTCTCCAACAGATGGCCACCCAACCTGTGTCTAAGCCTCATATAGGACAGGGATTCCTCTGCTTGACCAACTTGGGTCATGTCCCAAAATGAGTAAGCTCAGACTGCTAGCCATTATTCCTTGAAGCTGAAGTTCCTAGTTTTACACATTAGGGTTAGTCAACACAGGACAGTGCCTGAGATCCTAGTTCCAAGATAAACTGTTCTTGCCTATATTTCAGCTTTCCACTCACCACTATATACTCTCATGCGAGTTATTTAGCATTCTAAGTCAATTTGTTTCATTGTATTACAGGTATAAATGCACAGTGATGATTTTACATTATATCAACTTAGCTGAGTTAGCTCTGAGACTCCTAGAATTTACTTCCTTTGTTGGTTCTGGGTTAGGATTGGCAACAGGAGAAATTGGAAGGTAGAAGTATGACAGGAAGGAGAGCAAACATATAGTTCTAATTCTGTTCCACTGAGTCATAGCAAACACACATTGTTTGTGAATGGCAGCAGTTGGGACTGCAGCTTTTCTGGCACTGACTGGCCCAGCCTCAATATCTCTGAATGCTAGGTGAACTCTGTGTGAAGTTTCGTGGTGAAGCCTGCCAGCTTCTCCAAGTCACCCGCATCTTTGAAGTTGCAGGCTTACCCAATGAGAAACTAGTGTGTGTTCCAATGTGTTATCCATGTGACTAGTATGAGTAGTTCTGATTAGAGACAAATAGAGGTTGTAATTCATTCATGTTCTTATTTACTTGATATCATTTTCCTTTCCACACTGATTTAAAGGTATATTTGAGGCCCAACATCAGAAACAGAAGCAAGAGCTGTACTGTATAAACCATACTAGTCCAGCGAGGGGTGTAGCTCAATGTAAAGCACTGTGAAGGCTCTAGATTCTACTACTAGCACCACAGAAAACAAGGGTACAACTCTGCATCCAAAGCCCTTATTCATAAAGTAAATCTTATTACTCATGGTGACAGCTCTTCTCTGATATAACTTTAGTGGTACCAGTATATTGTGAAGAATAATATAGTGAATAGAGTGTTCAATAGAAAGTATAGGACAATACCCAGTGTCTGTGACTCTTACTTTCCAACTCTGTGGAACTTCCACCTCTATTTGCCATTGAATACTGTTTTGGTTTCTTCTTCCACCTGACAGAATGGATCCACATTCTAGAATTCATATTCTTAAGATATACAAAATAGAGAAAGATCCACAATATGGTATTTTATAATAGACATTGGGCTAAATGATCAAGAGACATTATCTAATTTAATATTCTTCAGAAAAACTCTAGAAACTTTACAAGTGACGATATTGTCCCAGGGTATGACATCAAGAGTCATGTCAACCACAGTTGGTTAAAGACTTGAGGATATCCACGGTTACATGAGTTTCATATTAATATGTTTTTCTCAAAGTTAAATAAGATTTATGAATATTATTCGTATGGTATTTATAAATCTTATAATTACTGTATAGAGTAAGGGCAGTTACTCTCATTTGTTCTTAGATTAATAGTGAACACAATTCAAACAGATTAAATTCACTTTAAACAATTAATCCTATTTATAAAGTTTCTTAATTCCACTTTTCAAAGTATACTCGTAAATTTAATAAAAGCCTTTCAAATGCCTGACAAGTCATAAGAATAATCCTAACAAACAAAATTCTACCAATTAAATAACTATGATAAAGATAACTTAAGTCTGTAATTCTGCTGAATTTTGACTTCTAAACATTTTAACATTGTTAATACACTTAGTAAAAGTCTCTTTTTCTATCTAAGATTATGGGTCAAAATCAATGGCTTAAGACTAATCTGATAGATTTTGTAAATTGCCAAATTTTCAGATATTGTAAAGAGATCATTTTTCATTTTTAGTTGACATAAAGCATTATTACTATGGTAATTTACTTTATTATGGCTTTCTAAATTCTCCCCAGGGTTGAAAATCACCCAAGTAAAGGTAGGAATTTGACTGTATCTGGTGGATTGAACTGAAGTCAGAAGGCAGGTTTTGCCCTCAGGTTGTGCTTGCTTATTAGAGGTTCAAGATCAAGACATAATGATTTCAGTGATTTGTGCTCCTCAATGAGTCTGCCTTAGTAAGGGAGTGCACAGGGTACCTTCTCCCACTTTTTAAATAACCATTTTGTTCATGGGAGACCCTAAAGCCATTTCTTTGATATTCAAACTTTGGGTCAATCAATTTGGATTCCACTCAGGTAAAAGTTAAACTACATTCATCCTTAATTATGTCCTGGATGCCTGAACTGTTTTATTTCATTCTGCACTGTCTTGTACATTTTGGTGTCCATGACTCATAGTCATAAGTCAATTTGAACCCAGATCTTCTTGATTCCAAAGCTTGGGCTGCACTCCACCACAGGAGGTTATTTTATGAATTTCTCAGGTTTTTTAAAGCTAAATATTTCCATCTATTTCTAATTTATGAAGTTCCAAACACATTTCTATCCCAACTTCCCTATTCATAACTTCCTAGAATTGTCACTATTTGTCCTAAAATACAGTGACCAAATGGAAGATGTGATTGAATGCAGTGGGTGAGTCTTGTGAGTTGAGTCTGCATAACTGAAAACTGAAAGAGTGAAAATGTTCCCTACTTATTGCAAACAAGAAGAGTACTGGGGATAATCTGCAAATCAATGCATCTCCCTTTCAAAGAAAGCACAGGGCTTTTTGTTGACGAAATGTATGTATATAATTTATATAGAAAATGTTATCACATATACAGGACATGACATTCCCAAACATGCATATAGTTAGAGATTATACTTCCTACAAACATATCTAAAAGTGGCAAATGAGAACAACCCCTCTTCACTGCAGAGAATTTATCTCCATATTAAGATTACAATAAGCAAATGTAACCCTAGTCACCAAGTAGAGGAGATAGGGCTGCCTTGGGTTGGTTTAAACGGATTCTTGTGGTTTTCTCAGTTGAGCTTTATCTGAAACCTAAAAGCAATGTGGAAAAAGGCTAACTATCATTTAAAGAGACAGCAACTATTTCTTTGTTAATTATGAGAGCTTCCCTTAAAGTCCTTGCCGAGCAGCTGACAAAGGAGCATTTGCCCACCTTAGCAAGATACAGAGTTCAAGGATCAGTCATTCAAGGGGCTCTCTAAAACTCTGCTGGCATGTGGGTCTGCCTCTTTTCCCTCACACCTCATATGATATACTTCGTCTTTTTAAAAAAACAATCAGAGATGGAACATAAGTTCTGTGCAAGTTAGATAGGTGCTCTATCATTGAACTCTCTCTCTCTCTCTCTCTCTCTCTCTCTCTCTCTCTCCCCCTTTCTCTCTTTGTGTGTGTGTGTGTGTGTGTGTGTGTGTGTGTGTGTGTACATACATGAAGGTTGAAAGACAAACTTAGGTGCCACCTTCAGGTAGGTCATTCACTTATCTTGGGACAGAGACTCTCACTGGCAGAAGCTCACCAATCAGCCTATGATGCCTGGTCAGTGAGTCCCAAGGATCCTCTTGTCTTTGCCTCCCCAGGACTGGGATTACAAGTGCATGCCAAAATACTTGCCATTTTTGTATTGTTTCCGAAATACTTGGCATTTTTATATTGCTTCGAAGCTTCAACTCAGCTCCACGCACTTGAGACACAAGCATTTTACCAACTGAGCCACCTACCAGTCAAATCAGTGATCCTGATGTGTGGCTTTAAAGAGTCTCTGGTTGAAGGTGAGTTTTAAGTGCCTTATCAAACTGTTCTCTGAGGTTGATATGTAGAAATGACATTCTTAATTCTCTTTGCACACAAACTGCCTATTCTTTTCCCACTCTAACTTTTTAGGTTTAACTATGTATATGTATTCAAACCTAAATATGGAGATATACATTGAATTTACTCCTCCAATTTTATCTCGTTTCCTGGGCAAATTGTTACAGTCTATGGAGTTCTTTCTATATTTGCCAACTGAGATTGTGATCCTTTTGAGTTGGCTTTAACCTCTAAACCTAAAGTATATCTTGTGTTTTCATTTGAATTTTTTAGTAAAAGTTTCTAAGAAAAAAAAAAACAACAACTAACCAGAGATAAACATAGCCTTAGCGATTTCTATCCTAGCTTATATGGCTCCATTAAGTAAAACAATTTGAGTATCATTAACCAATAACAAATTCTTTTTAAATTTCACTGGTATTTCTGAGTTTTGTCTATGACATCATGAAGCTATCATGTCTTAATGAAGTCAGGACTGTAGCATGAGGGCCGGCTTGTTGGGGTTTCCGTCCCGCCCGGTACCCCAACAGCCAGCAAATCCCAAAGAGAAATTACACACAGGACTCCATAAGGTTATAAACTGATTGGCCCATTAGGTCAGGCTTCTTGTTAACTCTTATAACATATATTAACCCATTATTCTTATCTATGTTAGCCATAATGGCTCCGTACCTTTTCTCAGCTGGGCAAGTTACATGCTGCCTCTTTGGTGGTCTGCGCAGGAGTGGCTGAGAGAGAGCTTCTGCTTCCAGAATACTCCCAGTCTCTTTGCTCCACCCCTACTTCCTGTCTGGCTTTCCCGCCTATACTGCCTGCCTGGCCAATCAGCGTTTTATTAAAATATGATTGACAGAATACAGATAATTCTCCCGCACCATTTCCCTCTTTTTTTTTTTAAACAAAGGAAAATACCCATAATCCATTTGTTGGGAATGTGGGCGTAGTATTTCAGGCTACTTCCTGCTGGTTGGGGGCGCTGATAGTCTTAAGGGGACCTAAAGAAAATTTAGAATTATCATCAAGTCCTGACTGGAGTATCCTGTGAGTCTTGATCATCTCAGGCAGCAGTCTTGAACCTGTTCTGGATGAAGAACTCAGACATCTGGGCCATCTGTTCCTGTCGGAGATTTCTCAGGTGGCCTTCCTTGATCATACTGGATTTTTCTTAACTCAGAATAAATCCAAAGCCTCTCGTTTTCTGTGGAAACAAAAACAAAATCTCTTCTCCAAAGTAACATACCTTTTGACTTCAGTTTTGAAGCCAAGGTATTTTCAAAATATCTATATTGGATTAATTCAGCAGCATTTATAAACAAAAGTCTTTTAGCAGCTGTTGCTCCTTCCTCAGCATTCAAACAATTCAAAGAGAGCATAATAACATACGGTATCAAGATTCTCTGTGTATTTTCCATCTTTATTTTAACTTCTATTTCTTTTATTTTTACTTTTACTTTTTGAGACAGGTTCTCTGTATATCTTTGTCCTGGAATAACTCTGTAGACCAGGCTGTCTTTGAACTCACAGAGATCCTCCTGTCTCTGCCTCCCCAGTGCTGGGATTAAAGGTGTATGCTACCACACCTTGAACTCACAGAGATCTGTCTCTGCCTCCCAGGCATTGGGATTAAAGGTGTGTACCACCACACCCAACTACTCTCTTTCTTTCCTTTTAACTTTAAGAACTTTAACTTTTAGCCTGCATATACACACTGTAAACCATTTAGAGGTTTTCTTCATCTTTGAATCTCTCTTTACTGTTTATCTCTCTTTTTCTGACCACATGAGCCTTTAATTTACAAAGCAATATGGGAAGCCGTGGCTTTGACAGCTAGATCCAGCTCATTCCTTAGCTTTCCAGACTCATAGCTGAGATACCAGCCACAGCTGTGTTCACTGCCACAACTTGTCGTGTTTCAAGGTCCTTGCTAGCAAGCAAGCTGCATCATTCTGCTCACAGACCACACTCAGTCGGACTGCCTGCCTGCAAGAGTCAGAGTTTGTCCTGGCAGGACAGCCCAGAAAGCCGGCACTTCAAAACAGCACAGCTTTTTTCCTGCTACGACCGAAAAGCATGCGCTCAGCTCTCCACCAACAGCATCCAAGTGTTTCGTGGCAGGACCTCCCAATGAGCTGCAAGGTTTTGCAGCCAAGGCTGAGTCAAGAAGCCTCTCCTAGATGAGAGCACTTGCCCGCCTCTAGCAAGCAGAGCAGAACCGAAAAACTGCTGCCACCAAGTAAACATACCCCACTCTACTCTTTCCCAAACTCTCCCAGGCCTTCCGTGGACTCACCTATCCACGTCTGGGCGCCATATGTAACACGAAGGCCGGCTTGTTGGGGTTTCTGTCCCACCCAGTACCCCAACAGCCGGCAAGCAACAAAGAGAAATTACACACAGGACTCCATAAGGTTATAAACTGATTGGCCCATTAGGTCAGGCTTCTTGTTAACTCTTATAACATATATTAACCCATTATTCTTATCTATGTTAGCCATAATGGTTCCGTACCTTTTCTCAGCTGGGCAAGTTACATGCTGCCTCTTTGGTGGTCTGCGCAGGAGTGGCTGAGAGAGAGCTTCTGCTTCCAGAATACTCCCAGTCTCTTTGCTCCACCCCTACTTCCTGTCTGGCTTTCCCGCCTATACTGCCTGCCTGGCCAATCAGCGTTTTATTAAAATATGATTGACAGAATACAGATAATTCTCCCGCACCACAGGACAGTTTATCTCTAGTACCTACTATCCAGTTAGGCATGGAATATGGTACTCAGCAAATAAATAGATCAGTAGGACCACTAAGTATTTTCTAGAACATTATGCATTCTCTCTTTCCATGTTTTTTTGCCTACAAAATAAATGGAAACATATCAACAGAACACTAACTGGCAAGATGAATGCAAAATGTGACAGCTATATTAATCCTGAAGGTCTGCAATTTACAGAACAGTTGTGGGTTTCTATCAAAAGGTTTTAGGCACTCTTCTCGTTGAGTTGGTATTGAACAAATTACTCATTAGATTTGTCTTATGTGATGCTAGTATTGGTGCTTAAGTAATTGATACTCCTTTTTTTCTTGCAGTTGCTTGACTTTGGAAAACAAAGCAAAAGGAGGTTTGGTTAGTTTAACAAGGTAATTTCACTGTGTTGGTCTCCTGTGTTTAATTGAAAATAGGGACTTTTGCTCCCTAGTAAAGTAGTTCTGTTCATTCTAGCTTTGCTTCATAGCTTACACAAACATATTTTATGTGAAATATTTGTTTATTCATATTTTTGACAGGGCTGTGGATGGAAATAATGGTCTTGGACTTGCTATTCAACTCCTCCTCTACTGACCTACACCTTTAGCCCATACAAAATAACCTTTTTAAAAAATTAAAATCTTTTCATTTATTGCTTGAGCATTGTATTTATGTATACAATGCATTTTGATCATATCCATCCTATGGTGATTTAAATGAGTATGGCTCTCATAGTCTATGTTTGAATACTTGGTCCCCAGTTGGTAGAACTTCTTGGGAAGAATTAGAAGGCATGACCCTATTGAAGGTGTGTCACTATGGGCTAGCTTTCAGGTATGAAAGGATTCATTACAATTCCAGTGTTTTCTCTCTGTATACTATTTGTGATCAAAATTTGAGCTCTCAGCTGTTCCTGCTATCATGCCTTTGCTCTACCATCATGGACTCTAACCTTCTGAAGCCATAAGTGCAATTAAATGCTTTCTTATATAAGTTGCTTTGGTTGTGGTATTTTATCAAAGAAATAGAAAAGTAACTAAGCTAAATAATAAGTATAATATATAATATATGTATGTGTACTTATAATCAGGCTATCAGTAGGAAGTTAATACCAGGAAGTGAACTGTTACTATGACAGAATTGACTGTGTTGGTTCTTGTGAAGAAATGTAGAAGACTTTGGGACTTTTAGACTCAAAAAGTAGTTGAATGCTGTGAGTGGAGCTTAATGTGCCATGAAGTTGGAACAGTCCACTAGGTTTCTCATTGTTGTGACAAAATACCCAACAAAAACAACTTAGGAAAGAAGGGTTTATTTGAGTGTCATGGTGGAAAAGTCATGAATGCAAGAGCTTCAGATCACTGGTTACTTTGCATCCACAGTCAGAAAGCAGAGAGCAATAAATACTTTTGTCCAGCTCTCTTCTGTTTTATTTGGTATGGGACCCCAGCCCATTGAATGGTAATACTCACATTTAAGGTGAATCTTCCCACTTCAGTTTAGCCCAGAAATGCCAAGAGGCTTATCTCACAGGGTATTCTAGGTCTTGTCAGTTTGACAATTAATATTAACTATCACAGGTACTACAAAGGGTGATTAGCAGAAAGGAACCAAATGTAAAGAAAGTGCCTTCCCATGCTGTTATTGGTATCAATGATTTGTCTATGGAGCCTCCTCACAGAAATATTTATTCAACATGATATGTTTAAATATAGAACAAAAAGAAAGATTAGGAAACCAAACAACCTTATACCTATCAACTCGTTTGAACAACTGCTAACCTTTTACCACATTTGCTTCATCTCTATTTTGTTTTAAAAGCCATGCATCATGTTACTTCTCTCCCATAAACAAAATATCATAGGCTGAGTAACATAAAAACCACAGAAAATTATTTCTTTTAGTTCTAGAGGTGGAGACAGCCAAGATAAAGGTGGAAGATTATCCAGTGAGGGCCTCCTGACACTTGGTTCACAGAGGGTCATCTTTTGTGCTTCCCTTATAGTGTAGAGTCCTCACAATCTAATCATGCTGTTAAACACACCAAATTCTTTATATATTATCTTGCGGTTTAGGATCTCAGCACATGAATTTAGAGCAAACAAACACTCAAAGCAGAACAATCTTCAAATAAATAATTTTCTCTAATGTATTTGTAATGATAACATAACCCTAAGGAAATGAGCAACATTTTTTTTACTGTCATCTAATACCAATTTCCCTTGCAAACATCTTCAATTGCTTACAAAATGCCTTTCTAGCTCTTTCTAAAGCAGGAATACAAAGACTGACTATTTTTTATAATTATACCTCTCCAGTCTCATTAAACTTAGACTTTCTTTTATCTTAGTTCTCAATATTGACTCTTAGAGAAGAAATGTTTTTGCTCTCTGCCTTGAGATCATTTTGTTTCCTTGTTGCAGCACTGAAATTGCATTCTTTGTCACAATTAATGTGTAAAAGAAAGGCTAAATATAAAAACTTGATTAGGTGCAGATTAAACATTCCTCAGAAATACCGTGTAGGTGTTGTTGTATGCTTTCTCCATCATATGAGGGTGCTCATTTTTGAAATGTGTCTATGATTAGTGATACTAGTTTTGTACCTTAACTTAGGGTGATTTCTATGGGTTAAAGGGCAGTTTTGGTAAAAAGTGAACTGGGAACTCTCAAATAGAAAATGGACATGTGTCAAGGTTTTATTTAGCTTAGCAATTCATGTGGGAATAACTGAAATGTGTCAATTGACTCAAAAGAAAATCCAAAATGCAGACATATAAGCAGGCTGAACAAATGCTGAAATGAATTGACTTCACTTAGTCAGTATCCATAGGGCCCTAACCAACTACATCTCGACCAGACATGTTCTATTTCTGTGAGCAAGAGTTGATTGCATCATTCTATTATTTAAATGTTTGCAACGCAATACAAGGACAAGGAAAGGCCCATAAACCCAAAGGAATCAAGATTGATCATTTACTTTTCCATCTAAGAAAGAAATCTTTGGTCTGTATCAAAGTTTTCACAAACGTTCCCTGTCATCTAGACCACTCTAGTCATAGGGTTCACAATTTTCTGTTAGTGATTTCCCTGAGGAGTAATTTCCTTTGCGGGGGCAGTGATAGGATTGAACCCAGTTAGTATTCAAGCACATCCTGGCACACTGCCTCATGCTCTGCACCTGCCTGCATAGCAGAAGGTACCCTGTCCTTTTAACAAAAGGGTATCAGCTGATCAAAGGGTGGATTAGGGTTAGGTGCTAGCAGTCTGAAGCCAGTTGAGGTATAGCCCAACAGAAAAGCTGTTACACAGTTTGGGTCTCACTAGGTAGCCTTGACTGGACTCCAACTTGATAGCCTCCTGCCTCAGCTTCCCAAGAGTTGGGATTACAAGCATACCACAGCATGTCCAGCTTTGTCTTGCTCATTTTTTTTAATGCTCTGGCTGTCATAGCTTTAATCACAAAGTGTTTTTCTAGTCTGTCTCCTTTACCCTTTCAACATGCTTCAACATTTGAGTCTCTCCTAGCTGACAGAAAAAAATAGATGTAGCAAATTAGCCAATTTCAAAAGACAGAAGACATAAAATGCAGAACTAAAGAGGTTTTTGTCACTCTAGCTCTCACAGCCATTAAAATTTAGTAAAGAGATACTATAAATAGCTTTAGGCCAATATCCGTTTTAGCGTGGGCAAAATGGGAAAATTCAATTTTATTGCTCTCTATAAAGAAGTTGCTTTGGTTTCATTGGTTTTTCTTTGTTTTTCTTTTACTGATATTTTCAATTAAAATGTAAAAGCACAGTTTTTTCTTGTGCATCTTCTCCTTTACACTAAAATCTTGGTCCTAATGATGTTAACATCCTCTGTTGGGGAGGGTGTTAGCTCAGTGTTAGAATATGTTTTCACATGCATGAGACCAGAGGTAAATCTCTGGTACCAAAAGAAATGTGAATACTTTATAATTATTTATTTTTACATCATTATTTTAAAACAAAAATACAATCACTCTTAACAAATTGCAGAATGAATGATATGAATTTAGTGATTATCTTAGTCAATGATCTGTTGCTGTGAAGAGGCACCATGATTATGCAACTCTTATGAAAGAAAGCATTTACTAGGGGGCTTCCTTACAGTTTCAAAGGCTTAGTCAATTATCCATTATCATTACGGCAGGGAGCATGGTGGCAGGTATCCGTGGTACTGGAGAAGTGACTGAAAGCTGCATCCTGACACACAGGCATAGACAGAGAGAACTGGGCCTAACATAAGCTTTGAAATCTTAAAACCCACCCCCATAACATACTTCCTCCAACAAGGCCATACCTCCCAATCCTTCTAATCATACCAAAGACACTCCCTGGTGACTAAGCATTCAAATACATGAGCATACGGGGACCATTCTTATTCAAACCACCATATTGATATAGTGTGGAAATTTATCTGAATCAGTTTGTGAAGACCATAGTGAGTTCAATTTTTTCCTCCTAAAAGGTATGTCTACCTCAGAATGTGATCTTATTTGAAATAACAGTCTTCAAGATATAATTAAGATATAGATCATGAGATAAGATTTCTTTGGGCTAAGATCAGCATTCATAAGTGTCTTTATAATTGTCTTTAAAACAGAAAAAAAGGGAGATTTGAGACACAGACAGGAAGACCTTGTGGAGACTAATAGTAATTATGTTGGTCCAAGTTACAATGAGTACCAGTGAATTCAGGCAGTCACGAGAGGAAAGAAGAAACTATAGAACACTTTCTCCCAAGTCTCCAGAAGGAGACTTTCATACCTTGATTTTGAGCTTCTTTCTTCTAGGCTGTAAAAATAAAGTTTTGTGGCTTTAACCATGAAGTATGAAGCAATTTGTGAAGATAGCCACATTAAACTGATATAGAGGTCTTCCATGTTTGTTTTTCTTTTAGATTTGTTTTTATTATCTTTAAATTATGAGTGTATGCTTGTTTGGATGGGAATATGTACGTGTGAACATAGGTGACTGTGTAGTTCAAAAAAGGGTGTTGGCTCTCTTGGCACTGGAATTACAGGCAGTTGTGGTGAGCTGCCAGCCTTGGGTGTTAGAGAGTAAACTTAGGTCCTCTGCAAGAGGAGTACATGTTCTTTACTGCAGAACCACCTGTCTATTTCATTCTTTTCAAAACAATTATATGGTAGCCCTCACATGGCTGCACACTAGTTTTTTAATCAGTTCCCCAGTGATGAACATGTGACTGGCTATGGAGCTTTTGTTTGTACAAATAACACTCAGTAAATAACCTTGTGTATATTTTTTCAAATCTGATCAGATGTAATTTACGCTATACTTTTAGAAGTGGGATTGTTGAGGAAAACTGTAAATGCACTTTCTTTTCTGCTGGATAGATATTGTCAAATCCCTCTCTGTCAGGCTAAAACATTTTTCACTTCCACCAGCAAGGAATTAGTACCTTTTCCTCAGAAGCTCACTACAGAGTACCTTTCCAAACCTGAATTTTTGCCTGTCTGATAAAAAACATGATATTTTAGTATAGCTGTAATTTTTTCTTCAGTATGTGTGAAGTTGAACATTTTTCATGTTTTAGATTCACTGCTTTTCTTTTGCTGGGAGCTCCAGGGTCATATCTTTTATCTATTTTCCTATATGGTTTTGTCTTCTCAATTGCTGAAAACTGTTGCATCTAAGTATAATTTTACAGACTTTTTGACTTTCATTTTTGGACTATATCTATGGGCTTTTTTTAATTGGGTCATTTTTCTTCTAGCTTTTTAGATGCAAGGATTGTTGATTCTTCTGAGCCTAAGGAGCCTTTCTGTTCTCCATTCTGCTTTGAAGCACTGCTTACCAATGTTCAATTCCTTTCTCTCTATTAGGTCATATTTTTGTTTTCCTGCTGTTGTGATAAAATACTGAAGAGATGCAACTTCATTGAGGAAGGCTTTGTTTTAGTTGGTGATTTCAAATAGATTTCAGTCCAGTGTGGCAGTGAAAGAATGAGATGGAATGAATGACCTCTTAGACTGTTCATGTCTTAGTAAAGAGCACAGGCCAGAACCAAGTAGCTACAATATTGAAAGGCCTGCCTGTAGGGTCCTACTTTCTCCAGCCTGGTCCCACCTCCTAAAGGCTTCTATTTCATGCCTCAAGCTGAGAACTAAACATTTAAACCATGAGCCTAGAGGGGCTGTTTCATATTCAAATCACAGCATAGCCCTTCTCAATTAGAGTCCAAGTTCAACTACACTATAACTCACTTCATCTCTGCTTTTTCTTTTTATGCCTTAGATTGATTATTTCAAAGAGCAGAGTTGGGGGCAGAGAGTGTATGGATTGTAACTCCATTGAGAAGGTGCTCCAAGTCCTGAAGTAGAGAAGGACAGAAAGACAAATTAGTAGTATGTTATTGTTTGGCAGTTGGTAGTGTAGTTAATTGTTCTGTCTGTGAGGATGTATCCTGGAAAAGTCCTATCAACTTTGTCCCAGGAATTCCTTGGCTGGAAGAAGGAAAGTGGAAGTTGAAGAAGTGTGGACAATAAAAAAGGAGAAATGGATTTATCCACTGGCTTCTGTCTTTTGTATGGAAGGTTTGCCCTATCAAATGCTTGCTAATTAACCAGTCATATAATAATTGGTCATCAAAAGAAAAAATAAGCCAATGAAAAAATGGAGTACAGCCCTAAACAGAGAACTCTCAATAGATGAATCTCAAATGGCTGAAAGACACTTGAGGAAATACTCAATATCCTTAGCCATCAGAGAAATGCAAATCAAAACAACTCTGAGATTCCATCTTACACCTGTAAAAATTGCAAAGAACAAAAACACTGATGACAACTTATGATGGAGAGGATGTAGGGAACACTCCTGCATTTCTGGTGGGAGTGAAAACTGGTATAGCCACTTTGAAAATTAGTATGACAATTTCTTTTTTTTTTCAGTACGGCAATTTCTCAAGTAATTAGAAAACAAACTACCTCAAGACCCAGCAATACTACTTTTGGGTATATATCCAAAGGATGCTCAATCGTACCACAAGGGCATGTGCTAAACTATGTTCATTCCAGCATTGTTTGTCATAGCCAGAACCTGGAAACAACCTAAATCCTGACTGAGTATTGGTACTGCAAAAAAAGACATATTCAGTGTCTTTCTGAGGTTGACAGTATTTTGATTTTATGATTGTCAATACTGAGAATGAGAATGATGCAGTGGCAGAAGTATGTTTATGACCATTTCAGAAAATGTTAGAAAATCTTTCTGGAGTCCAAGCTAAAAGCCCCTTAATGATTCTTTATAAAATTCACATCAGCAGCTCAAACAGGAAATTTGAAAACCAAATTCTCTGAAACAATATAGTGTTCTCTGTCTACCTAAGTTCTTCCCTATCAGGCCCAAAGCAGTTTCTTTATTCATTAACCAATGAAAGCAATACATAACAGAAGAACCTCCTACACTAGACTCATTATATTTTGACCCTGAATTAATTATTGAGACCTCTACATTCAGTTATGCAACACCATATAAGGTCATAATCCACAGTTTAAGAAGATAAGAGAAAGAAGTCCTGAATAAGAGTAGATAACGAGACAGTGAGTGTGCCACAAGCCCTGGAATAGAAGAAAGACATGATAAGAGGCCATAGAGAAAAAAGGAAAAAGAAAAGAAAATAGTGATGAATCAGTTAGAAGAAATATTCTGGGCCAACTTTGAGTTTATTGAAAACACTAATGAGCTACTCTTTAATCAGACACTGAGTCATGTTTCTATTATTACACTTGACAATATAGAGATTTTCTTAATATGAGAAAAAAAATTGAAGAAACATGTGATGCCTCCCCAGTGCCTGTTAAAGCAGATTGGTAGAGAAGCACTTATTGCTTTACTTTACATGGAATAAGAATAAACCTATTACCTCAGTATGGAAATTTCCACCCGTATCCTTGGCACTTTGCAAGTGTTTAACAGAATTCCATTTCCGTAATGTATGATGTCATTGAAACTTTATCATGTATTATTTCAAAATTATCTAAGCAGCCACCAATGGTTGTGTAAGAGGTACTTTTTGATGAAATGAAGATCTTTTTAAAACACAAAAAGGCAAGAGTGGAGAGGGCATTGCTAGAGTTCCCCAAGGAATCTGATCTGGGGTCTTACAAAGGCCCTGAAGAAAAAGTAATGTTGGAGTTGGGGGAGTCACTTGATGATAAAGTATTTACTTAACATGAATGAGGCCCTGAGTTTAATCTTCTCAGTTCACCAGGAAAAATAAAAGAAAGAAAAATATAAAGAGAAAAATATTAACTGAGGAAAGGGGGAACAGAAAAATGAATGAAGACAAATATCCAATCATTTCCTTTTCCTTTCCAATCTTATTGCTGGCACCACAGTGACCAAGTAGCACCATGGAAGGAGTAAGAGGACCAGTAAAACAGAAATCATGGCTAGAAATTGCACCGAAGCTAAAAACATTAAAAGAGTGGGGACAGGGACAGGTCATGTCTAGCAAATATGCAGATACATTTGCCATTTGATCCAGAAATCCCAATTCTGAGAGTCAAATGGAAACTACATCTGAAGAAATTTGATGTAACACATGTACAAGGTTGTTGACTGGTCATTATTTGTACAAACAAGTTTGGAAGTAATCCATATGTCAATATGTAATTGATTAAATAAACCGTTGCACAGCCATACCAGGAATACCAATTAGCAATACCTTTCCCAATGACACAGATCTGCATATTCTTGAACAAAATCCATTGCAAATATTTAATTTCTGTAAGTGAGATCCATAGCAGAGCAGGCATCACCTTTGGAGCTTTAGGAGTTTTAATCTTCTTTTTCTTCTTTTTCTTTTTCTTCTTTTTCTTCTTTTTCTTCTTTTTCTTCTTCTTCTTCTTCTTCTTCTTCTTCTTCTTCTTCTTCTTCTTCTTCTTCTTCTTCTTCTTCTTCTTTTTCTTCTTCTTCATTCAGGCTAGCCTCAAACTTAGAAATCCACCTGCCTCTGCCTCTCAAGAGCTGGGGTTAAAGGTGTGTGACACTACTGCCCGGCTAGTCTCATGCTTTCAAAGGCTTTAGTCATAAAGTTTACATGGAAGAAATTTCTGAACAGTAATTAACAATACAATATGATGCACTAGGGAAATAATCAGGAGTTAGAATAATAACACTCAGAAACTCCTGACAATAAGACATGAAAACATCAAAATTGAGGAAATTAAAAAGTTCAGCCTTCTTTAGAATTTAGGTAATTTCAGTAAATAATGCAGAACTGCAGCTACTTCAAGATTTGAGAATATAATACACAGATTCCTAAGAAGACCTTGAAATGTTTGCCAAAGAATAGATGCATACATTCTTTTGGAGGGGTAGTGAATAGATGTTTTGAAGGAAGTACTACAGGAAGAATTAGAGAAACTGGGTTTTTTAAAAAAGAAACCTCTTTAAAGGAATGAGCCTTTGTATTTTCAAAAGTATTGTGCATTGTAAGAAAAGTAATATTTAGTATTTTATATTTACTTTGGGGAAATTATTATATACCTACAAAATCTGTAAGTAGTGTCAAAGATAAAGCCGTGAATAAAAGAAGTATAGTAAACATTCTTATTGTTTGGACTTACTTTTTTTTTTTACTACATGGAAAGAAAATGAAAGAAAATGGCTTTCTTTTGAGGCCTTCCTGCTGTCCTTATATTGAAATTTGATTTGGCATAAAGGGTTGCTTCTGTGTTCAGTCAGCAAGTGCAAGCTGTTTTCTCCTACAAATCAGGATTATACAATGTTTGATATATATTAAAATACATTTATGTTTTGCTTTTAGACAGTCAACTTCATGATTGAAATACAGGAATAAAGTAAACAGATATTTGACATAGCTAGGATCTCCTTAGCTATTGTTGTGCTTTTATTTTGTATTTGGATATGCAATTACACCTTCCTGAGAGCTGCGTCCTTTTGAACTCTAAAAGGAATAAAAACATTGCTTCATATGATTGTGCTAACATATGGCCCTAATTATAGCACAAACAAGGCACCTAGTCATCTAAACAAATTTTAGCCCCCAAATTAAATCAAAACCTTGTTAATGTTGCTGTATAGGTCCAAATAAAAAAATGAAGATTTATGTGCACTGGGCTGAGTAGGTACCCAGAAAACATTGAGGCAGAAATGAAAATATATAACTTAATATTGATGGATGCTACTCAAGAATTTTATTTTATGTTTCTTTTACATTATTTTTGTTTTGTTTTTTTCTGAGACAGGGATTCTCTGTGTTAAATTTTAGCTGCCCTGGAACTCATTTCGAAGACTTGGCTTGCCTTAAACTCACAGAGATCTGCCTGTCTCTGCCTCCTGAGTGCTGGGATTAAAAGCTTGAGCCACCACTGCCCAGCTACATTATGTATCTTGACCTTATTTGTTTCCCCATCCCTTTGCATCCTCTCTTCACCCTTGCACCCCCAAATAAAACAAAATTTAAGAGAAAATGGAAATTTTTAAAGGAAAAAAATTAAAAATCTCATCATGAAACCTTCAGTGTGACACAGTGAGTCACCCAGTAAATCCCTTTGTCTGTATATCTTTACTTGCAAGTGTTCATTGCAAAGAGTCATTGCTCTGGTTTGACTCTTCTGAT
The DNA here is from genome assembly GCF_982192425.1 of Myodes glareolus. NCBI lineage: Eukaryota > Metazoa > Chordata > Mammalia > Rodentia > Cricetidae > Myodes > Myodes glareolus. The sequence goes on from NC_142053.1 coordinate 141,239,718, forward strand.
TTTTACTACAGTATGGTGAAATTGGATGCTCACTAGGACTCTTCTTGGATATCCTGTTGTTGCCTTGTGTTGTGGAGATCCTGCAGATTTGGGTCTGTGGGTCAGGTCATAGATGGGGTGGATGTTGGAATGTGTCAACTCATAACCCTGCTGGGTCTATGCAGCTATAGGGTTGGTCTACCAGAGAAAAAATGTGGACAGCTCTCCCATATTTGCAACTTTAGGGCTGGCTCACTCATACCTGCACTAACAGGGTCAGCTCTATTATGCTGCCCTGGTGAGGTGTAGGGCCTGCTCTCCTGAGTGTTGCAGAAGTTATGCATCATGGATAACTCTCTGAATCTTATGACCATAAGGCCAGATCTCCCACCTGCTCCAGGTGTTGATGGGTGAAAAGGGGCAGTTCTGTCCAACCTATTCCTCCACAAGGCACACTGGTAATAGGGTCAGCTCTCCCATGTTCACAATTTTAGGACTGGCTCAGCCACATCTGTGCTAGCAGGGTTGGCGCTATTGTGTTTCCTTAGAGAGGAAGGAAAAAGCAGGGCCTGCTTTCTAGAGTGTTGCAGCTGGTGGGGTATTTTTTTTTAACTTTTAATTTTACATGTATGGGTGTTTTGCTTACATGCATGTCTGAGTATCATATATGTGCCTAGTACACAGGCAGGCCAGAAAAGGGTGTTAGACCCCCTAGAAATGAAGTTATAGATGGTTATGAGCTACCATGTGGGTGCTGGGAATAGAACCTGGGCTCTCTGAAAGTGCAGACAGTTCTTGTAACCACTAAACCATCACTCCGGTATAACTATTTTTCTATAAACTATAAATATAAAACTTTTGGGATGGTGTTTAGAGAAGTCCTTTAAAATAAAATATGAATAAATATAATCATATTGAACTTGGCATTCAAACACAGTCACCTTCAAAAAGCCTCTGTTTTACTTAAAAATTAGCATATATTAGTTTTATGTAGTAATGGATTTCATTTTTCTCTTGTCCCTCTCTCATGCCTGCTAATACAATTTTCCCCAACTAGTGCCTTTTTATTTCCGTGCTTTTTTGTATAATACAGTAAGTTTCATTAGGGTTACTCCCAGAAGCATGGGTGGAGATTATTTTCAGAATCAAAGGCTCCTTACCAATGGCTACACCACTTAAGACAATATCTCTCCCTCTTCAGGTGAACATTAAGTATATAACTTCTCAGGGAGAAGTGAGCACTTGTGAGTTTCCCCTGCTCCATGACAAGATATTGATGGACTCAGTCTTACAGAGGTATCATACAAGTAGTTACAGCTGCTGTGAGTTCGAGTGCAACAAGCATGTCATTTATAACGTTAATGTTCCAGCTGACTCCTCTTCTTCCAGTGTATATATTCTTTTTTTTAACACTTCTGCAATATTCCCTGCTTGTTTGTGGGTAAAACTCCATGCTTTCTTCATGGAAGATAGCCCCATTACACATTTGTTCATTCTTAGTAAATAGTTTATTAACATATCTACACTTAAATGTACTTTTTGTGATCTAAGGAATATAGGTAGTATGACGTTTTCTGACTACATCAGATTGTATAGTTAGCTTGTTGCATACACTTGAACAATGAATGCCTGCTCTTCTGAAAGCTTCTACTTTCTGTTAAAGTGTCTCCCATCCTACCTACTGAGCTATCTGGTTGTCTCATCTTTCTGTTATTTTAGAAGTATAAGGCCAGAATACACACATAAGAAATTTCATTCAGCTGCAAAAAAATAAAATATTCAGGAAAATGTGTAAATCTGTAAAGTACTATATTTAGTGAGGTAACTGAGACTCACAAAGACAAAAACAGTATGTTCTCTCTCATATGTAGAATGGTGTGGGAGAATTGTCTGTATTCTGTCAATCATATTTTAAATAAACGCTGATTGGCCAGGCAGGAGGTGTAGGTGGAAAACCCAGACAGGAAGTGGAAATGATGCAAGGAGAGCAGGAGGATTTCTAGGGAGGAGGAAGCTGATTTTCCCACTCCTGCCCAGATCACTGAAGCAGCAACATGTGATCTGCCCCACTGAAAAAGGTACTGAGTCATATGGCTAAAATGGATCAGAAAAATGGCTTAATCAAGATGTGAGAGTTAGCTAATAAATAGCCAGACCTAATGGGCCAATCAGCTATATAACTTATAGAGATCTCAGTGTGATTTTACTTTGGGACTAAACAGCTGGGGGGCCAGACAGGTCAGAAAACCTCAACAAGCTAGCCGGCCCCTCATGGTACAGTAGAACACTACTTATAATGTTCATATTTTGTATATAAGTGGGGAGGTCACTGGGAGTATTGGCTATGAAACTAGAAAGGCGAGTATAAGCGGGCAAAGTACTAACAAGGGAGATAACAAGACACAAGTGACATGAAAACAGAAAGGAGGATATGGTGGTAGGTAGAAAGAGAAAGGTGGGGCAGGAGAATAGGGTAAGAGAGGCAATGGCGACTCAATTAAAACTAATGAAAGTTACGTATGATAATTATAACTTCTACAATAAAAGTGTGCAGGAGCTCTTTATGTCCAAATGCAGAAAGCACATCTAGGCAGCTTCATTGCAGTGTTTGCCTGTACAAACTTCTGTCCCGCCCACTCCTGCAACTGTTTAGTCCCAAAGAAACACATAGAGGCTTATATTAATTATAAACTGTTTGCCCTATTACCTCAGGCTAATTATTAACTAGTTCTTACAACTTAAATTAACCCATAATTCTCATTCATGTTTAGTCATGTGACTTGGTACCTTTTACCAGTGAGGCACTCTCATCTTGCTTCCTCTGTATAAGGCTGACTCTCTACCTTTCCTCTTCCCAGAATTCTCCTTGTCTGGTTGTCCCACCTATATTTTCTGCCTGACTACTGGCCAAATAGCATTTTATTAAACCAGTACAAGTAGCAAATCTTTTGCTACTTTTTTTTAAAATTTTATTGATTTTTGTTGAGCTCTACATTTTTCTCTGCTTCCCTCCCTGCCTTTTCCCTCCCCACTTCAACCCTTCCCCAAGGTTCCCATGCTTCCAATTTACTCAGATCTTATCTTTTTCTACACCCATGTGGATTAGCTCTATGTATGTCTCTCTTGGAGTCCTCATTGTTGTCTAGGTTCTCTGGGATTGTGATTTGTAGGCTGGTTTTCTTTGCCTTATGTTTAAAACTACCTATGAGTGAGTACATGTGATAATTGTCTTTCTGTATCTGGGTTACCTCACTCAAAATAATGTTTTCTAGATCCATTAATTTGCACGCAAATTTCAAAATGTCATTATTTTTTCTGCTATGTCGTACTCCATTATGAAAATGTACCACATTCCTTATCCATTCTTTAGTTGGATAAGCATTTAGGTTGTTTCCAGGTTCTGGCTATGACAAACAAAGCTATGAACATAGTTGAGCACATGTCCTTGTGGCACAATTCAGCATTCTTTGGATATATGCCCAAAAGTGGTATTACTGGGTCTTGAGGAAGGTTGTTTCCTAATTTGCTGAGAAATCGCCATACTGACATCCAAAGAGGTTGTACCAGCTTGCACTCCCACCAGCAATGGAGGAGTGTTCCCTTTTCCCCACAACCTCTCCAGCATAAATTGTCATCAGTGTTTTTGATCTTGGCCATTCTTACAGGTGTAAGATGGAATCTTAGAGTTGTTTTTATTTGCCTATCTACAAGTAATAAATTTTTATGGTGTACAAGAGCATTATTCCACAGCATTTTCCTCTTTTTTTTTTCAAAACAAGAACCCTGAATCTAATCTCCTTTGTATAGCTTTTTCCCTGACCATTATCCATAACAACTTGTAACCGACTGTCTAAACAAAGGCAAACATACATAATCCATTTTTTGGAATGTGGGATGCTTTCTATTGATTGAGGGTGCTGATAATCTTAAAAGGACCCAAACATACTTTAGGATTGTTGTCAAGTCCTCACTGGAGTGTTGTGTGAGGCTGGATCATCTCAGGCAGAAGTTTTGAGGCTGTTCTGGGTGTAGAACTCAGAGGGAACTGCAATACAGGTACTCTAAGACATTGGATCATCTGAGACATCTGTTCTTTTTGAAGATTTTTCAGGGCATCTTTCTTAATCAAACCTTATTTTTGTTAACCCAGAATAAATTCATAGCCTCTCATTTCCTTTTCTTAGTAAGGCATTCTCATGTGGGTTTCTTTGCAGAGTAGGTGGAGTCAAGGAGTCACCATGTAGTTGCTAATGTGAAAAGATGCCAGAACGTTAATGGTAAGTCACAGCCTCATGGAATACATAGATTAATAGAACTGTGTCAATTTAAGATATAAGAGTTAACTACGAATATGCCTGAGCCATTGGCCAAACAGTATTGTAATTAATATAGTTTCTGTGTGATTATTTGTGCCTGGGCAGCCAGGAAATGAAAGCACAGTTTCTATACCTGCCCACCTCCACACTCTCACACTTAGGTCATATTCATAGTTCTCTCTAAGGCAGTGGTTCTCAACCTTCCTAATGTTTTGACCCTTTAATATGGTTCCTCATGTTCTGATGTTCTAACCATAAAATTATGTTAGTTGTCACTTCATAACTGTAATTTTGCTACTGTTATAAATTGTAGTGTAAATATTTTCAGAGATATGTTTGCTATGGGGGAGTGTCTTGACCCACATGTTGAGAACCGCTGCTTTAAGACACAATATCTGTCTGAAATAGAAATTAAGTTGAAAAATCTCTGATTCTTTCCTCCCACACCCCCCACATACACCTGTAAATAATGGGGAGAAGTGGTGATCTTCAAGAAAGTCTCTGTCTGAGAGTCAACAGTAACCACCCAATTCCTTTCCTTTCACCACTTCAAACAGTGCCTGTTTGTTTTCTCTATTTCTGTACAGTTGAAAAATGGTTTATTTCCCAATTTATTCTTTGTTATTTATTTTCCTCATCCATAGTCTATAGAATAGAACTTCCAATTGATAGATTACTTCTTTAATAAAAAATTATACCTTTTGCATCACTCTACAATCTTAAATAGATTTCAAAGTGGATTGTTTTACTTCCAATCCTAAGCCAGTAAATGATCTCTTTTGTTTTGCTTATGTATTTATTTTCGTTTTTACAACAAAAGTTTCTTGTCCTCTCTTACAGTTTCTCCCCCACCTATCCACTCTTTCTCCTCTGCTTCTCATCAAATACAGGCAGGTCTCCAATGGATATCAACAAGACATGGTATATCGATCTACAATGAAACAAGGCACCTCCTCTACTATTAAGGCTGCATGAGGTAATCTGGTAGGAGGAACATATCCCAAAAGCAGGTTCCCATCCCCACCACCCCATCTAGACACCTCCCATCCACCTGTGATGTCCATTCTATTTCTTCTTCACAGTGAGATTTATGCAGCTCCAACCTTGAACCCTCCTTGTTACATAGTTTCTCTGAGTCTGTGAATTGTAGCATGGTTCTCCTTTACAACTAATATCCACTTATGAGTGCATACATATTATGTTTGTCTTTCTGGTTCTGGGTTACCTCACCAGGTATGATGATCTTTTCTAGTTCCATTGATTTGCCAGCAAATATCCTGATGTCATTTTTTTTTTACAACTGAGTAATACTCCATTATGTAAATGTATGTTTTCTTTATCAACTCTTTGGTTGAGGAACATCTAGGTTGTTTCCAGTTTCTGGTTGCTATGAACAAAGTTGCTATGAACAAAGCTGGGCAAGTGTCCTTGTGGTAGGATGGAGCATCCTTTGGATATATGCCCAGGGGTGGTATAGCTTGGTATTGAGGTAGACTGATTTCCAGTTTTCTAAGAAACCACCATCCTGAGTGGTTTGAGCCGGTTTGAATGGGTTTGATTCGGTCGGAACCACTCAGAACTGCTCAGAACCAGTTTGAACCGATTGGAATCGGTTTGAACCAGTTGGAACTGGTTTGAACCAGTTGTAGAGGGTTTGACCCAGTTTAAACGGGTCTGAACTGGTCGGAACCGGTCAGAATGGGTATGAGCCAGTTTGAACCGGTCTGAACTGGTCTGACCTGGTCTGTGCCGGTAGGAACCGGTTTGAACCAGTCGGAACCTGTCTGAACAACTCAGGTCAGGTTTGAGCTGGTTTGAACCGGTCTGACCAGTTGGAACTGGTCTGAACCAGTTTGAACTGATTAAACATGACTGCCAACATTAGCCGTTGGC